>NC_089438.1:2564227-2900975 GCF_026210795.1 Rhizophagus irregularis
TAATTTCTATATTTACGGAAAAATAACTAAAAATCTATACATTTTGATGCTATAAATTCCGAGAATGTAATACATTTACGGAAATAACAGAATAAAAAACACGGAATAAATTTATTACAGGGAATCCTATATTATTATTAAGATAAACACAAAGTTAATAATTAAAAACTATCAGTATGTAAAGAGTCCTTTTATTGAGCTGCAAAAAAAACAAAAGTTTATGGATGAAAAAATTTTATTGCTAGCTGCGAGTGTAACGTTAGGAAATGAGCCCGGCTGACGCTTGTTCTTTCATGTTTAACGTATTTTTATTACGTAGCTGATTCTCAGACTAGACCTTCCCTTCGTATCAGATTGAACCCAAACCTTGAACGTACGATATTAATTTATTTTCTTTAATAAATTACTGTTTTTGTCAGTTTAAACAAATTAATTAATATTATTTTTAAACATTAATTTGAAACGTATTGCGCTTAATAATTGATAAAATTGTAATTAAACGTTTTTAATTTCCTTTAATCCCTTTTAAAGAAATGAAATCCTTTAACTTTCAAAATATGAAAGATACAGGTATTGTATGTTTGAAACAGTAAATGGGAAAAATGGGATAATATTCGCTTAATATCCGATTTGAGTATTAAGTTGACAAATTAAGCAATTTCATAGTAGACTTTCATCATTTTTTTATTTTTATCTTTATTTCACAGAGTAAAGAATGTTTCAGTAAAGACTACAAGAGACTTTATACAAATAGAATCGAAAGTAGTACAAAATAGAAAACTGTAAACCAAGTCGCCTAGAAGACAACTTTTACGACACGTGATCATTTTTCTGGAAAATTTTTATAAGGGAATGGTTAACATAAACAAAATAGCACACACCAGAAAAATAAAATTGCGAAATAAAAACAAATTAATATGAAAAGACAGAGAAGAAAAAAATTAAATATAAGAACTTTACAGAAACTTCAAGATCGTAGCGATGGCTTAATGCGCAGTAACTGCATATATGTAATTTCTTTACGATTACATAATGTGGTCACTGTGTATTTATAACGCAGTTACTGCGCATTCAGCCATCGCTACGATCTTGAAGTTTCTGTAAAGTAAAAAATAAATCTATTGTATGTAAAAAATTAGAAAAAGTCCATCGAATGTGAGCAGACTTAAATAAGGCTCTTTGATAAAAAATCTATAATACTTTCTTATTATCTGGGTCACGTGTTCTATTGTGAATTCAATAATCCGGTGGAAAATTCTTCATGTAATCGAGCATCTAGTATGTCGGTTAATTACGAATAAGTTTCTTAGGTGTTTGAAATTTATAATATCATAATGATATAATGATTTTGGCTTGAGAAGTAAGTTTCAATAGGTTATCACGAATTATTTTATTGAGTTCTGTTGGACTATTTTATTTCGTAATTTAGCTTCAACTTGCTGCTTTGTTATTTTATTTGTTTCTAGAGGGAAAACTTGTTTATATTAAACTTTTACGTTATTTATTAATAGAATTGTACATTTTCTCTAAAAAAATTTAGATTTAAAATCCATTTTTAAATTTTATAATATATTAATATTCAATTAGTTGTTTATTTAGACGATGTGTGAATACTTTGGCTCATTTGATTCTCTTATTACTAATTTTCTCCCGGATTCAAATTCCGGAGGAGTTGGTTCGTATGTTACTATTTAAAGAGTTAATTAGTTATTAGTATTGAACAAAAATGAATAATGATAACGAAGAACAGAATTTACATACTATATGTTGACATATTTCTATTGAAATTTATATGACACCTAATAGTGTTCCATGTTGATAATGCCAAAACAATCCAACATAAACACGCTAATAATATATATATTTATTTTTAAAAAAGATTATTAGTATAATTTCATTACTAATTTAAAAACAATATAAAATATATGAAATTAGTATTACCGTATAATGAAAACATATCAAAAATCATATTATACTGAAAGCATTGTGACAGGGAATCTAATTTTGCTAAAAAAGCATATCTTTTACAGTAACTATTCAGATCAATATATAGTAATATGGCTTGAATAACATTTCCGACATATACGATAAACATCAAGTAATGTTTTTCGTCCCTCACCTAAATATGTTGGTATATTATTTTAGTATAATAACAATATATTATATTAAAGAACAAAAAAATAATGTACTTACACCTTTGAGCATAAAAAACGAATAAAAATGAAATATTATGTTGAATGGCACTTGATAATTGATATATAAACCTCGAATCTTTATTTGTCTTTTTGTTAGTGATAGCAGGTTTAAACCAGTTATTCCTATAAAGTAAGTAACTAACCACAACCCTATCATCATAATTTGTGCATGGAACAATGGAAATTGTACTTCATAAATCGCGTGCATTTCTAAGAGAAGAATTTAAAAATTAAACATATATATACTATGTTGAAGGATTTGAATAAATGGATTATTTACCTTTAATCTCATCATGTCTGGAATGTTTGAATTCATATACTAAAGGCCATATTCTAAAATGAAATGAAAATAAATTTAATTACTATTATTTTTTTTGTTACATAATTGAAAGATATCAGATATTGTCACTTACTTTTTCTTCCATATTAAGTACACATATAATGTATATAGCAATTGAAATAAAAATACAAGTACGACTAAAAGAGCTACACCCGCATAATATATTGGATTATTTGCGTTACATACGACAGTATGTTCTCTACAATGAAAATATTGAGTGTAAAAATAAGCTATTCCTGCAAAAATAGGAAACGAGTGTACACCAAGGAATGCTAATCCATGGTAAACAGTTTTACCATAGAACTATAAATAATAAAATAAATTAGTTACTAGTATTAAATATATTAAACAATCTTCAGTATAAAACATTATCATATTACCATAATTAACCCTGATATTATAGGAAAAAATAATATTGGAAAAAGTAAATAATTAACATCGAATTTTCCACTTAAGTATAAAGTGCCAATGAACAGGAAACTATATGTGGCCATATCTATAATGTATGTATACAAGAAAATTTTTTCTATACGTTTTAATTCTCTATAAAATTTACGAAGTATTTTATAAAGGACAACTAGTGAATTCATTTTTAGGATAAGATAAATCCAAGAGACCAGCTGATGGAAAAGAAAAGAAGATAAGGGGACGAAAATTATTAAGAAGATAACAAAATTATTAAAAAATAACTGTGAAGTATCTTTTTTATCATGTCAACAATTTTTGTGAGCGGGTATATATATTTTTAAATACAAAGAAAAAATATCCCGTTTTAGGCTGTTATATGATTAAACGTATTTAGTATTTACAAGAGTTTTATGTTTACAAAGAATCGTTGTTTTTTCTAAACCATGATGATCAAATTAAAACACCACAAACCAAAAAAACTTATTGTAAATAAAAAATTTAATTTTTTTGTTTTATGAGAAAATAATTTTCCGATATCAATTATGTAAGTAGAATATATATTTTTGATAGAACATTATAACACTAAAGTTCCCTATAAGTTATCACACGAAAATAAAGAACGTTCTTTATGGTAAAGTCTAGATATTTTTTGAAAAAAATTTTTTTCGTTGAATTCTCTAGGAGCTTTATAAAATTTTCTTCTGTGCCGATAAAAAATAATAAGTTATGATTTTTATTCGTTGAAGTTCTTTTGTTAAAGAAGTTATCGTTATCAAAAAAATTGAAGCACATTTACTGACTGTATGCGACTTGGGTATACCTGAAACCTTTGTCTTTTTTCTGTATTGTTAATAACAATCCGTTTTTTCCACATATTAATTATATTTTAAATATTTTGAGTAATCGAAAAATAGTTTGTCACACTGCTGTCATGAGTGCGTTTCTAAACAATAATTTAATACATTAAACATATTTAAACAAAGAATTTTTTTTGACCGTAATAATTTATTCTCTTTAATTCTAAAACTGGAAACAATGATGAAAATCTAAGAAATTGCCTATTTCGTTAACTTAATACTATTAAACGCATATTACGCATATTGCACTGTTTCAAGCGTACAACGCTTAGATAAATTTGTAACATGCTGTTTGTCCTTAAAAAGGATGGCAAAACTGAATTAAAGTCAAAGCACTGTACGATAAAGTTTATTAATAAATTAAATGTAGAATAAAGGTTATCATAATTAATTTAACCCTTTAAATTAATATTTCTTTTTCTCATTTGCATAACTTTTTCCTTTTTTTTAAATAGATTATACTCAAAAAAATTTATATATATATTACTATTTAAATTTATAGTATACTATACATTATTATATGTACGAAACTACAAATCAATTATTAACTGTACAATACTATCATAAAAAGTAGCTGTACGATGAACATTTAAAAAAAATATTTACTTCATTCATGATTATATGTAACACTACCTATATGATTCCATACCAAATAAATATATTAGACGTAACACGTGTAAATTTTTAAATCCGTTTATTGGTCAGATTTCACATGATAATAAACACTGATTACCAATAAAAATTTATGATTTCACGTGATAATCAATTTTCAATGAGTTAGTAAATCAAATTCATTTTCAATGTTTTCAATGTCCGACTCCTCTACCAGTGCCTGGGGGGTTGGATAAACTCGCGTTAGCTTAGTTTTGTATCGTTTTTGTAATTCGTTCGTCTAGCAGTGGCTTGTTGTCCCAGTTCTCGTCTCTTATATGAAAAATAAAAATAAAATAAAATGTTTTCAATGTCAGATTCCATTTTGTAAACGCTCATTAAATGATACCGAAAAAAATTTCAGATAAGCAGACGCAAATAAATTTTTTGTAAATTGTAATACTTCTTAATTTGCCTTGGGTGTTCATACATCATGTATCACGTGACTTTATTAAAAGTTATATAAAAAAATTTTTAATAAATATAATTTCAAAAGGAGCATGCAATATGTGTATTTTTGTCTGTTCTATAGTTTACTTAAAGCGTCAAAGCTGATTTCGAATGTCAATTTTGATTTATTTTTTTTTCTCGTTTTTTTTTCGTTAAATTTAATTCTGCCCAACATTAAATGATCAGCATAGAAAATTTACTTTTTTGGAAACCCGTGTTGAACACCTACTTTTTTTATCCTATCCTATAAAAATTTTTATTCGAATATTTCCATTATTTCTCCGTGACTTCCGTGAAAATTTACACGGAAAAAACATGGAACGATAAAACAAGGATCAAATTTTTTACAGGATATACACAAATACAATTTTAGATTTATTAAATAATACTAGAAATTTGTACATAGTATTGCAACATATAAACTTGTAATTTCGCAAGTCAAAAATCTCAACGTTTGCAAAGATCCTAACTCAGGAACTTAAATATAGCAAAAGATTATTGCTGAAAAATTTTATTTATTAATCTGAAAACAAAATAGAGTGTACTATTACGGACTTAGAATCATCAATTTATTAATCAATATCCAAAATCACGAGATTACAAGCATTAGAAAATAACAGCCCTATAATGTGGGCTGGCACTATTGGGCTGGCCAGAATTAATATCATTACACCGACACAATATCCTTATTTAGAAATTTCATAATTCTTGCCGAAGCTATGAATTTGGCCAACATTATTGCCGATCAGTATCTTTCGGGTAGATGTAACAAATTTTTTTTTTAAAAAAACTGTTTAATAATAATAAAATAATTTTTATCAAATTGTTAATTGCAAATTTCTTTAAATTCAGCTTAAATGAGTTTCTTTTTGTATTAGCAGTTATATTTCTTTTTCATAAATTTTTTAAGACCACTTTTTAGACCACTTTTTATATGTCAATTTTTTTTTTAACGTAATACCAAATAACTTTATTTAATTAAGAGATAGATTTTACAATTTTTTTATGATTATATATATTACTCTAACTACTATCTATATAGAATTTGCTATTTATCAGGTATCACTTTTATCAATTAATTGTATACCAAATTTATTAGCGACATCAAAATACTTTTGATCGATTTTATGACTTCCAACAATTTCTAAATATTTCAATTTACTATTGTTATTTAAACACTCTTCAAAGAAGCATTCTAAGTAATTAACTTTGAATACCGGATCAAACACATCTTTAAATTGAATCTTTTGTAAATTTTTAGGGATTGATTCACCTAAATTTTTAAATTTTATTCCAGTCCAAGATATATCATTTGTTAATGTTGTACTAAGATAAACTAATTGAGTACATAATTTAAATATAAGAATCAACTCATATGGATAAATTCCAGTTAGATCTAAATGAATTAATGATTTTAAGCGAAGTGGAATTTGTTTTAATAATGATTGACAATCCCGTTCATTTGTCCTTTCATAATTTATAATTAGTTTATTTAGAGTAGTTGAAGAAGACTGAATTAGTTGGTTCAGAAAATTTTCAAACCCGTCATCATATGTTGAGAATTCAAAAACCTCAAGTTTTCTTAGATGCTCCGCCCATGGAATTAAATTATTACCTATTCCTATGCAATAATTTAGCCTTAACTCTTTGATATTTTTAAGTGAACATAATGAGTTTAATACATTTCCATTTATTTTATCAAAAGGTATATTTTTCAGGTTTAATATCTGCAAATTTTCACTTTGTGTTGATAATGATTCAAATACAATATTATAATAGTCACCATTATCATTATCCATTGGAAATTCCGATAATATAATATGTTGCAACTTTTTTTGTAAAGAAATAAAATGTGATAATGAATTTGCTTTTTTGATAGAATCGTTTCCCTCGTTGTGAAGTAAATTTAAGTTACGAACTTTATTCGAAAAAGCAGAGTAAAGATCAATTTTGCTATCATAATTGTTGATATAATATAATTCTTTTAGTTTGGTCAATTTACTTCTTTCATCACAATAATTGATAGTTAACGGTTCAACGATGTTATTAAATAACTTGATATTATCATTTGTAAATACAATTTCTAATCTTGTTAAATTATTGTTGCAATGTGTACTCAAGGTTTTTGCAAGATGATTTAAAATTAAGGATGATATTTTTGGAATTTGATTTTTTTTTATATTATTTAAAACAAAAAGGGGTAACCATAATGATTTGTGATTGTTTAATTTTTCTAAAATTTCTAGATCAAAATTTAAACCACGAATAAAAGAGATATAATTAAATGTTGGATTAGACGAATCTGATAAGATCATCTGTTCAATTTCCGATTTAGGAGTACAACTTAATAGGGTACGAAGCAATCTAATATAAGAAAATGCTAAATCTGCTGAAGGGTTCCTACAATAACTTGAATAACTTGGGAATGGATATGCATATAAGATTGGTGTTGAAACTCTACACCAATGTTTTGATACTAACGTACAATAATATAAATCTTTAGTTGATATCTCTTTACGGAAACTATCAGTGGGAATTCCATAAATTCTATTAGGAAGATATAAAAATATTTTTTCTAGGCATTCTATTGGTAAAAATGACGCCATTTAAAATTGATAAATAGGTGTAAAAACTTAAAATTTTTTTATCAAGTGCAAGTTTCATTATATATTATTTTTAACAAAGACTTTTTTTTTTTAATTATTCGTTTCACTTCTTTGTGAATTGCAATATAAAGACTCGCCATACTGCACCATTTTATTTTCATTTAAGGTTTTTATGGGAAACAAAAAAAAAATTGCTGATCTTTGTTTTAAATATAAAAAACAAAGACGATCTTTATATTTGGCTGCACAATAGTTGTTGCTGTAACCATTCACCATTCAAGTCTTTGTTTTAATTTTTCAATTTCCTAAGTCGAAATTAGAAACTCAACATGATAAATTGATTTTTATTGGAATGGATATATTTTAAGTTTCACAATGCAAATAAATATAAAATTTATTTTTTTCTTTATCATAATTTACTTTGTGCGCTTAATAAGATCATATGGTAGCACGAATATATTTTCTGTGGCGCAGAAAACACAATATCCTTTTTTGTGCGACGTGAAAATAAGAACAAAATAACATTGTGATATATATTTACTATGTAACTTCAAATATAATTACAGAGTTCTAAAGAAAAAATATATATATATATAATTTTAACCTTTGTGGACATTATGAAACAGTTGAAACACTCTGGAACGATAGAAATAGACCATTTTTTCATTTGATTATACCGTTTAATTTAAATAATATATTTTTAAGTTAAAATCATAATCTATATTATTATTTTCTAGTTACAATATTTTACATTTTTATATATGTTTAAGTGAAAATTACCGTGAGTTATTTACATAATAACTATCATTTAACTTCAACAGAAGGTACAGCAGAATGTATTGAAAAAAATTTTGATTATATAATAAAATTTAAGACTTAAAATACAATGGATGTGCTTTTCTAATAAAAGAACTACAGTACTTTTAATTTGTTTTGGGAAAATATATCGGATTATTAATTTAACTAAACCATTTGAATTAAAATCTTTATTCAAAAATCTGGTGATTATTTAGAATTTCGGATATGGATTTGGTTATAATAATCTATTATAAAATTGATATTTTTACATGTTTTATAATTAATTGATTTTTATGAATTTGAAAATCAAACTATTTATCCAGCGTTCAATATAATTTGAAAAATCTTACTCATCATTCTATCAACGTCGGTCAATTTTCCTTTATCTATTACTATGTTATATTGATTTTTTTTAAAAATAATAATTTTGCAAATATATTTAATATAATATTTTTATTTTTATTTAATAATAAAAAAAATTTAAAAAAAATTTGGAGGGAAGAAAAAGGATAAAGAAAAGAAATCAGTTTAAAAAAAAGGGGAAATTTCCGAAAAAAAGGAATCCGAAAAAAAAAATAAGTACGAAAAGGACAATAATCCGATCCAAAAAGAGTGAAAAAAAAATTTTTTTTAAAAAAAAAGATCGAAAAAAATAATATAAAAAAATGGGCTTAAAGGACGGAAACAATGGGGATTATTTAATAAAAAATAAAAAAATTTTTTTCAGTTTAGGAAAAAAAAATTAAACCTAAAGGGAAAAGAATGAGAAAAACAAATTTTTCGGTTTTAAAAAAAAAACTAAACTGAAAGAAAAGGGAGAAAAAATTTTTAAAAAAAAGGAACCAAAAAAAGTTAAAAAAAAAATTCTGATCAAGGTAAAATTTTATTAACTGAAGTTTTTGACCATTAATTATATGGCAAGTTACACAATTCAAATTATTTATGCACGTCAGAGTCGTCAAACAAATTTTTTTTAGTTATATAGATGTACAATTATTAATAATAACGTAAAATTTTAATATAAATAAGTTTTCCTCCCTAACAAATGAAATAACTAAAGCAGTAAGTTGAAGCTAAATTACGAAATAAAATAGTTCAATATACGTTAATTTAAAAATTCATGGCTCATTACGAACAGAACTCTATATCATTATGATATTATAAATTTTCAAACACCTAAGAAACTTATTGACATAGATGCTCGATTACATGAAGAATTTTTCTACCGGATTATTGAATTCACAACAGATCACGTGACTCAGATAATACGAAAGTATTATAGATTTGTTATCAAAGAACCTTATTCAAGTCTCCCAGTGCGTTATTTTTGTTTATTTATTTAATCCATTTCCATCTTGGCCGTTTCTGACGTGTTCTGGTCAAGGTCTTTCTTGGAACAACTTGATGGGTCTGGCTTAGCTAGATGGTGTTACTTTTAGATTTAGTACTTTGTACTTTATATCTCTTCATGTATAAGTAACCTCCTGATTTACAATAAATAAATAAATAAATAAACCTTATTCAAGTCTAAAAAAACAACTCTTTCTTGAGCAGTAGAATTTTTTTTTTTTATTTTACGAAATAGACCTATTTTACTTATCTCGTTTGTTTGTTTTTTAACCTTAATACAACTTGCGAATACTTATGATACCACTTTATCCATATTTTTTAGTATATACATATGGTAAAAGTAATTTTTTAATAGAATTATACATCGTTTTACGATAAGGTCTTCTATATATCCCCCAAAACGTAATATTTTTGACCAACTTCTTATCGAAAGAGTTAAAAAATTTTTTCTTTTTTGCTGCTTCGACATGTCGTCTACCAATTTTCAACCCACTCGCAATTTTACGAAAAATTCTTTTCAGGTCTCCCTGAATAAATTTCACGTGACTAAACAAAACCGATCAGGTTATAACAAGATATAGTGCACACAGTCTAAAGCCAGGTAATATTTTAACAATATATATATCACGTGATTTAATATATAGATTACGTATCTTCCGCTCTTTTTCGGCGTTATGTTTTCAAAGAAATTCCAGTATAAGAAATAGGCTGAGTTGTTTGAAAAACACTAGGGTTTTTAACAGCTTTTAATATTGTTTCAAAAGCTATTTGGAAGAGTTCATTAAGTGTTTTTTCAAACTCCTTACAATATCCTCTAGTTCACTATTTGTTAGCAGTTAATTGATCATTTTTTTACTATTTCATTATTCTCTAACAAAAATATCCTCTTCAGTTCGTTTTTCTAATAAGTGCGTCTGTTTTTTTTTTATTTCTTGAGTGTATTTAAGTTGTACATTTAAAGATTAAGCGAAAAAGATTTCAGGATACAGGATGAAGATTATGCGACATGATTTCGCTTATTGAAAAATCTGGCCGGAATTATCATTAAACCTTAACTCCGGTCTAATTTATTATGGCCAAGTTCTTCAACTTTAATATAGAATACATATAATAATAGATTTCATGATCGAATTGTCTAATTGGAAAAAACTCTCTTTTATTATAATCACATAGTAATGTTCTATAAATAACAGGCTTAAATTTTTTTATAGCTTTCCATTAAAGTTACCTGGCTTTAGATTGTGTGCAGTAAATACACTAATGAGCTTCATTTGAAGATACACACCAACGACTATTTCATGAAAAAAATCTTCCCCAGTTAGATTAACTCCCCGAGTTCTCTTCCGAACAACAAATACCAAATAAGTTGCATGTTCACACATTTCTTTTCCCTACAAAGAGTTATCCCCCGACGTATTCAGCAAAAATATTTTAACATGAATTACATGATTAGACACAAATTATTGGATCGTACCTATGTGATAGTGTCACGTGCCAATAAAAAGGATAAAAGAAATCTCACCACTCGAACTTTTTTCAATTTTTCCTACAAAAGGTATCGATTTTATTTTGGCATCTATATCCCTTGTTTGCACCTTCAAAAACAATCAGACTTCTGTTCGTTGCAACAGTGTTGCCAAATTCCATCCCCTTTTGTAATGTCACATGACCGACGCGCTTGCGTCACTCATCAACAAGCTCTTTGATAATTTCAAAGATATCAAACCCAAGAATATAAAGAAGGATAAGGACACCACTAACGATTTCGTTAACGATAAAATCTCTGTCTTTTCATATTAATTTGTTTTTATTTCGCAATTTTATTTTTCTGGTGTGTGCTATTTTGTTTATGCTAACCATTCTCTATAAAAAATTTTCCAGAAAAATGATCACGTGTCGTAAAAGTTGTGACTTAAATTAACAGTTTTCTATTTTGTACTGCTTTCGATTCTATTTGTATAAAGTCTCTTGTAGTCTTTACTGACTGAAACTTTATTTACTCTGTGAAATAAAGATAAAAATAAAAAAAATGGTGAAAGTCTACTATGAAATTGCTTAATTTGTCAACTAACTTAATACTCAAATCGGATATTAAGCGAATATTATCCCATTTTTCCCATTTACTGTTTAAAACATACAATACCTGTATCTTTCATATTTTGAAAGTTAAAGGATTTTATTTCTTTAAAAGGGATTAAAGGAAATTAAAAACGTTTAATTACAATTTTATCAATTATTAAGCGCAATACGTTTCAAATTAATGTTTAAAAAATAATATTAATTAATTTGTTTAAACTGACAAAAACAGTAATTTATTAAAGAAAATAAATTAATATCGTACGTTCAAGGTTTGGGTTCAATCTGATACGAAGGGAAGGTCTAGTTTGAGAATCAGCTACGTAATAAAAATAAGTTAAACAGGAAAGAACAAGCGTCAGCCGGCTCATTTCCTAACGTTTCACCCGCAGCTAGCCATAAATTTTTTTCATCCATAAAACTTTTATTTTTTTTTTTCGCACCTCAATAAAAGGACTCTTTACATACTGATATATTACATGAATGAAATCTTTCACTAGAAGCAATACAACATACAGTCAGCCCCCTTTATAGTCACACCCCTTGGGACCGAAAAAAAAGGGTGTGATTATAAAAAAAGTCATATGTTGTGATTATAGAGGAGGTATATTTATTAGTACATTGGGCCAAAATATGGTGTGCTTATAAAGGGGAATTTTATATGTTGTGATTATACGGGGGGTGACTATATAGGGGGTCGACTGTATATGTTTTAACTAGAATTATACTTTAGAGTTAAGATGATCACTTACAATAATATATACTATTTTATCGAGTTTTTGATTATCATTACTTAGTTTGTGTTTAACTTAATAATAATTTAGGATTCCCTATAATAAATTTATTCCGTATTTTTTATTCTGTTATTTCCGTAAATGTATTACATTCACGGAATTTATAGTCTCAAAATGTATAGATTTTTAGTTATTTTTCCGTAATATAGAAATTTCGGATAAATCTTTTACAGAAATGATATCTTCTAACAAAAATATTTACTTATAAAGATGATCAACTGGTCCTAATAAATATTGTGTATTTTGCATCAAAAAGATTTTTTTTTCTTATTACGTGATCAGCATAGAAAATTTTCTGTGTACACTATTAGAAAATTAATTATGGTTTATTTTAAGGCAACCTCAAACTTGCCAAAATTATTAGAATTTAAAACATTTTAAATAATGAATTTAAAGATGTGATTTTATTTTTGTAATTTTTAGAATACACAAACGATAAAATACTGATAGGTATGGCACGTAATTTAAAACAACATGTTCTAAAACAGTTTTTGTTTTATTATATATGAATTGATTTTTAACCTAAATTTAAGATTTAAAACATTAAGCTTATAATATCGAAGTATTTTAAAACATTTTTTAACACATGTTTTAAAACACCGAAATCGGTTTAAAACATGTCCCTAAATACAGAATATAAGACAAAATATGTAATAGTGATTCGAATATTAAGTAATTTGATAATATAATAACACAGGTAAACTAACGAAATATATATATATAAAGTACAATGTATATTACAAATAAATAGAATTTAAAAGTTGTAAACTATAGACAAATGATTATTTAACAATACATAAATGTTTAATTTCCAATCAGATCTGACGATAAAATTCGTAAATGTAATGAATTTTATTTTATTACATAATTGTACAGCCACCAGATTCACCCGGTTTTTCAGTGGCTTCAGCAGTTGCGATAGATGGAATGGATAGTTTAATGGTAACTTCAGTCTGATTCATTTTGTTAGGAAATTTAAAGAACTTAATTGATTTTAAGAGTTTTTAAAAATATGCGAAAAAAACTATCAAAGTATTTTTTCTTTTTTTTTTGATTGAATTTTAATTTTTTGTCTTCTTAAGAAAATTTTTTGCTAATTTATACTTTTCATACTTTTGGATTGAAAAATTTTTAATATTGTGTGCATTTATGCATGTCTCCGTGTTTGAAAAAACAATTAGTAATTGATCTACAATACGTCAAATTTTTAGTTACACTTTTTAGGAGCTGAAACATCACAACATACAAAAGAATTTTCATACAGACAATATTTTCACCATATTTGTGTGTTAACAATATTTTTTAAAATTCAGTATGAGTATTGTCCTAAAATACTATATTTTTGTATTATTATTATTTTTTTTTTATATTGTTGTATTTGAAATCATTGCAATCATGTGGTGTCACGATAAGACTCCTTTGGTGTAATTGTGTAGCTTTTCTCCCACTCGACAGTTATGTTACACAAACAAAAAAGAAATAGTATTCCTAAATTTTGTAGGTACCTATTCGGACAATAAATCATAAATGGATCAGATTCAACGGTAAATGTGATCTGTAGAATTTATTATGGAAAGCCGCCATGGTCAAAAGTGCGTAGCAAACATAGCATGTATATGCTATGTTTGTAGCATGTATACATTATATTTCATGGCGGGTTACCCCTGTTCTGTCTGTTTCAGGGGTAACCTGTTGCAAAAAATAGCGTTTAATACGCTATATTTCATAGCATTATATACATTATATGTTATGACAGGTACCCGTTATAAGAAACGGCGGGTACCCGTTATAAGAACTGGCAGTCAGCATATTAACTTTTGATAAACATCAATAATGATAATTATTTATTTAATGAAATTTTATTTGACAAATATTAAAATTTAAGTCCCACATTTACGATTTTAAAGAAAAAAATCACCATATTTATTTTTATTGAAGTGTACAAATAAAATTAACAATAACAATAAATAAAAAAAGATAAGTAAATTACAATGATCAAGGAGAAAGATGCTAATAAAAAAATGAAATAACAGTGGAGTAATGGAAAGTAATAGAAGATGAAAGGGAGTAAAAAGAGTAATGAGAAGTGATAGGAAACAAAAAGGAAAATAGGACATAATGAGAGATGAAAACTGAAGGAGTAATAGGAGACGAAGAGAAGTGATGGGAGACGAAGAGGAGTGATGAGAAATAAAAAGGAGTTATGGGAGACAAAAAGAAGATGAAGAGGAATGATTTGTCCCTATGTCCCTATGAGTCCCTATGAAATATAAAAGTTCTAGGAAAAAAATTCGACTTTCCTATGGTATTCTTATAGGTAAATATAGTCATGTATATGGTTGATATAATTGATATAATTGATATATGATCGATGTATGGTATAAAAAAATAAAAAAAAAGGTAAAGAGTTCGAAAATTCATAGGGACTCATAGGGACATAGGGACGGGTAGTAAAAATCCCTTTCCAGAGTTCCAATATCGTCAAAAAAGATACTTCTAGCGTCCTTGTTAAGTTTTTTTGCCGTCTCTATAAATTTTTCATGGGGCCAAATTTTTGATAAGTCATTAGGGCCAACCTATAGCATTAGGCATTTTCATTCCATCGAGAGCCTCTCCTAATGCCTCTGAAGTCTGCCAGTCCTAGCTAAGAAGCCCAAAAATGATATCGAGATTGTCCCTATAAGCGTCCCTATGAATTTTTCTTATAGGGACGGAGAATTTTCATAGGGACGCTCAAAAAAAAATAGCATACACATTGCCTCAACCCGATTTAAACCATGATTGGACCTCGAAAGTGCTTACAACATCCCGCAAATAGAAAGGGGAGGCAACCGGGGGTACCATAGGTACCGCATACAAAAAATAAGTAATGCATATATATTGGGTTGCGAGAAGGTTGCGAGAAAGTGACAGGGAAGTGCCCAGAACTGAAGGCGCAGTAAATTAACAATCATTTCGGCCAGCACTATTCCATAATTTCGGCTAGATCTTTGGACATAATAACTCGAAATCCAAACCGGCAGATCGGATCTGCATGACAGTTGACAGATGATCCTCAAATTGCAACTACTTCGGGAAATGTATTTTCAGCGAAATGTCACCAGATACCATGTGAAATTCACATTAATAAAGATTTCTTATACTGTAAATGAAATAAAATAAAAATTCCATTTTTAATTCAATTAAAATAAGAGTACTTTCATGAATAAAATGAGACTTTATGAAAAAAAAAGGAAGATTAAAACAGATAATTTTTTTTACAGAATATATAAATAAGCACACTGGAAACATATAAACCGTATTCATCATGAATCAAAAGTACTTTATTATTTCATTCACTTTGCTTGTATTTTTTTTCCTTACAAATGTTGAAAAATCTCTCGGGTGTCATCCTAGTGGAGAAGGCGATCAAGGCGCACCCCACTATCCTGAAGTTACCAATGCCTCTTTTACAAGTGGAGAACTCACAATTACAATTCAAACTTGGGAAGGACGTACACCAGTTCAAGCACTCGGTCACTATACTTTCCACGCTGATAGTGGTGTTGAATGGAGATTTTTGAAGAATCCTCAGTTTGTTCAAGGTCATCATTGTGAAATAGATGGTAATGAGGTTAATCCATACACGGAAACCAGGTCATTTGATGCTTCTCAAACACCTTCTAATACCTGGTTTGATATTTGGGTTTCAGTATATACTAATTGTTACCATAGGGAATTTGGTTCTAGTGAAGTAGGCTGTTTATCTTTTGATATACATTATCGAGGCTGGCAACCTCCTCTTTAAATTATTGTAACTGATAATTTCGATGTAGTCTGCCCTTTTTACAAATTAGCGTTTTATTGCTTCAATTCCCTTCTATTTGATTTCTACTTTAGTAATTTTTGTTTTGTTGTATTTCATTTATTTGTACCTTTTTTATTTTATTAATAAAATAATAAATTATCATTAGTTTGAACGGCTAGTGTTGTTAAATTGACTTCGAATTCCGATCTTTTCCTTGATACGAATGATACGTGTACCCGCAAACTATATAAGGATCAAATCGATCAACGGCGCTAATTCTAGGTTTCGTAAATTTGAGTTTATGATGCAACTGAATATACATCCAGAAGATAAGTCTTCTTCGGCCTCACTCTTGGTGTCAAATAGAGGTCAAAAGCGGAATTAAATCTAGCCGGTAATATTGTGTAAGTAAAAGTATTACCACTTATTGTGATTTTTATTTCGTATATGCATTATCACGGGTATACATATAAACTGTACTGTACGAACCACAAAACTGTACTGTACGAATGATGATTGTACGATTACTTGATTTGTACAGTACAACCTATTTCACCACATGACTTGATGATCGTATGATTGTGTCATTTGTGTAATAATAAACAAAAAAAAAATGACTATTCGCCAATCAAACTTTGATCAAAAAAAAATTCTTTGTTTTATTTTTTTTGCTTTTCTTTGTAAAGAAACGCGTCCAAAAGACTTGTAAAACATAAATCTCCAATAAAATGGCAGAAGATTCCATAATAATCAACGAAGAACTTGTTGAAGAAGTAAGTCAAGTATTAGAAAAGGTGTAAAATAGATATTTGTAGTCATTAGTGTCGGCAAATGCCGGAGTTTCTAATTATAGAATTTATCCTTGATATATTCGCCTAATATATGCTAAAATAGGCCAAAAAACGTTTATTAAAAGGATCATTTTAACGCTCACCGGAGGTTAAATTCACCGGAGGACTCCGGGAGGTGAATTTCACCATATCACGTGATATTTATTATTATATTAAAATTTTGCTAAGATCGGTAATTACGTAACTTCAAATTTTTATGTTTGAATAAAAACGTGTAAAAAAGTTTTTCTATTGACCATTTAGCATGAACTTATAAAGTTTTATTAACGAAAAGTTTCTTTTTAAATTACAAGAATATACATAACTTTAATTAAACTATTACACCCATCCACTAACCATTTAATCTAAGTTTTTTATTAATTTAAAACCTATAGTAATGCATAAGATATATAATCCTTTATAATTCAGTTAACAATTAATAATTTTATGACGGAAAAGAAATGAATATGTAAAAAAGGGATGAAGTGGATGATGAAATTAAAAAGACAATGTGAAAAATGAAATTGGAGTAAAGGGATGATGAAAAACAAAATGGGAGTGAAATGGGATGATGTAAATGAAATGAAATGACAAAAATGAAATGGAATGTTGCAAAACGAAATGGAGTGATGAAAAACGATATGGAGATGATGGAAAATGATATGGAGCGATATGAAATGATGAAAACCGATATGGAGCGATATGGAATGATGAAAGATGACATGGAGCGATATGGAGTGATATGGAGCGATATAGAACGATATGGAACGATATGGAGTGATGAAAAATGATATGGAGTATATAGAATGATATGGAGCGATATGGCGTGATGAAAAATGATATGGAACGATATGGAGCGATATGGAGTGATGAAAGATGATATAGAGCGATATGGAGTGATGAAAAACAATATGGAACGATATGGGAAGATATGGTGTGATGAAAAACGATATGGAGTGATATGGAGTGATGAAAAAAACGATATGGAGCGATATGGAATGATGAAAAATGATATGGGTGATGAAAAACGATATGGAACAATATGGAGTGATGAAAAATGATATGGAGAAATATGGAGCAATGAAAAATGATATGGGGCAATATGGAGTGATGAAAAATGATATGGAGTATATAGAATGATATGGAGCGATATGGCGTGATGAAAAACGATATGGAATGATATGGAGTGATGAAAAACGATATGGAGCAATCAGCAATATGGAGTGATGAAAAATGATATGGGAGCGAAAGGGACGATGATAAATGAAAAGGATAATTAAAAACAAAATGGGAGCAAAGGGAATGATAGAAAAATAAAATGGAGGCGAAGGGAATAATGAAATAATAAAAAACAAAAGGAGCGAAAAAAATAATAGCAAATAAATGAAAAGGGAGTGAAATGGATATAGAAAATGAAAAGGGAATAAAGTGATGATAGAAAATAAAAGAAACTGTTAGTATTATTTTCAATAAAGAAAACAATAAAATAGCAAAATACTAGCAATAAAAGTGAGTCTTACCTTAAACCTCTTGAAGTTATTTGAAATTGTTTTCTGAAAAACAAGTTAACGAGTTAGCATAAGAGAAAAAGAACATTAAACTAGCGAAGTAATAAGAAAATAAAAAAAATCTTACCTTAAAGAAGTTCCAGCCATTTTGGAAATAATACTACAAGAAAGCAAAAAACAAAATATGCGCTACGCGTTTGTGTAATATGAAATCACCTGGTGAATTTCACCGGGGTAAATTTAAAATTTTAATGCATTGCAGATCAAGGTGAAATTCACCGGAGGTGAATGTAAAATTAATCCTTATTAAAAATACTAAAATTAGTATTTATTTTTGTTAAAATTGGTTATCATTACTAAAAATATATATATTTTCGTATTGAATAAATCATAATTATTAATTTATATTTCATTTTTTATAGTGGCCTATTCAAAATATTACTAAATTTGGAAAGAATTTAACAGCTTCAGAGATTCGTTATTACTTAGAATTCCAGGAATATCCTAATACGTCCGAGACTGGTTTTGCGAGCATTTTTAATGTATCAGGATGGGATGAAAATGAAGCGCGAAAAGCATTTGCATTAACCAATATCCAATACTCATATGGAGGAAATGGAACAATTCGCACAGTAAAAAACTGTGAATTTTTTCCAAATATTTCAGTAATTAAAGAACAGCGCGAATGTCTTAGTGTAAAAGTGTGTCAATATGCATCTAAAGAATTAGATATTGGCCACACATCTGTAGATTTTTCCACACCTCTTTTTGAAAATATGTTTAATGCAAATGAAGAGTTTCACAAAAAACTACACTTCGGTTAGTAAGATTTTTAAAGTCTAAATATATGTAGTTTGATTTTTAACCCTAATTTTGAATTTGTAGTTTTTTTGCCAAGGCGTATGAATATAAATGTAGCCATATTAACAAAAATGGAAAATGATGTAACGGTGGACCAATTTTAGGCGAACTCACGCAGGTTCTTATTTTTATACTGTATATACAGTATATAAATATATATATTTTTTATTTTTAATTGATTTTTTTTTAATTTATTATTCACAGGTAAATGGTTTGATATCATCAAAGAAGAAGTTTATTGGGTGCGAAAATTGGAAAGCTGGAGACAAAAATCATCGGTTTTTAACAATTCCAAATAATATTAATTTGGAACTGTTAGAAACTATGTTTAACGAAAATTCTTATCATTCTCATAATAATGATTTTGAGGTAAAATTTAATTATCAATATATACAGATCACGATACAAAGTTGTTAGCAATCAGATGATCTAAATTTCATAGTGTTGTTTATTATGATTGGTCGTTGTAACAATAAGTTGTATTTTAAAAAAGGAAGGAAGTAGATCCTAATTTGGTTAGCAAATATGGCAAAACAGGGTCCATTTTTATATAAAATATATATAAATTTCGTTTCATTGCAATGAATTTCAATTTCAATTTCAATTTCAATATATCAATTGATAAAATTGTTTTTTGGACAGCAGTTGTTTAAATAAATTTCGTGAATTGAAGTTGATCATCATTTACGTCACAGTAAGTAAAAATAATCTAAAATTGGATTCACATGTTATAAAAATTGAAACTTGTATATAGTAACTATAAATAAATTAGTTATAATGAAGGTACTTTTTTTTATTAATAAAATTGTATTTTTTTATTTGTTTGTTAATTAAATTAAAAATTGTGATTTTTCCCATAAATTACACATTTTTTTAATTAATAATAATAAAAAATAAATAAATTTACAAATTGAAAATCAATAGATGATCATCATTTACGTCACAATGAAAATAATCTACAATTAAATTCACATGTTAATATTGGTTAAAAGAACTAAAGCCGCATTTAATAATTATAAATAAATTAGTTACAATAAAACCACCCTTTTTTTATAGCTATAATTATAAAAGTGTGGTTTTATTCAACAGATTATTACACTTTTTTAATAATAAAAAATAAATAAATTTACAAATTGAAAAATTGAAAGATGATCATCATTTACGTTACAATGAAAATAAACTAAAATTGAATTCACAGGTTAGAAAATTTAAAGCCGCATATAGTAACTATAAACAAATTAGTTCTAATAAAATTACCCTTTTTTTTATCATTTACTAGCTGGATGCCCACGTCTCACACGGGCCTGGCTAATTAAAATTATGAAAATCAGATACCTTTCTGCTAAGCTGTTATATAAAGTCTAGAATGGTTATTAGCATTAATTTAGAATTTTGTGGTAAATAGGGAATTATAGGCTGTGTATGGCAAGTGATTTTACAGCGCTCACAATCCTTGCAAAATATTTTAAAAATTATTACATATTAATAGGAATATTAATCATTACAAAGTATAACAGATAATGAGTGTCAGTATAAATAATATGCAATACATTTTTTATTATAATAGTTATTATAATAGTCATAGTGGTTCATTAGGAAGCCGAGCAAACCTAAAAAACATCCAAAGAATCATTAGACCTAAAAAAAGGTACCAAAATTTAAAAAAAGAAAAGAAAAAATGATTAGTAATTATGAAAAAGAATTTTTTAAAAAAAATTAAAAATATAATTCAAACTAACCTTCACTCTGAAAAGTACCACCAAAACCTAAAAAAGAGAAAAGGAGTGTTCCCTACAAAAAAAAAGTTAAATTAGTGATATTTTTTAAAGTTTAAAATTCATTTTCAGAACTTACCCAAAGTTCTCAAAAATTGATCATCTACTAAAAAAAAGAAAAGAATGAATCATCAATAATGTTTCGTTAAAGAAATAATGTTAGGAAAATATTATTTACCAAAATTTACATCTGTCCAAGGTGTTGCAGTAGTACTGTTTAAACTACAAAATATAGAACACAAAATGTTAGTTTTAATGTTTCATTTCATTAAGAAATAAAAAAAAATTAATGAAAAACACTTACAAATTCCATGTCTGGAAAGAGCCAAAGAACCACCCTACAGAATGCAAAAATAAACATTAGTAAACATTTTGTTAACTAACATTATGTTAAAAGAAGCATTTTAAAAGAACCTACTAAAATTTCACACGTCCAGAATCATGAATAAACCATATAAAAAAGGAAGAAACATGATGTTAGTAAATGTTTTGTTAAAAAATTTTTCAAAGAAAAAATACTCACCACAATTCTATTCGTGTATAAATTATTCCTTATTCAGTTATCTAAAAAAATGAAAAATCAAACTGTTAGAAATGGTTGATTAAAAGAAATGTATTAAATCCTTTCTTACCAAATTTCCACGCGTCTGAAGATAAACCAAGAAAACCACTGATACCTAAAAAAAGAAAGCTTTATTTTTTTTGGTTTTTTTTTGGTTTTTTGCATAGTTATTAAATACCTGTAATTGCTGTTATTAGAAATGTTCAATCCCCCTAGTAAAATCCTACTTTGAGAGCTGTGCAGGCATTAGAAATTAAAAATTAAATGTAAAAGAAAAGGTGTATTTTTTTTTAAAAGAAAGGGATTTTTTTTTAAAAGAAAGGGATTTTTTTTCGTCATATGGGAAAATTCAGAAACTGAAAAATATTTTTTTTTAAAAAAAAAAAAAGAAAATGTGTCGTATGGAAAAATCCAAAAAACTTTTTTTTAAAAAAAAACAATGACGATTGCTCAATAAATTTTTTATATTTTATATTACAATTAGTACTAATTGGATTAGTTGCTATAATTTGTTTTTACGCCAATCATTTATGCAGCCTAATTCAAAATTGTATTGGGATTAGAGCTGCTAATCAATGTCAAATGATGCGCCACTCCGAATCCCTATATAAAAATCTGTAGCATAGGGCGCAGACACATGATGATGGATGATCCAATTTAAATCCACCTTTTTATGCAGGGTAGTCAGTCTTAACGTCACGGTCGCACAATGCTTTTTTTTTATAGATAGAGATTTAATTAATAAAGTAATATTTAACAGTTAATGAGATTATGTTATTTCAATCATAGACTATTATATAAATTAATAAATTAATTTTATTACATAAATTGTAATAAATTTGATAAAATTAAATTTTTTTCAATGTAAATAAATAATAAAATCGCAATTTTTCAATGAAAACTACTTTTTTTTAAATTTAAATAAATGTAATAAAATCATCATAATTTTGCAATAAATTGTAATAAAATCGTAATTTTTTCAATAAAATTGCATTTTTTTTAATAAATTTGATAAAAATCAAAATTTTTCATATATTAATAAATAATAAAATCGTAATTTAAAAAGTTTTAAATAAAATGTATCATAATTTTGTAATAAATTGTAATAAAATCGAATTTTTCTAATAATCATAAATCATAATTATAAATAATAATCATAATTTTGCAATAAATAATTGTAATATTGTTACTTTTTTCTTCAAAAATAAAATATATTATAAATATATAAAAGTCATAATTTTTTTTATAAATATAAGTAATTCATTTACTTTTTTTACTTTTATTCATTTTTCATTTTAATAAAAATAAATAACCAGATTCAAAAATAATTTTGAAATATGATGAAACTATTAATAATGGTGTTTTGCAGAAAGGCATGGCTATATCCCGAATTGATAATGAAGATGCATTTCAAATATATAAATTTTACAATTATATGACCTTAATAAATAACACAGACCTTGATTCAGATGATGGATCTGAAGTAACTTCGCCACTTAAGGCAGAAAATGTATACTTAATTACAGGAAAATTTTTAACAACTCAAGATGGTTCAATAAACGTCTCTATTACAACTAATGTACAACTCCTTATCGATAAGGAAGATATTCCTATAATAAAACCAATTGTACATCTTCTTGGAAAGACTTTGGGGGTATGCAGAATTAACAGAAAGTGGATATACTTTACAAATACAAGTAAAGCCATATTTATCTAAGGATCAATTTACTCCATTTACTGTAAATTTAACTCACCCACCAAATGGGTGATTTAAGAACGTGTTAACAAAAGCCAGAAAAAATTCAACAGTTCATACAACAGGAGTATTTTTTTTTGCAAAAGATCAATTATACTGTGAAATTTTGGAATTTCAGTTTGTATCAGCAAAAATAGAATCAGATATCAGTATTGCAGTTCCATGGAAATCAAAATCTGATTCACATAATGAAGGATCTTCAAAATCTGTTATAGAACAAAGAATTTCTCTCATACAACAGAATTCACCAACACAACCATCATCATCAATGACACCAACCAAAAATAAACGTAAAACAAATATGACTAAAATAGCAGATATTTCAAGATCTTTGCTATTGCAAAATCAACAAAGTGATGAAATTCATGATAGTGAAATTTCTATTACAAATGAAGAAAATGAAGAAAGAATTAATGAAAATATTGAAGAAAATGAAGAAAGAAATGAAAATATTGAAGAAAATGAAGAGAGAAACGAAAATATTAAAAAAAAAAATAATACCCAAAAATTTCAAATTCAACAAGAGGTAGAAAAAAACAAAAAACTAAATAATATTTATGAACTAACGTAACCCAGTAATAATCTTTTCTTTAATTTTTTTTATTATCCGTTCTTTATATTTTATATGTAATAAGTACTTTATTTATTTTTTAATGAAATAAATGAAATAAAAAAAGTTGCATTTATTTTATTTTTATATCAAAGTATAATTAATTCAATAATTCAAAAAAAAAATTTGAAGTCAACGAAATCAACGTAAAATTTAATTGCTGATCGTATTACGCATGTCATAGATCACCTGACAAATACGAACTGTTTTTAAAATTCATTTTTATTATCTCGTATTTTTTATATCTTATATGTAATAAACATTATATTTATTTATTTTTTATTATATTAAAAAAAAGTAATTATTTTTTTTTAAAAAAAAAATTGAAGTTATTGTAAAATTTAATTGTTGATCCTTAATAATAATATATGTTATATATCACTGATCATAAATATACGAACTATTAATGATTTCGTAATAGTTTGATTACTAAATAAATTTATTACTAACATTAAATCATAATTAATAATAAAACTGAATCAGATTAAACCAGATTAGTTACAATCTAATTATATATATATATACAGTGGTCAAAAAAAGTCCTCAGAATTACAAAAAATGCAAAAATTAAGCAACCAGTGATCAGAATTGCTTCAAATTTTGCAGATTTATTACCAAATGTGTGAATATTATGCATACAAAATTTCAGCCATTTATCTTATTTCCTTGTCTCACAATCGGTTTTTTAATTTCAAAAAAAAATCATTAAAAATTTAAGCAATACGATAACTTGAAATGATTAACATTTTGCGTTCAGTTACTAAAAATCAGCTTGTATACTTATAATAAAAAATTATAAACGTAAAAAAATATATTTCTAATTAGTTTATTAAAAAAATTTGATTATAGTTTAATCAGTCAGTTTTCTGTAAAGTGAGATTAAAAATTGGCTCAAAAGCATTAAAGTCATTAAAATTAAAATAGTAAAATAGTACATTAAAATTATTTGTATTGATAATTTTTTTCTATATTTGAATAATATTAATCTATTATTAAATAGTTTTTACAATAATTTATTTATAATTATTATAGTTTAACTTTGGTTATGAATTTTAGTTCTTTCAATTGATTTTAAGGGTTGAAAACAGTTGCGATCAATTGTGGTAGATAAACTTTGATTCCAATTTTCTTAACAACTAACAAATAATAAAGGGCCAAATTTTTTTTGTTAAAATTATCATACCATAAACTATGATTTATAACTGTTCAATTTTTAATAAACTTCAATTTGAATATTATATCAGAATTTCAGATTTTTTGTAGGTTAAATTTTTGATAACTTACTTTTTTGAACTTAAAAAAATGATTGCGAGACAAAGAAACAAGATAAACAGCTGAAATTTTGTATGCATAATATTCACACATTTGGTAATAAATCTGCAAAATTTGAAGCAATTCTGATCACTGGTTGCTCATTTTTTGCATTTTTTTGTAATTCTAAGGACTTTTTTCGACTACTGTATATATATTAAACAAATTAATTTTTGTTCGTATTAATATAACTAAATACTGACACTGATAAACTTTTCAACCAAACTTAAAAATATTTTTTTAATATATTTTAAACTGATACATAAACTTTTCATTCAAACTTAGGAATTTTTTTAATACATTTAAAGATGTCTCACAACAAATTTAGAATCTATAGGTTTCAACCTTATGAACCACAAGAATCTTCAGCTACTACACATATTCAAATAACTAATTCTCAATATACAAATAATTCTCACTCAATTTTAAATACAACCTCAGCATCATATTCACATTTATCACAAACTAATACTCAAAACTTAACTACTCTTACATTCTCTCCTTGGAGACCTTCTCAACGCTTGCGTAGCCTTCACACCCATTTTTAAAATTCAATTCTTTGCCAATATATATGTTTACCTTGTGCATTTTGTGGAAAATTGTTATATCCTGCCAAAGCAAAATGGATTCCATATGTTGAAAATTATGCATATCCACTTGAAATAAACTTTCAAAACATTAATATTTATATAAGAGGTGAAGGTTCAACACGTACTGTATGTGTATGTGATAGTTGCAAAAATAATAGAAAACGATATCCATGTTCACAACTTTATCCTATACCCGATGTAATTGAAGCAATACCAATTGCACAAAGGAGATTCTTGTCACCAATATTTTTACATTGCTCTTTGGGTAGAAATTTGGATGCAAATAGTTATACTGAATATCGTGCTTTAACAGGAGATATGGAATTCTCAAAAAATATGTGTGCATTAAAGTTATATTCTGGTATATTAGGAGCATTTTTGACTAATCCTGGCAATCACAATCATAGTGAAAATTTATCATGGCTTACTCCACAATTGTGTTCTGCTTAAGGTTGCTTGCCGAAACCTAGAGGTTTAGGCAAGATAGCGTTTTGCCAAAAAGTGAAATTCTGCCGAAACTATATTAAAGTTATATTAAAAAACTGGCGAAACTTTGGAGAAAGGCGAAACTGCCGAAACTTATTATAAATGCCAAAACTGCCAAAACTCTGCCAAAACTATAATAAATCTATAGTAAAATTTTGACAAAACTAATCGTAGGATTTTGAAGAGGTTTAGACAAGCAACCTTAGTTCTGCTGCACAATGGCTTAAAGATAATAACAAATATTTAAGACCATATTCTAGGTTATTATCTGCATCATCTCTTATTACAGAAACTTCTTATTTAGATCTATTTCCTACAGCATCTCATATACCCTCTGATACAAATGCTCCACCATTTCAGAAAGGTGATGTTGTTTTATCATCTACAGAGGACCCCGGATATCTCCAAAACAGGTCATAAGTCACACTTTCGGTAAACATGGCATAGCAGCCTTTATCTTTATTAATTATTTATCAAACTTTACAAAATTACATAAAAGAAAAAAGAAAAATAAAATAAAAACTAACTAAAAACAAAGCTATATAGTCTCCTAGAAAGAAATTAAAATTAAAAGAAAATTCAAAAGAAAAATCACTAATACTAACACTTCCTAGATCTCCCCCCTTGATATATTCCAATCAAAGTAGAAGCAACTATGCTAACATAAGGCCACGCAAATTCAATTTTTCGGTTCACGTAACATTGAAATTTAAAATTGACCTGGGGACCCGGAGTTTATTGTTTATTAATAAAAAAAGTTTATATATAAAATCGTGACATTTGATTGGTTGACTTTTAAAGGGGAAAGATTTTATTTTCGCTCCAGAAGTTCTCAGCCACGTGATAAACTTGCCTGCCAATAAAATTACGTATTGATCACGTGATAAACTTTTTATATATAAACTTTTTTTTATTGAAATTTGAAAAAGTGACCCGGCCGGGTGATGTGAACTAAAAAATCGAATTTGTGTGGCCTAATAACGAATGACGCGCCCACTATTAAAATCAACACTCCATCCTGCAAAAGCGGTTATTAAGTAGCACCGTTAGACGACCCATAAAACCCGAAATGTGATCAAACCAAGATAATCCATATTGCATCGAGTTTTTTAACCAATCGGTTCTGGAGTCACATGAATCAACATGGGTCGGAGGAGGTAAAGATGAGTAAGGTATATAAGAAGATTTAGACAAACCTTTAGGCCTTGGAGATTGTTTAAGTGTTGAAGTAATGTTCATCGCATGTTCCCATAATCCTTTATCATACGAACGCGGATTCCAAATTCGTTTACGGAATTTGTTAACAAAATTGTTATGTATAGCAGTAACTACATTCATGGCAGTGAGGCGAGGAATACCTAAGGTATCAAAAACTTCCAGAAAGGTGGTAGGCAAACAGCCACGGACCAGACTATAGGACGACCAGTTACTAGATGAGAAAGACCAACAAGGAAGGGAAGTAATTCTATCCACTAAAGGAAAATAGTCACAATTGGCATTATCACCCGCTTCTTTGATTTTATGGGTAAGGTGGTGAAGATAAGATGTTAAAAGTTGGTGTAATCTAACACAACGCTTGTTGCATAAAAATAAATGCATAAAATCTTCTAAATGGTCTTCACAAGAACGACAAGTTAGAATTTCCACATATAAATCTGGTCGTGTCCTTTTCAGTAATTCCAAAGTGGGTAAGTCTTCCAGAAAAAGTTGAAATTTTAGCGTGTAATGTTTGGAGACATTTTCCTTAGTGAAAGAGTTATCAAATTTAGGTTGAAACATTAATGTGTGCCAAGTAAGAGCCCAGTCAATCATATAACGAGAAGGATCTGTTAAGAGAAAAACAAAACGGAAACGAGAAAGAGCTAAAAGGTCTTTCATATACAACATTTGATGATATTGTTTAAACAGATGTCTTGGATTGGATTCACAGGTTACGTCATCATAGATCATAATATAATCATGAACAGCTGCGAGATCGAGACGGGAGATGAGAACCGCATCGTCAGATGTATGGGCAGTATTGGCAAGAGAATCAGCAAAATCGTTCCAGTAAAAATTAGAGTGAGCTTTAACTTTGAAAGGCAAAACCGAGAGTTGTTTATCCACAATCAGTTGTTGGATGATGGCTCAAAGTTCAAAATTGGTAGTCTTATAATAAAGACGAGAATCTGAATAGTCAGATAAGAAACAATGTTTCAAACCCTCAATGGAAGACTGTGAGTCTATGTAAATATGAATAACAGAGTTGGCAGGAGAGGCTGATAAGGCAGCATAAATAGCAGCAGCTTCGGCACGAGAAGAGGAAGGCCAGTCACGAATGATACCCCGCTTATAAGTGGCAATAGAATTAAGAAAGCCAGAGTCTTTGACAATTTGAACCCAGCCCCATCCCATAGAAACATCACAAGTTCCTAGATTGATAAGAGAGCCATCAGTGTAAAAGGAGTAATGCGAATCTGAAGAGAGTACGACCGATGAAGATGCAGCAACATCACCAGCTGTAAGTAAACGTGAAGTAGATAAAGCATTGTCGGCATTGTTGAAAGAAATATTAGGAATATCAACATCTAAAACTGAACGAGTTGAAGGATTACAGTTTGAGGTGACAAAATCCATAATTTCTGCCCATGACACTGTAGCAGTCAAGCTGGATGTGTGACTCATAATGGATGATTTCTTCATAGGTAAAATCCATGATTGACTAAGAGAGGCCGAATAGGAGCAGGGCACAGAGCTAGTGGCAACAAATTTCTTTGGATACAAAGATTTGTTTATATTCAAATTACAGCCGGGACAAGGTCGTAGAGTGATCAAGTCGCTCGGACAAAAGTCACACTTTCGGCAGATTGGCCCATTTTTCAGGGGCTCAAAAAATCATTTTTTGTAAATATCTCAGCATCCAGTGGTCCAATTTTGATGAACTTTTTTTTAAATTGTAGAGCTAATGAGGGCTACAAAATAAAAAAAAGTTCATTAAAATTGAATTACTGGATGCTGAGATATTTACAAAAACCGATTTTTTGAGTTTCAGCAAAAAGGGGTGTTTTTGGCCAAAAGTCCATTATGACCTTTATATTAGATATCCGGGGTCCTATCTACAGATTTTTCAACAGAAATCCATAATGAAGATTTTTACTACACTCACCTAATGGCTGGATTTATAAAAACACCAAATACAACACTTCCACTTGCATTTGATAATCCAGATCTTGAACCATTAATTTTTCCAGATTTATTTCCTGATGGTCAAGGACACTTTTATAGTCAAAATGCAGATGCTTTAGAGGATAATACAATAAAAACAGAAACATATGGAAAATATATAAAACACTGCCTATTATGTGTTGATCCACGCTTTCATCTGCATCCTTATTGGCCTCACTATTCGTATTTAAGATTAGAAAAGTTACGAAATCATCAGAATACAATGTGACTCTGGCGTCAAAAACAATCAGATACAATATACTGTCCACCAACAGCTTCAGAACTTATTACACGTAGTATATATACAGGAAAATGCATGATTAATGAAAGTAACACTACTACATTACCATCATTTATACGAACAGGAGATACATATATACTTTAATGAAAAACTTTTACATATTAATGCTATGATAAGAGAATTTAGATTACCTCCTCTTTTTATTACATTAACTGCAGCAGAATCAAAATGGATACATTTAAAAGATATATTAAAATCAACAGATAATGGAAATGAAATACCAACAAATAGGCCATTACATACATCTCTTCATTTTACTCATCGCAAAAGAGAGCTTTGGAATCATGTTTGGAGAAAACCTGCAAATAGCAATTGGGAAATCTCATTCATTTTTTTGAATGTATTGAATTTCAAAATAGAGGAGCACCACATACACATACAATACTTTGGATTGAAAAAACAATAGATGAAATGATTAGTGAAAATATAGTTAGATCTACCCTTTCTAATCCAGAACTTGAACCTGAACTTTACCAATTAGTGGTGAATCATCAAATTCATACATGTAATCCTAGAAAATGTGGTGGTCCTGTACCTTCTGGCCAAACATGTAAAAAGAATTTTTCTCGTCCATACTCATTAATTACTTATTATAATGCTGATGAATTTAGATATGTTTACCAGTGTATAACTGAACAAGACAGATGGGTAGTTCCTTATCATGCACCACCACTTTTAATATGGAATGCCCATATGAATGCTCAATATGTAAGTACTAAAGGACTTGGTAATTATCTATCTAAATATATTGTAAAATCAGAACCTTCGCATGTATTTAATATATTAGAAGGAGATAAATATCGTGAACATGTTGTTGCTAGACGTCTTAGTTCAATGGAATGCATGTTTTTATTACTTGGTGAACCAATATGCAATTCATCAGTACAAGTAAAATACTTACCTACTGAACCACCAACTACACATTCACGTGCAATAAGACCATTATCAACAATTTCAGATGATGATGATGATCCATACTGGAAAGATGCAGTTGAAAAATATTTTGCACGTCCATGTGCTCAACAATTTAACAATATAACTTATCCTAATTACTTCAAAAATTACAATTTATTAACAAAAAGACCATCCAATATAATAATAATGAAGTGTATACAGTCAACTCCCTCTATAGTCACTCCCGTTATAGTCACATTCTACTATATAGTCACACCAGTTGAATGTTCAAAACACTTTATTATTAAAATCTATCCTATATAGTCACAATCTATCTATAGTCACTATCACACCTATCCTCAAAAATCTTATATTAAAAAGAACCGTTTATAATCACAGTTATATAAAGAATATATTAAATAACTTGGCATCTAATAATCGTACAAAGATGTACCATAGCTTGTTAGAATCGTCTCACTGAGACGAATCGAATGGTGGTAGTTTTATCCTTTTATGATCACTGGCTGATGAGTTATTCAACAAAATGTTAAGCATCGGCATTATTATAATTCCTTAATTTACGTTTACTGCGCCATTTAACATTTTGCTAAATATCTCGGTACCTAGTGATTGTAAAAAGACGATTAATAGCTCGTTGGAATCGCCTCATCAAGACGAATCGAATAGTGGTAAGCTTATCTCTCTATGATCAATATTGACGGAGTTACTACTTAAAAACTATTTAATATTTTTTAATTTCGGAAATTGATCTAGTGATTGGATTTCGATGTATTTTATACCATTAGATTCGTCGCATCAAGACGAATCGAATGGTAGTAAGATCGTCTCTCTAGGATCAATATTGGCAGAGTTATTACACAAAAACCATTAATATTTTTTTAATTTCGGAAATTAATCTAGTGATTGGATTTCGATGTATTTTATACCATTAGAACCGTCTCATTAAGACGAATCGAATGGCGGTAAGATCATCTCTCTACGATTAATATTGGGGGAGTTACGATACAATAAAGTTTTAAGTATAATTTTGGCCAAAATTATGTTAATTTTTGGCTGGAATTATGATATACTAATATAAGAAATTTTTTATATAGTCACATCTCTTTATAATCACCAAATATGGACTGTCCCAAATGTGTGACTATAAAGAGAGTTGACTGTATAAATAACCTTAATTATTATGTTGTTAAAAGAACATCTCCATTAGTTGTACGATACAGATATCTTAAAGTCCAAAATGGAGAATTATTTTTTTACTAGCAACTATTACTTTCTATATCTTGCAGATCTGAAGAAGAATTACTTGGTAATTATACATCTTATAGAGAAAGATATCTAAGTCTTCATTCAGATTTTCAAAGTAGCATTCAAAATTCTACAATTGTAACAGCAGAAGAACATAGGCATTCATTGCAAAACCAATTTAATACAATTGTAACTAATATATTAGAAGATCTTGCAAATCATATTACACCTCAAATAGCTGACATTCTTACAAAACAATTGGATGCTTTAAAATTAATTTCCCCAGTATTTTCACAATCTGCAATACTTAATTTACCAGAAGAACAATGTATTGTTTATAATGCAATAACATCTAATCTTGGATTATTACAATCTAAAAAATACCCATTCTTTTTTATAACAGGCTCTGGAGGTACTGGAAAATCTTACATAATAAGATTAATTATTGACTGGATAAAATCTGAAAATAGAACTTACCTTTTAACAGCTCCAACAGGTGTTGCAGCACAAAATGTTAGTGGAATTACAATTCATTCTGCTCTTAGAATAATACAATCAGGGTCAGGTTATCAATCACTAGCTCTTTATGATTTAGAATTTAAAAAAAAATTGCAAAGCATCCAAATATTAATCATAGAAGAAGTATCCATAGTATCATCATTTCTTTTTAACTTTATATCTAATTTATTTGCAAGAATTCATAATTCTGATATTGCATTTGGAGGTATTAGTGTGATAGCTGTTGGTGATTTAGCACAACTCCCGCCAGTAAGAGGTGAGGCTGTATTTTATTCATCAATATGGCAATTATTTTACTTTTATTTTTACGTAAATCTCAAAACCAACCACTGGTCGAAATCATTTATTTTGTCAATAAGACCTTTCAGCAACAATTCGGCAAATCGATCACATGATTCGTCACACATTCAGCTAATTACAAAAATCAGAAAAAATTTGGCATAAATCAACTGGTCGATTTTAGGTCGATTTTTGGTTGAGTTGTAACATAAAAAAATCCATAAATTGACCAATATTTTTTTTTATTGATTTTTATTAACAACAAACAATCAACTTAAAAACTTTTTTGACGATTTTTAAACGATTTTTTAATTAATTAATATCAATAATGGCAAAAGTTTAGCAGATCAGTGACATATAATGTACTAAGCCGCAGCCACAGTAATTAGTTGATCTATTACCGAATTTAGACTATTAATAATAGTTTAAACTATTTCGAAAAAAAAATCTTTTTTTCTCGAAATGGTTTTTTTGTTTAATCGGCTCTGGCATGGATACCGATATTCCAGGTAAAGTTTCGAAAAAAAATTCTGAAACTTTCTTTAATAAAACATTTTTAATACTAAAAAATGTTTTTTTTTTAATATTTTTTATATAGGAAATCGGTTCCGGCGTGGATACTGATATTCCAGGTAAAGTTTCGAAAAATTTTCGAAACTATTTTAAAAAAAAAACGTTTTTTACTAAAAAACGCCTTTTTTAAAATATTTTTTGTTTGGGGAATTGATTCTGGCGTGGATACCATTTCCCAGGTGAAGTTTCGAAAAATTTTCGAAACTATCTTAAAAAAAAATCGTTTTTTACTAAAAAACGTCTTTTTATAATATTTTTTGTTTAGGGAATTAGTTCCGGCATGGATACCGTTTCCCTAGGTAAAGTTTCAAAAAGTTTTGAAACTTTCTTAAAAATAAACATTTTATAACTAAAAAACATTTTTTTAAATATTTTTTGTTTAGGGAATTGGTTCCGGCGTGGATACCATTTCCCTAGGTAAAGTTTCGAAAAATTTTGAAACTTACTTAAAAAAAACGTTTTAACGTAAAAAAACGTTTTTTTTTTGTTTTTTTTGCAGAAAATCGGTTCCAGCATGGATACTGTTTCCTAGGTAAAGTTTCGAAACTAAGTTTCGAAACTTCTTTAATAAAACATTTTTAATAAAAAAAATGTTTTTTTTATCATTTTTATTTAGGAATTCGGCTTCAACGTGAACGCCGATATTCCAGGTAAGTTTCGAAATGTTTCGAAACTTCTTTAATAATAAAAAATGTTTTTTATTTTTTGTTTTTTTATATAGGAATTCAGCGACGTCGATATTCCAGGTAAGTTTCGAAACAAAATGTTTTGAAACTTTAAAAACGTTTTTTAATAAAAAAAAACGTTTTTTTTTTTAATATTTTTTATAGGAATTCGGTTCCAGCGTGGATACCGAATCCCAAGATAAGTTTCGAGATTTTCAAAACTTTAATAAAAAAAATGTTAATTTCTAACGTTTTTTTTTATATTATTGTAGGGATATCGGTTCCGACGTGAATACCGAATCCCAAAGGTAAGTTTCGAAGAATCTCTTCGAAACTATCTTTTTTTTAAAGAACAATTTACTAATCGTTTCTTTTTTTTTGTAGGTACGGAAAAAACTAAGATTCGTAAGTATATACGAATCTTGGTTTTGTTTTTTTTTTATTTTAATATTACAAACGGTTACTAATAACCGTTCCTCTCTTTTTTTTTATAGGTCGGGTGGATTTCTGACGAATAGATGAATCAAGATTCGTAAGTACAAATACGAATCTTGGTTTTTTATTTTTATTATATCTTTTTTGATTTTTTTTTCTTCTATTTTGTAGGTTTCGGCTTTCAGTTCTTGGGCTTTGGATATACAGGTGAGTTTCAAAGCGAAGGAATCGAAACTCTTTAAAATAAATTATTTTTTTTAAATTTTTTTTTATTTTTTTCTTTTATTTTGTAGGTTTTGGTGTAAACGGTCGAATATCAAGCATGAAAATATGATAAAATTCAACCACCAAATGTAATTGCCAAATATCAAGAACGAACAAATTAATTATGAATTGGCGTAGATGGATAAATAATTAGCCGAAAAGGATAAACATTTAGGAAGAGTAATGATCTACATGATGTAATATTTATTGAATGATTGACAAAGAACCAATAGAATAATTAGAGTCGATCAATTGCGGCTTAGCAATCTTTAACAATAAGAACAATTAGAAAGAATAATTATAAGCCACAAAAGATAGATTATAAGTAAAACACATAAAGTGAATTAAAAGAACATATAAAATAATGTCAGAAAGATTAAAGAATATAAAATAACATAAAAGATAATATAAAAAGATAATACAAAGATATTATAAAAGATAATATATATATATAAAGATAGTGTATTTAAAATATAGATAGTATATTAGAAAGATAGTTCGAAGATAATATGTAAAAAGAACATAAAAGATAGTATATAGATAGAATAAAAAGTAGCGTAAAATTTGTATAAATAGAGAATGGAATTCAAAGTAATTCCATAGTTCTCATCTACAGAACTCAATAAAATATAAGTTTCATTTAATTATTTGTTAGTAAAGTTTAATGTTAATTAAAGGTAATAGGTTCGCCCTAAACTTTAATTAATGTTTGCTTAATTAATTTTAATTGAATAAAATGGAAATTTCAAGATGAATTAAATATATATTCCATAAAGTAATAATTCGTAGCGGGAGCTATCGAAGTTTGAAATTAAAGGTAAAAGTGGATATAATTTGGGGAAAATTTAGAGAAGTTAATTTTATTTTATATCGTTTGATGTTTTATATTATAACGCTATTATGTTATAAACTAAGAATATTGTTGTATGTTGTTCGTTAATTATGTTGTTTGTTAATTATGCAGTTGATTATTTGCTTGTTCGTTTAATTGTTCGTTTGTTCGATTATTAGTTCGTTCGACCATGAGAATGCCTATTCGATGTGGCAACTCTGTAAATTGATGACAGAGAGAATTGGGGGATCTCATCGGCTTTCGGTTTTTTATTCGTTGGATATATGGGTAAGTTTCGAAGTAAAACTTCGAGAAAAATTATTTTAATTTTTTTTCTTCCATTTTGTAGGTTCGGCCTTCGGTTCTTGGGTGTTGAATATACGGGTGAGTTTCGGAGTAAAATCTTCGAAACTTTTTTTAAAAAAAATTATTTTTTTTAATTTTTTTTAAAAATTTTTTTTCTTCTATTTTGTAGATTCGGCCTTTGGTTCTTGGGCATTGGATATGGGTAAGTTTCGAAGTAAAACTTCAAAACTTATTCTAAAAGAAATATTTTTTTTTAACTTAATTTTTTTTTTGTAAATTTCTTTCGGTTTTTGGGCGTAGAGCTCCGCACGGGTAAGGGTCAATTCGGGTGACCCGTCAGGTTAACCCGAAATATTCAGGTCAGGTTGTCAAATTCGTGACCCGGTATCAGGTCGGGTTACAGGTTTGACCTGACCCGATTGACCTGTTAACCCGAATACTTTAGTTTAAAAAAATGTTTAATACTCTGAAACGGCATTTTTTCATGTTACCTTATGAAAAAAATGCCGTTTTGGCATTGTTTTTTATAAACAAATACGCCGAAATGGCGTTTTTCATTTTATTTTATGGAAAAATGCCATTTCGGCATTTTTTTCACTTCTTTTATGAAAAAAATCGCCAAAATGGCATTGTTTCATATTATTTTATGGAAAAATGCCGTTTCAGCATTTTTTTTTACTTCTTTTATGAAAAAAAATCGCCAAAACGGCGTTTTTTCATATTATTTTATGGAAAAATGCCGTTTTGGCATTTTTTTTCACTTCTTTTATGAAAAAAATCGCCAAAGCGGCTTTTTTCATATTATTTTATGGAAAAATGCCGAAACGGCATTTTTTCCCACTTCTTTTATGAAAAAAATCGCCAAAACGGCGTTTTTTCATATTATTTAATGGAAAAATGCTGAAACAGCATTTTTTTCCACTTCTTTTATGAAAAAAATCGCCAAAGCAGCGTTTTTTCATATTATTTAATGGAAAAATGCCAAAATGGCATTTTTTCCCACTTCTTTTATGAAAAAAATTGCCAAAACGGCGTTTTTTTATATTATTTAATGGAAAAATGCCGAAACGGCATTTTTTCCCACTTCTTTTATGAAAAAAATTGCCAAAACGGCGTTTTTTCATATTATTTAATGGAAAAATGCCGAAACGGCATTTTTTCTACTTCTTTTATGAAAAAAATCGCCAAAGCAGCGTTTTTTCATATTATTTAATGGAAAAATGCCGAAACAGCATTTTTTTCCACTTCTTTTATGAAAAAAATCGCCAAAGCGGCATTTTTCCATATTATTTAATGGAAAAATGCTGAAACAGCATTTTTTTCACTTCTTTTATGAAAACATCGCCAAAGCGGCATTTTTTCATTTATCTTATGAAAAAATGCCGTTTTGGCATTTTTTTTCACTTCTTTTATGAAAAAAATCGCCAAAACGGCGTTTTTTCATATTATTTTATGTAAAAATGCCAAAACGGCATTTTTTTTTCACTTTTTTTATGAAAAAAATTGCCAAAGCGGCGTTTTTTCATATTATTTAATGGAAAAATGCCGAAACGGCATTTTTTCCCACTTCTTTTATGAAAAAAATCGCCAAAACGGCATTTTTTCATATTATTTTATAGAAAAATGACCTGAATACTTTCAGGTCAGACGGGTCAGGTCGGGTCAGAGCAGGTTACCCAACCTGACCCGACCTGATAAAAATTTTTCAGTTCAGGTCAGACAAATTACCCGACCCGACCCGACCCGTGCGGAGCTCTACTTGGGCGTTTGGATATTTAGGTGAGTTTCGAAGTGAAAGAATCGAAACTTTTTAAAAAGAATAATAATTTTACTTTTTATTTTGTAGGTTTCAGCTTTCGGTTCTTGGGCTTTGGATGTACGGGTGAGTTTCGAAGTAAAAACTTCGCAACTTTTTTTTTAAAAGAATTATTTTTTAAAAATTTTTTTTATTTTTTTTGTAGGTTTCGGCCTTTGGTTCTTAGGTATTGGATATACGGATGAGTTTCAAAGCTTTGTTTCTTTTCGAAACTTTAAAAAAAAAAATTTTAATTTTATTTATTTATTTTTTTACTTTGTAGGTGTCGGTTGTGATATCCTTGGACTTTAGATGGGTGAGTTTTAAAATTTCACTTTCTTTTCAAAACTTTTTTAATAAAAAACTAATCATTTCTTTCTTTTTTTTTGTAGGTTTCCACTTCGAACTTATATTGAATGGATCGGGTAAGTTTCATATTTTGAAGCATATTTTTTTTTTTATCGAAGAAACTTTAACTAATTGTTTCTTCTTTTTTTTGTAGGTTTCCACTTCGGATTTTTGGTTGGGTAAGTTTCGAAATATATTTCGAAACTTAATTTTTTTTATTGAAATAATAATGGTTTACTAACCGTTTCTTTATTTTTTTTTTGTAGGTTTCTCTTTCAGATTTTTGTCAGATTGCTGAGTAAGTTGTTGGATGGTGAATAATGGGTAGTAGACGAGATGTGAACGATGGTTGATGGTGGTTGACGATGATTGACAATGAATGGTGGATGATGGGTAGTAGACGAGATGTGGACGATGGTTGATGGTGGTTGACAATGGATGGTGAATGGTGAATGGTGAATGGTGAATGGTAGATGGTGAATAGTGGATGGTAGGTGTAAATAGACAGATACTATAGATATTAGTTATTTAATATGATAATTTTTAATGTGTAATTTTATTAATAAAGCAAAATAATAAAATATAATTAATTGATTGTTATTATAAAATTAAAAATAAGCTAAATACATAAAAATCATTAACAATTAGACAAAATTAGACTTAATTTCGTCTAACATTTGGCAATTTGAAATTTGAATGAATGTTTAGTAAAAGGTTGACGAATAGTTTATTTCCAATTTTTTAATGAATTTTTGCCGATTTGTGATTGCCAAGTGGCAGGCGAACTGTGCAAATCGTCCATAATAATTTTGACGATTTTTTTGGCAATGATTGGGCAGATTGGCCAAAATTAGATCAACTTTCGTCCAACATTCATCAATTTGAAATTTGGACGAAATGGACTATTCTGACCAGTGTTTTATTAATTTTAGTCACGCGTGATGATTGTAGGGTAAGGAGAAACTTACCTACGTATCGTAGAAGAAGATAATTATTTTTATTTTTTTATTATTTATTAAGTGAGTAGCTAGGCCCAGTCTGTACCAAATATCGGCTGGAGACTCACGTTTTTTTTGGGCTGTGACTGATACTAACATTCACACTGTACAGCCTGGTACTATTTTATAAAATAGTAGCAAACAAGTAAATGTGTATTTTTTTATTAGGTTATAATAAAAATTAGAATTTACTTTAATTTTTAACATAAAAATTGTAAATAATAAAAAATTCATAAATAAAAATAAATTTGCTTTCCCAAACTTAAAAAAAAGGTGTTTATATAAAAGAAAAGGTGTTTATATTATTTTTGATTATTCAATAGTATCACATGCCCCTTGTATACGTTCTACTGCATACTCAGCTTTGACGATCAAATAGTAATATTACACAGGTTTACAATCTCATAAATTTTCGAAATATTTTAACCGTAATATTACGCAGGTTTACAGTCTTATAAATTTTTGAAATATTTTAACCGTAATATTACGTAGGTTTACAGTCTCATAAATTTTTGAAATATTTTAACCGTAATATTACGCAGATTTACAGTCTCGTAAATTTTCAAAATATTTTAACCGTAATATTACGCAGGTTTACAGTTTCATAAATTTTCGAAATATTTTAACCGTAATATTACGCAGGTTTACAGTTTCGTAAATTTGCAGAATATTTTGACTGTAATATTGCGTAAATCTTACGATATTGAAAACTTGTGTAATATTTTAACCATAATATCACATAAATCTTATGAAATTGTAAACTTATGTAATATTTTGAAATTTTTTAAAATATTATGCCATAAACTTTCATAAACTTATAAAATCGTAAACTTATGCAATTTTTCGTGCTATAAAATTTCCTGATACAAGTTGTTTCAAGAATACCTTGTCTAACAAAATATTATTACAATATTTTGGTTAAATAATCATATCTGTCAATTGAAAGCTGAAATGAAAAAAAAAGAAATAATTACTTGTTTCTTTTTTCTTCAAATGAATTGACCAATCTTTCTATCTTGTCGAGAAACTTGTTTCTGAAATCTCCAAATTGTCTAAACCCGATCTTTAACCATTTTAAACTTTCAACTGGGTTAAGATTCTACTTGATTATTTGTCATATCAACTCCTCAAGAGCATGTTTTGAAGGATTTCTGACACGCAAGAAGAGACATTTTAGTTCTTCTAAAAAATCACGACTGGTCATTGACTGTAAGTATTAAAATAATATTGTTAATGACTTTTAGTGGCTTTTTTAAGCAATTAAAACAAAAAATCAAAGAATTCTTATTTTATCTTTTTGCAATAGTGGTCAGGTCAGGTTATTGCCATTTTCAAAATTACTGACAAATTCTGATTTGCGAGGTTTAATATATGATTTTTTGTATAACAAAAGTGAATCACATTTTTACGCGAATTTTTAATATTTTCATATCAAATTTTTTTTGTGAATCATCAAATTCAAGATAAAATGTGTATCAATGCAAAATTTTAGCATATATTTAATATAAAAATTTTGAACTTTTACTATGCAGATATCATTTATTATAGTCATTTATATATAAAAATAAAGTGAATCACTGAATTTTTAATATTTTTGTGTCAAATTTTTTTTGTGAATCATCAAATTCAAGTCAAAATGTATATCAATGCAAAATTTCAGTATATATTTAATATAAAAATTTTGGACTTTTATTATGCAGATATCATTTATTACAGTCATTTATATATAAAAATAAAGTGAATCACATTTCTACATAAATTTTTGATATTTTCATGTCAAATTTTTTTTGTGAATCATTAAATTCGAGACAAAATGAGTATCAGTGCAAAATTTCAGCATATATTTCATATAAAAATTTTGGACTTTTACTATGTTAATATTATTTATTGCAATTATTTACATATAAAAATAGTGACATAGAAAAGTCCAAATTTTAAATGAAATATATATTGAAATTTTGCCTTGATATACATAATGTCTTGAATTTGATGATTCACAAAAAAATTTTAATATAAATATATTAAAAATTTATGTAGAAATGTGATTCACTTTATTTTTATATATAAACTAGAATTTTATATTATGGCCGGCCTAATTATTAGGAATATAATATATAAATTTTAATAATTAAACTTATATTTATAATTTATATTATATATAGGATATTTATATAATTTGCAAATACTTTTATTAATTATGTAAATTATTTAATACAATTTGATCTAATGTATTTATATGAAAAATGAAATATATTGCATATGTTTGATGTTTATGAAATTGGTAATGGTTGTGATGCTATTTGTTTTAAACGGGAGTATTCTTTAACTACATTTGGATCTACTATAAATGAATCTTTACTTAAGTTCATTATTTGAATATTATCCCATTTAGGGCATCTACTGAGTGCAGTATATGCTTGACCAGGTGCAAACAATTGGCTAAGATCTAGTGAAATGAGAGGTAAGGTTAGACTTTGTGTTTTGTGCACTGTTAGAGAAAAAGAATTTTGTAATGGAAACTGTGTCCTTGAAGCATGTTGGCCAGTTGAATAAAAATATGCTGTTTCTCTAGTGATCCATTTTTGAATTATAGCACCTTGAATACAAAAAGCTACCTGAACACTTGGTTGTTGTTTATTGATGTCTGTAATTACACCAATTGTTCCATTACATATTCCATGATTTATTAATGAGTTGTTCAAATACATAATTCGTGCACCTTGTTGAAGTCTGACTGTAGGTGGCATATTAGTCTTTAATTTAAATTGTGATTGAACATGTTCAGAAGGCACACGTTTTCCTTCTAAAAAATCTATAGATTCTGCTATTAGAAATTTGTCACCATTAATTGGAAGTAAGTTACATATTGTATTATTAATTTGTTTTGATGTTTCACAATATCCAACTATATTTGTTGTTGTTAATAGTGAATCTAAAGATTGATTATTATTGTAATTTGCTGCTTTTTCCACAAGTTTTGCCCAAGTAGCATCTGATATTGTACCAAATCTAATTTCCTCTAACATTTGGTAAAATTCTCTATCTTCTTGTTGTCTTTGAGATTTATATAAAAATAAAGGATAAAATAGTTGCCATACTGATAAATAAAATACAGCTTCTCCTCTTACTGGAGGAAGTTGTGCTAAGTCACCAACAACAATTACACAGATACCTCCAAATGCAATGTCAGAATTGTGAATTCTGGAAAATAAATTTGAGATAAAGTCAAATAGTACTGCAGATACCATTGATATTTCTTCTATAATTAATATTTGAATTGATTGTAATTTTTTTTTAAATTCTAAATCATAGAAAGCCAATGATTGGTATCCTGATCCTGATTGTGTTAATCTAAGAGCAGAATGGATAGTTTGTCCACCAACATTTTGTGCAGCAACACCTGTTGGTACTATTAGAAGATAAGTTTTATTTTGAGAATTTAGCCAATCAATAATTAATTTTGTTATATATGTTTTTCCAGTACCACCAGAGCCTGTGATAAAGAAGAATGGATACTTTTTAGATTGTAGTGATCCAAGGTTAGATACTATTGTATTATATAAAATGTATTGTTCTTCTGGTAAGTAAAGCATTGCATTTTGTGGAAATATTGGTGAAGTTAGTTTTAAAGCATCCAATTGTTTGGCAAGAATATCAGCTATTTGTGGGGTAATATTATTTGCAAGATCTTCTATTATGTGAGTTATAATTGTATTGAATTGATTTTGTAATGAGTACCTATTTTCATTTTCTGTAGTATCTGTAATATTTTGAATAGAATTTTGGAAATTTGGATGTAAACTCAAATATTTTTTTCGATATGATGTATAATTACCAAGTAGTTCACTTTCAGATCTGCAAGTGGTTGTAAGTAATAATTGTTGATAAAAAAATGACTCTCCATTCTGAATTTTAAGATGTCTATAGCGTACAACTAATGGAAATGTTCTTTTAGTAACATAATAATTAAAATCATCTTTGTAGTATATTTTGTTACTTGATGGTCTTTTAGTTGATAAAGTGTAATTTTTAAAGTAATTAGGATAAGTTATATTGTCAAATTGCTCATCATGTGGACGTGCAAAATATTTTTCAATTGCATCTTTCCAATATGGGTCTTCATCATCATCTGATATTGTTGATATTGGTCTTATAGCACGTGAGCGAGTAGTTGGTGGGTCAGTAGGTAAATATTTTACTTGTACTGATGAGTTGCATATTGTTTCACCAAGTAATAAAAACATACATTCTATTGAACTAAGACGTCTAGCAACAATATGCTCACGATATTTATCCCCTTCTGATATGTTAAATACATATGTAGGTTCTGATTTTACTACATATTTAGTCAAATATTTTCCTAAATTTTTACTACTTACATATTGAATATTCATGTGGGCATTCCATATTAGAAGTGTAGCTGGATGGTATGGAACTACCCATCTATCTTTTTCAGTTATACATCGATATATATATCTTTGTTCATTAGTGTTATAGTAAGTAGTTGATGAATATGGTTGGGGAAATTTTTTTTGCATACTTGACCATGAGGTGCAGGGCCACCACATTTTCCAGGACGGCATGTATGGATTTGATGAGTTATTACTAATTGGTAAAGTTCTGGTTCAAGGTTTTGATCTGGTAAATCAGCTCTGATAAGATTTTCTTCTATCATTTCAATTATACTTTTTTCAACCCAAAGTATTGTATGTGTATGTGAAGCTCCTCTATTTTGAAATTCAACACGTTCAAAAAAATGATTAAGGTATCCCCAGTTACTATTTTCTGGTTTTTTCCAAACATGATTCCAAAGTTCTTTCTTTCGATGAGTAAAATGATGAGTTGTATGTAATGGCCTATTAGTTGGATTTGTATCTCTATTATCTGTTGATTTTAATATGTCCTTTAAGTGAGTCCATTTAGTTTCTGCTGCAGTTAAAGTAATAAAAAGGGATGGTAAATTGTATTCTCTCATCATAGCATTTATATGTAATAATTTTTCATTAAAATATGTTTCTCCTGTTCGTATAAATGATGGTAATGTAATGGTTTTTGTTTCATCAACTATACGGTTTCCTGAATATACACTATGTGTAATAAGTTCTGAAGCTGTTGGTGGACGAAATATTTTATCTGATTGTTTTTGACGCCAAAGAAGTGTTGTATTTTGGTGATTTCGTAATTTTTCTAATCTTAAGTATGAATAATGTGGCCAATAGGGATGTAAACGAAAGCGTGAATCAACACATAATAATCGATATTTTATATATTTGCCATATGTTTCAACTTTTATTGAATTATCTTCGGAACTATTAATAGTTTGATCAAAAAAATGTCCATTTCCATCAGGAAATAGATCTGGAAATATGAGTGGTTCAAGATCTGGATTATTAAAAGAAAGTGGAAGTGTTGTAGTTTGAGTTTGCACGAAACCAGCCATTAGATAAGTGTAATGAAAATCTTCATTGTGAACTTCAGTTGGAAAATCAGCAGATGATAAAACAATATCACCTTCTTGAAAAGGTGGAGCATTTGTATCTGAAGATAAATGTGTTGCTGTAGGGAATGGATCTTGATAAGTTTCTGTAAGAAGTGATGATGTAGAAAGTAATCTGGAAAATGGCTTTAAATATTTGTTATGTTGCTTAAGCCAATGTGCAGCAGTACATAATTCTGGAGTAAGCCATGATAAGTTTTCATTGTTATTTTGACTTTCAGGATTAGATAAAAATGCCCCTAATATATCAGAATATAATTTTAATACGCGCATATTTTTTGAGAATTCCATATCTCCTACTAGCGTGCGATATTCAGTATACCTATTCGCATCTAAATTTCTACCTAGTGAACAATGTAGAAATACTGGAGATAAAAACTTTCTTTGTGTAATTGGTATGGCTTTAATTACATCTGGTATAGGATGGAGCTTTGGGCATGGATATCATTTTTGATTGTTTTTACAACTTTCACATACACATACAGTGCGTATTGAACCATCATCTTTTATATAGATATCAATGTTTTGAAAGTTTATTTCAAGAGGATAGGTGTAGTTTTCATCATATGGAAACCATTTAGCCTTGGTAGGATATAATAATTTTCCACAAAATGCACAAGGTAAGCACGTGTATTGAGAAAGAATTGTAGTTTGAAATTGAGTGTGAAGTTTACTTAGACGTGTAGAAGGTTGCCAAATAGGTAATGGAGCAACATCTAAGTTTAATGGATTTTGAATAATTTCTGAGGGTTGTGAATCAGAATTAATGTTATTTGTTAAATTTGATTGAGAACTGGTAGCAATATGTGTATTAAGTGAAGAATAAAGATCAGATGAATTATAAGATTGAAATCTATAAGTTTTACTTTTAAATCTGTGTTGAGACATTTTAATTTAATAAAATTAATAAAAAATTTTTGTTTTGGTAGGGAAGAATGCAATTGATATTATTTATATATTTTTCTATGAAAAATTTTTCGATATGTTGGCACAATATACCGTTTGATTTATATTATTTGACGTTGATTAGAATTTTAATATTTTCAATATTCTGTTTTATTCCGATACAATACTCCGTTCTATTTTGATACAATATTCCGGTCTATTCCGACTCAATATTCCGGTCTATTCTGACAATACTTCTGACTCAATATTCCATTCTATTCCGATTCAATATTTCCGTTCAACTATATTACGTTCTATTCCGATTTATTTATTTATTATTGTTAAAAAAAAGTCTTATTAAACAAAAAGGTGTTAATGTTGATTATTTTATTACTTATTAGTATTAGTAAAATACTTCCAACTCAATATTTCCGTTCAACTATATTACGTTATATTCCGATTTATTTATTTATTATTGTTAAAAAAAAAATCTTATTAAACAAAAAGGTATAATATTAACTTTAATGTTGATTATTTATTACTTATTAGTATTAGTAAACGTTGGTTACCGAGAACTTAAAAATAATTTATTAGTATTCAACATGTTAACCAAAAAATAATTAGCCGTGATCCGAACCCAGCTCAGGCGTAGATCGTTGTGGAATTCCAGTGTAATTAAACTGGGTCCAGATGATCGGTAATCAGGAATTCAGCTCCGTTTTTCGGCTAACTACACCATTATTTTTTGAGTTACCCATATTAGTAGTATTATTCTAAAAATAAGTTAACTCGACATAGTCACATTATATTAAATTGGAAAACAATTGCACATTAGTTATTGTTTATCTTTATTGTGGTACTCGTGTTGATCATTTATCAATTCGAAAGAAAATAAAACTATAGTATGACAAAATGACAATATGCGAATTAAAATATGTGAAAAAAAATCAAACTACATATTTGAAGAAAAAAATTCGAAAAAAAAAAATTATCACGAAATGAAAATTATTAAATATGTTATTTAATATAGGACGTTACAAATTATAATCAGTCTATTAAACTTTTTGTCAAACTTGTATTTATCCTATAAATTTGCTATTAATTAGGATCGTTCTGTTTCGAATAAAATCGATATTTTTATATATCACATAATGATGGTATAATACAGTTTAGATTTTGTCAAGAGGAAAAAATAAATTAATTATAATAAACTGTTTTGCTGTGTCGAATACTTTATTTTAAATGTTTAATCATGATGATCGGTAAAAAAAAATGTGAAAAAAAATCATGTACTAATAATATACTTTTTTATTGGTTAAAAAAAATAAATTTATTATTTATATTTAAAAATATATGAAGAAATAAATTAATATGTTGTGGATAATGACATAAAAGATTGTGATTTTTCATCTTCAACTACTTCAACTATAGTGGGTAAACGATCAATTTTATCTTTAATTCGTACAAAATCATTAAATAATCCCTCTAAATAATATTTCACTTTCAACGAACTTTTCAAAAAATTTTCTACGACTTGATAATTGGAAATTGTTAAAGGAATGTAAAATTCACAGATTTTAAAGGATCGATAAAAAGAATTATTATAGTAATCGATCCCAAATACTAAGATACGATTATCTATTACTTGAATTCCTATGAAAGGGAATTGATGAAGTTCGTTAATAAGACATTTTGTTTCATTATTTTCAACATCTTTCCCCTTGAATAATTCATTAAATCTTGCATCGAATCCGTCTTTACATAAACGATTTAATTTTTTCCAATCATGATCCTGTTTATCTGGACGAGGATCTAATCGTGAAATTTCAGCAAATACTGACTCCCACTCAATTGAATCGAGAATCAACAGAATCTGAAAGTCTGGTCTATCTCCATAATGAATAGAACCCATTGATTCTTTCCGATCCCGAGATGAATTAGATACCTGTTCCCTAAAATAAGATATATTAGTTTAAGAAGGGTTAAAGGAGACAATAAAGACAATAAACTAAATTATTTAAATTACATACCACGAGCGTTTAAGTTTCAAATTGTAATAATTAAATATCGGATCAATTATCCTAGAGACTGAATGTATTGTATAAGACGTTTCACTATATTCGCCTTCAGTTAAAGATGGCGTTAAATTCCAACAATTTCTCCTAATTTAGTTTAATTTAGTTAATTTAATTAAAAAAAAAGATACAAATAGGTTTATTTCAACTTACAATCCTTCTAACAGGTCGAATGTTGTTAATAACGTTCTGCGTATACTTAAATTAGATTCATTTTGTGGAAACGTTATAGGTCCAGCGAGAGCAGGGTCAGAATTGGAATTTTGTGGATCATAGATATTAATAAATTCATCTAACATGGTTTTCACGTCCTTTGGAAATTCTTGTTCGCTTAATTTGAAATTTGTGAGGACTTGTTTTGTTTTTGTTGGTAATGTATCCATCACATTATCTGCTCCTTCACAAATATCCAAAATTCCAGACGCTATCAGGTCGTTAGAATTTATTAAAGTTAAATCAAGTTGTTGTAAGCATTTACAGATTTCGTTTAACACCTCTCCGACTTCAACAGAAACATTATTCGCTACATTGATCTTTTAAGAGTTTAGTATTAGATTTCATACTTTGCTTTTCAATTTCTGAGATGATAAAATGGATTTGTTTCTTACACAATTATTAATTATTTTGGTAACATTGGTTCGAATAATTTCTTGGTTTTGCTGCTTTTCATAACCTTCACGCTATCAACATTGCGTTAATGGAATATATGAATTGACAACGAAGTAGAGTATTAGTATAGTTATAAAGCTTCCAGGTTGAAATCATATGATATTTACCCGTTTTTTTTCTACGTTGTATGCATCGCTGAATATGAATTGTTTCTGCGTCTGTAATGTATAATAGGTAGTTAGAACACTATATTTTTGATGAATATATCATGAATGGTTTTTTTTTGGAAATCAGGATTGCTTTTGAAGTATTTCATGGTTCAATATTTTAGAAAGTTAGCACGCCGATGGTTGACGATGAGATACACGAAGGCATTGCCCATATCAAACCTAGCAAAATGCCCGGATGATGCCACTTATGCACCTGAACCCTTCGGTGAATACAGAGTCGACTTCTGCAGAGCTAAGGCGTACACTTATATTTGTTGTATACGTCCGGGAACAAGGCATTAACATAGATCTATGTTATATTTAACCACACCCCATAATATTTGGTGAACTGCAACATCACTTTTTAGTAAATGTGACACAATTATCATTTAAATTACTTGCCTGAGGTATATTCGAAAACTGTAGAGATACATCTTCCAATTTCTTTATAATCTTCTTATTTAAATTTTGTAGTTGACACATTGTTATCGCATCGTTGAGCTCGTAATTGTACTGTTTTATAGCCCCTTCTAGAGAGGCTTTTTTTAATAGCTCTAAGGTTGAAAAGTATATTTTTGGTAACCATGATATAAAAAAGAATTTACTTGGTTTCTCATCGCGATTTCGAAAAAAGAAGTTAGTGCTATTAGACATTTTAGAAGAAGTAGATTATTAGTGTGGTTTACAAATAACTATAAAGCAACAAATATTATAAATTTCACTGTACCCTTTTTAAATGCTTCACAATTTCCATTCACATCTTCTTTGAGCCTGAATTCCTGTTAGAAATGAAGCAGAAAGTATGCAATAGACTCTGTGCTTGAGAAAGAGAAATGCAGATTGACGATCTCAATATTTACAAAGTTGATGGCGTTTATGCATACAAGCTTTTTTCGCTCGCTTGACCCTTATACTAAGGCCAGCGAATGCTATACAATGCGCTTTGATTGAAAATGTAACAAAAAATAGTTGTAGTTTCGGAGTAAATGTACTTATCAATAAATACTAAATACATTACTGTTTGTTTAAGCTGGAGCGAAAGGAATAATTTGTATAATTACACGAAGTTTACGGTAGGTAGTATCACAGATGATTAGCGTACAATTACATCATATTCGACCTGAAAACGTGTATTTATGTCGCACATGGAAAATTTGAATGCATATGTTTAACATACGTGTATAAAAAATTGATCATTTTTTTTTTTTAACATATTACAAATAATATATATGGTAAATAACATGTTATTTTATCAAATACATTTTTTTTTATTTAATTAAAATATTATAAACCACCGTTTATTTTCTCAACATTGTATGTGAATTAAGATCAAACATGCCATAATAGATACGGTTCATAAATCATTGCCGAAGCAATTTATACAAGAAGAATAATATTTACAAATATATTTCGTTACATGATGCGAATAAAAGTTTAACCCATCCCTTTTACGATGGAATTTGCTAATTATGCTTCTCTGATACCTTGATTTTTATAAAATAAGATTATAAGAACAATGTTCAATAAAATAAAGCCATAATGTAATCATTACTCGCTTAGCGCCTTAATATAATCATGAAGTTTTATAAAAAGTATTGTCAAGTTTTAAACTTTTTAATTCATAATCTCCCTGCAAAAAATTTACCGGTTTCCATTCTTTCATCATCTTGCTAGCTTCAGCGGGAAGACATCTTGCTTTCCTAAATACGGGACTATAGTGAGAAAATATTTAATTTGCATGTAAGCCACAATTCTTGGCACATATAGTACATACCTTAAAAGTTTGCGGGAATGTTGGCTGAACCTTCACATATTTTTCATACTTTATATCTTGCTGAAAATGGAGGAAATGAGATATAAATGGAATTAATATCTATCGTTTGATGCTAGAAACCTTCGAAAGCATATGAATATGGATCTCTCATACTTTTTCACATGAGGATCTACCTCGTAAGACGCAAAGTTGGACTAACGCCTAGCGATCTTGAAATTGCAAAGTTCTCAGCCCTTCATAACATACGCTTTTGACATCATTCTATACTTATAGGGTAGGTTCCGTGTTGCATGTGGACCTTCTTTACATTATTCTTACAATTGTTTGGGAAAAAACAGAGGTACTGGTTATTAGCAATGTATATATATTTTTTTCTTAATATGTCGTACAGACCTGTCTGGTGATCTATTTAATTTTGTCGTACAAGAGTGCGTCATTTATCATAAAATTTTTAAAAATTTATGTCGATTAGGTAACGTATCCCGTACTTCTACCTGTCCTTATTTGGTTAGCTTAAAAGCTACGGCTAATTTTTTCATAATAGAACTGCGGCTGATCTAATGATTTTAGAAAATTGATTATTTTTTGTACCCGGAAACTGAAATTTTTACTAATACTAATAAGTAATAGACAATTAACTTATTAAGTTAATCTACTTTTTTTTTTTAATAAGATTTCTTGACTTATTTACATTTAGTAATTTATTTTCAGCCTTTATAATTAAAGAATTTTCAATTCTTTTAATGAATACGATACTTAATTCGTAATACACTTGAGGAGTGATCAGCGATCAAATTTTTTAATACAAAATTCGTATTCATTTAAATTAACACATTTACACGTGAAAATTGTTAATATTACTTAATTAATTATTTAACAATATTATAAATAAAAATTTCTTTTTTAAAAACTGAATCAGGTTTAAGGCAGCTTTTAAAAATTTTATGCAATCTTTAAAGTATAATATGCAATAAAATAATTGTACCTGCATAATTTGACTTTAAACGTAAATAAATCGTGAATATTATACCTTGCATAATTTATTATGATATAAATTTCCTAAATAGTTCGTAACAAACAATATATAATATTATTAAAATTAAAATTTTTTATTGGATAAATTTAAAAATTAATACAAATTTATTTCTCCTAATAATATCATAATTAATTTTGGCAGCAAATAAGATAAAAAGAAAATAAAAATAAAAATAAAAATAAAATTTCAATAGCTTTAGGAACAGTATCAGAAACATCGAAACTAATTCTCGAAATAATTGACTCCCAAGGATCAGGATTAACAGAACAATTATATAAACTTTGTTGTAATATTTTACATATATGACCTATTGAAATACTATCTAATTGTAAATCACTTTTACCTGTTCGCTCTTATTGAAGATAAATATAATATATCACATTCACTAATTAAAATTAATTTTATACTTTTCTTCTTTTTGATTTTCTTGTTTTATTTGGAATATCTACTGGCGGGTCATCTTTTTCAATTTCTTCAATACTATCATTTGCTTCTTGATCGGTGTCACATTCAATTTGCTGATTCTGAGATAGAAAAGATCTTGTAGTAGCTTCACGTCTTTTACGATTTTGTTTTGAAGCGCTATCTGATGATAGTCTTTTTGATTTTCTTGTTTTACTTGGAATATCCATTGATGTGTCATATTTTTTATTATTTTCTTCAACGACACTTTCATTATCATCATCATCAATTTCTACAATATCATTTGCTTCTTGATCGGTGTCACGTTCAATTTGCTGATCCTTAGACAGCAAAGACCTTGATATATCTGATATTTTTGTTGTAAAAGCTTCACGTCTATTACGATTTTGTTTTAAAGTATTAGTTAATGGTGGTGTTGGTGGTGTTTTTTCTAAATTTTCTCGTATGAGATCAATTCTCTTCTCTATAGAAGATTTAGTTTTTGATGAAGATGCCGGTGATGAATCTATTTTACTTTTCCATGGAACAGATATAGTATTATCTGTTTCGAATTTAGCTGCAATAAATTGAAATTCTAATATTTCACAAAACAGTTTCTTATCTGCAAAGAAAAAAATTCCTGTTACATGAATTGTAGAATTTTTCTTAGCTTTCATTAGGGCATTTTTAAATCGCCCATTTACTGGATGAGTTAGATTTACTGAAAATGAATTAAACTGATCTTTTGAAAGATATGGTTTTACTTGAATTTCTAAGTTATATCCAGCTTCTGTTAACTGAGCATAATTCATTGTTTTTCCAAGAAGGTGAACTGTAGGTTTCATTACAGGTATATCATCTTTGCCTAGAGGAACATGCACATTTGATATAATCGTCACGTTAATTGAACCATCTTGGGAGACAAAAAATTTTCCTGTTATTAAATATATTTTCTCCTCCTGAAATGGTATTATTTCCATACCATTGCTTGGATCAGAATCAGTATCGCTTGTTGAAGTTAAATAATTAGAATATTTAAATATTTGAAACCCATCTTCTTCATCAATCCGGGAAATAGCTGTGCCTTTCTGTAAGGTACCATTACTGATACTTTCATCGAATACAGTTATTACATGCAATATAGTCATAATATTTGCAATCATATTTGTTAGTTTTTTTTTTAAAAAAAAATTAAATAAATGAACAATTAAGAAATAATATATGAATTATTTTATTTTTGACTTTTTCAGAAGTTTTCGAAGTTTGGAAATTTTTAAATTCAATAAAATAAATTGAATAAAGAAGCAGTAAAGGAGGAAACAAACCTCTTTTATATGTTTTTGCTAAAGATTTTTTACTTATTGAATTTTATTTATTTACTAAATAAATTATTAGATAAATAAACAATTTATAATTATAAAAATTATTTTTGAAAATCGTTCAAAATTCAGTGAGAAATTATTCTATAATTATTATTCTATAATTAAACAATCCACAAAGATTTGGTGTGGTTGTTTTCAAATTAATTTTATTGTTAAATAATTGAACAATGAACCTTGAAAACCTCCAGACACATGCAAATAATAAATAATAAAAAATTCCCATAATACAATTCAAATCAAATGGAATTTTTGCATGTCAAATTACCAAAAATATATGACAAAAAATTTTTAAAAAATTATTCTGAATCCGATTATTTAATTGTTAACAATTGAACAATGGATCTTGAAACCTTCAGACACATGCAAATAATAAAAAATTCCCATAATACAATTCAAATCAATTGGAATTTTGCGTGTCAAATTACCAAAAATATGTGACAAAAAATTTTTAAAAAATTATTCCGAATCCAGTATTAAAAATAATTTTTAATTATTTAATTGTTAACAATTTGAACAATGAATCTTGAAAACATGCAGATAATAAAAATTCCCATAATACAATTCAAAATCAATTGGAATTTTTGCGTGTCAAATTACCAAAAATATGTGACAAAAAATTTTTAAAAAATTATTCTGAATCCGATTATTTAATTATTAACAATTGAACAATGGATCTTGAAACCTTCAGACACATGCAAATAATAAAAAATTCCCATAATACAATTCAAATCAATTGGAATTTTGCGTGTCAAATTACCAAAAATATGTGACAAAAAATTTTTAAAAAATTATTCTGAATCCGATTATTTAATTGTTAACAATTGAACAATGGATCTTGAAACCTTCAGAACACATGCAAATAATGAAAAATTCCCATAATACAATTCAAATCAATTGGAATTTTGCGTGTCAAATTACTAAAAATATGTGACAAATAATTTTTAAAAATTATTCCGAATCCAGTATTAAAAAATAAGTTTTAATTATTTTAATTAACAATTGACTTGAAGCCTTCAGACACATGCAAATAGTAAAAAATTCCCATAATACAATTCAAATCAATTGGAATTTACCAAAAAAAAACAACAAATAATTTTAAAAACACCTTTTTGTAGATCACGATTAAATCTCAATATTCAAATATTTTTGATTATTAATTAATAACTGAAACAATGAATTTCAGATAATATACCAAATGAAAATTCAGCTGATCTGCAGATCATGATCGAAAAAACAACAATTGAACCATGAACCTATTGAACTTTGGCTCTTCAGACAATAATATAATTCATATCAATTGGAATTTTTGCATTAATGTCGCACAAAATTACCAAATTAAGCGATAAATAATTTTTAAGCTAGCGATGTTCTGCAGGTTCCATTTTCTGCGCAGATCTTTGACCTGGCGCAGTAATTCAGAAAAAAACATTTTCAAAGTGTAAAATTTCTGCGAAAATTTTATATATTAAAATATTAAATCTGCAATGGCTAATATAAACTTTACATTATTTTAATGATAACTAACATCAACTATTTTATTTATTAAAAGCATTTACAACATTTACAAATAAATGGTACGAAAATCAATTAACTACACTATTTATTAAATACACTATTATTCAAAACTTCTAAAACTTCTATTTACTGCAAAATTATATGATGTTGTTAATGGTTTGGACATTGCTCCAGTTGGTTCGATTCCAACAAACAACTGACAAAATAGATGCTTTCAAAATCCTTCTAAATGAGAACCAAAATCCAAATGGAAAAAATAAACGAACGTTAGTAAAATGATCGTTAAAATAAAGTAAAAAAAGAAAATTTCGAAGTATTATTACCTTTGAAATTCTTTTAAGTAGGAACCGGGACCTAAAAAATGAAAGAAAATGAACATTAGTAAAACGTTCGTTGAAAAAAAGTGAAAAAAAAAGAAAAATTTCGTACCCGTGAATCTACGAAAAGAAGAAAATCAAAACATTAATCAACATTTCTCTAAAAAAATATAGAAAAAAATTTCAAAGATAACTACTTTCGAAATTTTCCAAGAAGCATCCAGCCGCAGACCTATAGAAAGAAGAATATCGAAATGTTAGCAAATGTTTCGTCAAAAGAAAAAAATACAATAAAACTTCAAAAAATACCTTCGAAGTTCCGTCCAGAAGCCATCCAGGAATCCATAGATCTACAAAAGAATAAAACGAAATGTTAGTCGACGTTTCGTTTAATAAATAAAAACAAAATATAAAATATAAAAGAATTTCAAAGATTTACCTTCGAATTTTTACAGGAAGTGTCCAAACCTAATAAAAAGAAGAGAACGAAACGTTAATCAACGTTTCATTAAAAAAAAAAAATTGAAGAATTTCGAAGGATACTTTCAAAGTTCCTTTCAGGAGCTATCCAGGAACGCGTATGAAAAGAAGAGAAACAAATGCTTCATTAAAAAAAGAAAAAGAGGAAAAAATTGAAATATTAATAAAATGTTTTGATAAAACAAAAAATTTTAAAAAAAAAAATTCCAAAGATTCTTATCAAAAATCTACGTGTCAAAGGTTAATAAAATGTTTCAATAAAGGAAAAAATTTTTTTCCTTCCGAAATTTTACGCATGGCCTCATATTTTCTTTCCAGAGTATTTCTAACCGCTCTTTTCTGTAAAGTTTCTTCTAAAATAATTCTAGTAGTTAGAGAGTATGTCTAGTCTAAAAAATTGAACCTTTGTCAATATTCTACGCGTCCAATGATCCAGCCCCTAAGAAAAAAGATAAATATTTTCACTTTACCCACTTTACCAAAATCCACATCCATAGATATTTGAAGAAGCCATCTTAAAAAAAGAAAAATAAAAGAAATATACTAAAAAAAGCTTGATCGATCTCTCACTAAAATCCCTCGTCCAGATAATTGTCGAGTTCTGAGTTTCAACTTAAAATCCCGCTCTGACACTTGTCTAAAAAAAAAGAATGAATGAAGCGTTAGATTCGTTAAAAAAATAAATTTGAAAGAACCCCACCGAGTTTTCCATATATCCAAACACCTTGGTTCTCCGAAAGTTCTTCAAGTTCGGCTTTTGACTTGATGAAACCGGAAATTCTCCCCTTTCTTATCTAAAAAAATTAAAAGAACAAAGGATAACTTCAAATTCTATCTAAGAATTTAACAGGAAACCGTGAACCTACAAAAAGAAAGAAAATCGAAACATTAGTAAACGTTTCATTAAAAAAACCATTTTTTACAATTTTTTCGAAGTTTTTTTTACCTTCAAAATTGAAGACTAGAATGGTTTCCAGTACCTACAAAAAAGAGTACTTCATTTGATCAAGAAATTTTTTTGCATTTTTACTACAAACCGTTTCGTTAAATAAACGAAAAAAAATAAAAAAATAAATTTCTAAGTCTTTTTTACCTTCGAAAATAAAAATCCAGAGCTGTGCTTCAGCGTCCAGGATTTAAAAACGAACGTCAGTAACGTTCATTAAAAAAAAATTTTTTTTTTTTTCGAAGTTTACTAACTTTGAAATGAAGGCCAGAACTTGTACCTTCAGCGTTCTGGACCTACAAAATATAAAAATGAACGTTAGTAAAGAAAAAATGAAGTTTAATTTCAAAATGGTAGTAGAGAAGACTGGAAACTTACAAAAATAATAAAAACGAAATATTAATTAACGTAACGTTTCGTTAAAAATGAAAAATTTGGTTTTCGAAATTGTTGGAGTAAAATATGAAAAAAATATTTTTTTTTTATTCCGATATGCTGTTGCAGATTATCAAAGTATAATCCGTAGATCATGATCGAAAAAAATTTTTTTTTTTTTTTTCCTATATAAATGACCACTATTCGTATGATATTAAAGCAATATCAACTCAATATCAATATCAATATCAATATCAATATCAATATCAATATCAACTCAATATCAACTCAATATCAACTCAATATCAATATCAATATATATATATAATATATAATATAAAATGCTCCCAGTACTTGGCGCAAAAAAACTAACCAAATTAGTAAATTTCTCCTTCCTTTTTAGGATAACATGGTTAGCATAACAACCAATCATAAAAAATATCACTACTAAAATGAAGATCACCTGATAATGCCAACTATATAGCGTATTCTGTATTTGGTGTTAATAACTGTAATAAATGATATCTGCATAATAAAAGTCCAAAATTTTTATATTAAATATATGCTGAAATTTTGCACTGATACTCATTTTATCTTGAATTTGATAATTCACAAAAAAAATTTGACATGAAAATATTAAAAATAGTGTTCCGCACGAATCGATTCATGACACGGTGTGACCTTGATCACTCCTGAATAATAAAAATGTATTTTGCGAATAACTTTTGATCTAGTGGTCCGATTTTGATGATCTTTTTTATTTTGATCAGGACAACAAGACTTATCGATTAAAAAAAGATCATCAAAATTGGATTACTAGATCTTGAGATAATAATATTTGGAGGTTGAATCAAGTTCGAATCGAGTCCAAATCAAATCGAATTTCAGAGAAGAAATTTGATTCGTGTGGAACACTAATTAAAAATTCGCGTAAAAATGTGATTTACTTTTGTTATACAAAAAATCATATATCAAACCTTGCAAATCAGAATTTGTCAGTAATTTTGAAAACGGCAATAATTGATAAACCTGACCTGAAATTTTTTTTCAGATCAGGTCAGGTCAGGTTATATCAGATTATCTGTTTGACCTGACCTGAACTGAAACCTGAAAATTTTCAGGATTTATATTAAAATATCAAAAAAAAATGGGGCAAAACATTTTTTTGAATATTGTGATTCAGTTTTTTAAAAGTTTTATAATTATAGGGGGGCAGTGACAAAGCTTTAAGGTCATCTATTGCTAAATTTTGTCCAAACCTTAAAAGTCTTTTCATAATATTTAGAAATAGTGAGCTAGAGGTACTAAAAAATACACTTAGCAGTTGTAAATACTTAGAAAGTATTAAAATTTGGTGTGGTACAGATTATTTATATTAAAATCATATAAAAAGGTGAATTCTGATACCGCAACTAACTTTTTATATATAAAATTGATATAAAAAAGTGAATTCCGGTACCGCAATTCACTTTTTATATATAAAATCAATATAAAAAAGTGAATTCTGGTACCACAATTCACTTTTTATATATAAAATCAATATAAAAAAGTGAATCCCAATATCGCAATTCACTTTTATTATATAAAATCAATATAAAAAGTGAATTATAATACCATAACTCATTTATTATATAAAATCAAAGTTTCAGGTCAACAGGTCATTCGGGTTATACTGATGTTACAACCTGAACTGATGCTGAATTGCAATTGCTAAACCTGACCTGAAAAATTCAGGTCAACCTGTCAGATTACCTGAATTTGGTCAACCTGTTCAGAACTCTAGTGTGAACTGTTGCCTATTTGCGAGAGATGTTTGCATTGATGAATATATAGCATTAGCAAATTGAAGAACATTTGGATTCACATATAGCCAAGTGGCGAGCTGGAAAATCATATCCATACATGTTATTGAAACATGGTGGAAGTATAGGAAAAGTAGACGCATTAAACGAACGTAAAGAAGCTGAGAAATTCAAATCTCTCAATTCTGGGCACGAAAGAACTGAAAAATTTTCAAGTTCATTACTTTGAACTTCGTGTAAAGGAGTTGATGTATTCAAATTCCTAGATGCTAGATGTTCTGGATGCGAAGGAGGCAAGGAGCTGATAAATTTTCAAATTTATTACTTTGAACTTTGCAAATTCCTAGATGCTGGATGTTTTAAATGTGAAGGAGCTGATAAATTTTCAAGTTCATTACTTTGAACTTTATGTAATGTTGATGTTAAGGTTGCTTGTCTAAACCTCTTCAAAATCCTACGATTAAATTTTACTATAGATTTATTATAGTTTTGGCAGAATTTCAGCAGTTTCAGCATTTATAATAAGTTTCAGCAGTTTTGTCTTTCTCCAAAGTTTTGCCAGTTTTTTAATATAACTTTAATATAGTTTTGGCAAAATTTCGCTTTTCAGCAAAACGCCATCTTGCCTAAACTTCTAGGTTTCAGCAAGCAACCTTAGTTGATGTATTCAAATTCCTAGATGCTGGACATTCTGGATGCGGAGGAGCTAATAAATTTTCAAGTTCATTACTTTGAACTTCATGTAAAGGAGTTGATGTATTCAAATTCCTAGATGCTAGATATTCTGGATGCGGAGGAGCTGATAAATTTTCAAGTTCATTACTTTGAACTTCACGTAAAGAAGTTGATGTATTTCTAAATTCCAGATGCAGAGCCAATGCACTATCAAGTTCTTCTAAATCCATATTATTTAGAGGTAACAAATTAAAAGGTCTGGATAATGATAGTTCTATTGTATCCTCATAATCACTATCTTCTAAAATTTCATTTAAGAGATGTGATTTCTTGTTACTTTATCTATGACCATATCCACGGCCTCGTCCACAGTTAGCAGTTTGAAATTGTTTATCTTGAGATGTATTATTTTGTCCACATCCACGTTTGGTTTTAGATTTTTCATGAGAAGATTCATTCTTTTTAGTATTGCTACATCCATGAGTTAAAGGCATTTTTAATTATTGAATATTTGTGTAAATGAAATATTTATTATATTTTATTTGTTAAATATCTCTTGATTAAAAATTAAATAATATTTTTTTTTTAATCATATACTTTTTTTTTGTTTTTTTTTTGCTAATCACATTTTTTAATTTTAAAAATAGTATTTTTTTTTCTAATCATGTATTTAAAAATTATCTTAAATAGTATTTTTTTTTCGCTAATCTTTTTAATTTAGTATAAAAATTAATCAAATTATGTCAGTACGTAATTTTTATTTTAATTAGTCTATATTTAATTAGTTTAATTCAATACGCAGTACTTTTTATACTTTTTTAATTTAGTATAAAAATTAATCAGTACGTACTTTATTTAAATTAGTCTATATTTAGTTAGTTTAATTCAATATACAGTATTTATTTTTCGTATGCTTTTTTTTATTTAATATAAAAAGTTAGTTTAGTTAATTTCTACTGACTATTTAATTAATTTATACTATAATAAGCTAGTTTAATCAATATACAGTATTTATTTTTGTATACTTTTTCAATTAATATAAAATTATTAGTCAAATAAAGTTAGTCTATACTTTTAAATATTAGTTATTTGATGGGGGTTAGAATATCACTGAACTGCTTCGCAGTTGGTGATATTCTAACCCCTCTATCGAATAACTGTGTTATTCTGCAAGCCGCCAGTGATCATATAAATACAATAAACTATTGATTAAACAATGTCAAAAATATCAATAATAATTATGCAATAGTAATTTATTTATAGCTTAATAAAAAATATCAGCATGATAAAAAAAGCATGATCCTATTTGGCTGTAGAATAACACTTAATATCATTATTTATTTTTCAGATTATTGTCAATAAATATCATTAATGTTAAATATCGTTATATTTTTCCAGTTGTTTATTGATGATCATCATAATACGTTAATTATCAATTTATTTAGTACGATAAAATGTGATAATTATCGATAAAGTAATAATTATCGATATTTATCCTCCAAAAAAATTTTCTGGCTTAAAATTCAGTATTTCTAAAGAAAAAGAAAAAAGTAAAAATGATATTAATATTACTTCTACATAATTTCATGTCTCGCCTATTTCTATTTTCCTTAAAAGCATTTCTAAAGAAAAAGAAAGAGTAAAAGTGATATTATTAAATAAATGTTAAAAAATCAATCTCACGCCTATTTACCTTAAAATTTGGTTATGTCGGCATTTCCAAAGAAAAAAGAGAGTAAAATGATATCAGTATCGTTTCTTTAAATAAATATGAAAATATAATGTTTTTTAAAGTTTATCTCCATTTTAAGGAGTTTGTCATTTCAGAGGTCTTCAAAAGCAAAAATTCACTTCAATATTAGGATGTTAATCTAAAAAAGAAAAGTTCTAAATGTCAATAAAAAAGTAAAAAGCGTTAATGATGGTAAGTACAGTCAGACCTCTATGTACCGATATTCTATGTACAATTGCCTGTACCGACAAAATGATAAATTTTCCGTGAATCCCATTTCACAATTAACCATACTGTAGTAAGATGTATCGATATTTTATGTTACATTGATATATATAATTCAGGCCAACACTATAAATTGGCCTGAGTTAACATACTATATAAAGGTTACCATTCAAATCACTGACATTTTATAAACTAATAAACTATATATCTGAAGTTTGCATAATGCTGGTAAGAATTGGATTTTGGCTCGCACTATGGTTTATGTCATATTTAACTAAAACACATTCATCTGTAATAAGAAAAATTAATATATTATATAAACGAAATAAAAAAACCATGTATTTTGAAGTTAAAAATATTAAAGTTTTCGTCTGGTTAAAATTTTACTTCAATTTATATAAATTCTAATACTACCTCCCATTCTCCAATAATAATTATTTATATTATCTGTTATGTATAAAATTAAAGAAACCGGAATTTCCTTTTTTTGAAATTTTGTGCAACACATCTTTTCAATTCTATCATCACAAATTTGCCGATCATTTATTGACATTGTCACAAAAGAAAAGGTGACTATTTTTATATAAATTCTACAGATTAACATTTACCGTTGAATCTGATCCATTTACGATTTATCGTCCAGATAGATACCTACAAAATAAAAAAAAAAAGGCGGAACATCCCCTGTTGCTGAAAAACGACGTGCGACGATATTTCCTTTTTGGAAATTAATGTAACCAAACTTTCCTTAGGAATACTATTCCTTTTTTGTTTGTGTAACATAACTGTCGAGTAAGAGAAAAGCTACACAATTACACAATTTAAAGGAGTCTTAACGTGACACCACATGATTGCAATGATTTCAAATACAACAATATAAAAATAAAAATAAAAATAAAAATAATACAATAATATAATATTTTAGGACAATACTAATACGAATTTAAAAAATATTGTTAACACACAAATATGGTGAAAATATTGTCTGTGTGAAAATTCTTTTGTATGTTGTGATGCTTCAGCTCCTAAAAAGTGTAACTAAAAATTTGACGTATTGTAGATCAATTACTAATTGTTTTTTCAAACACGGAGACATGCGTAAATGCACACAATATTAAACATTTTTCAATCCAAAAGTATGAAAAAAGTATAAATTAGCAAAAAATTTTCTTAAGAAGACAAAAAATTAAAATTCAATAAAAAAAAAAAGAAAAAAATACTTTGATAGTTTTTTTCGCATAATTCAAACTCTTAAAATCAATTAAATTCTTTAAATTTCCTAACAAAATGAATCAGACTGAAGTTACCATTAAACTATCCATTCCATCTATCGCAACTGCTGAAGCCACTGAAAAACCGGGTCAATCTGGTGGCTGTACAATTATGTAATAAAATAAAATTCTTTACATTTACGAATTTTATCGTCAGATCTGATTGGAAATTAAACATTTATGTATTGTTAAATAATCATTTGTCTATAGTTTACAACTTTTAAATTCTATTTATTTGTAATAATACATTGTACTTTATATATATATATTTCGTTAGTTTACTTGTGTTATTATATTATCAAATTACTTAATATTTGAATCACTATTACATATTTTGTCTTATATCATTCTGTATTTAGGGACATGTTTTAAAACGATTTCAGCGTTTTAAAACATGTGTTAAAAAATGTTTTAAAGCACTTCGATATTGTAAATTTTAAATCTTAATTTTTGGTTAAAAAATCAATTTATACAGTATATAATAAAACGAAAACTGTTTTAGAACATGTTGTTTTAAATTACGTGCCATACCTATCTGTATTTTATCGTTTGTGTATTCTAAAAATTACAAAAATAAAATCACATCTTTAAATTCATTATTTAAAATGTTCTAAATTCTAATAATTTTGGCAAGTTTGAGGTTGCCTTAAAAGTTGTCTAAACCATAATTAATTTTCTAATAGTGTACACACAAAATTTTCTATGCTGATCACGTAATAAGAAAAAAAAATCTTTTTGATGCAAATACACAATATTTATTAGGACCAGTTGATCATCTTTATAAGTAACGAAAAATTAATATTTTTGTTAGAAGATATAATTCCTGTAAAAGATTTATCCGTAATTTCTATATTTACGGAAAAATAACTGAAAATCTATACATTTCGAGGCTATAAATTCCGTGAATATAATACATTTACGGAATAACAGAATAAAAAACACGAAATAAATTTATTATAGGGAATCCTATATTATTATTAAGTTAAACACAAACTAAGTAATGATAATCAAAAACTCGATAAAATAGTATATATTATTGTAAGTGATCATCTAAACTCGAAAGTATAATTCTAGTTAAAACTAATATGCTGTATTGCTTCTAGTGAAAGGTTTCATTCATGTAATATATCAATAGTAAAGAGTCCTTTTATTGAGTTGCGAAAAAAATAAAAGTTTATGGATGAAAAAAATTTATTGCTAGCTGCGAGTGAAACGTTAGGAAATGAGCCCGGCTGACGTTTGTTCTTTCTTGTTTAACGTATTTTTAAATATTTTACTTTTTCAGTTGAAACAGAACAATACTCAAAGGCAATAGTACATAAAATATGAAAGACATCGAATTTTCTTATCACTTGAGAAATTTAGCCGCCGTGAAAGTGACAAATTAATTGAATCATTGGTTGCTAGATTATTTCCTTTGAATTTTATTTTACTAGAATTAAAACCAACTTTGCTGTCAATGTATGTTTTTTTGACAACCATATAACACCCATATAACAATCCTGTTATATTTATACAGTATTTTGTAATGATTTGCGATATGACTGCTATTATGATTCAATATATATTAAAACACCATGTCAGAATTTGCATTATAACACTATTATAACATGTATTATCAGTTTATCACATAATTACAATAATATTGGTGCTTTATTTGTCAATATATACTATAACGTTATTGTAACATTTGCACATAGTAATCATTATATAATAAACTCAATATTCTAATAACTACCTATGCGCACCCATTTCACATGCATCTCACACTATTGACAAGTACACAATAAAATTCGATAAACTGGATCTTCGATAAACCGGATTTGGGCCTAAACCGGACTTTTTTGCTGGAACCAAATCACGTATATTAAAATAGTTTTGATATACCGGAATTTACTAGTTAACCAGCTATAGTAAAAATGATTCGATAAACCGGATCACGTGATAATTAACCAATAAAATTTAAGTAACGTGATGCGGTAAATCTTAATTTTGGCTAGAATTATAAAAATCCTAATTCCGGCTGAAGTTATGTATTACTTATATCTTCAATTAATATTCATTTTCATGAACTCTATGACTTCATTGCAGAAATTTCATATTTTTAAACAACGTTTACACTGCGCCAAAATCACGTGGTTCATCCGTTGTTTTGTGCGTCATTATTGAACGTCATACGACGCGTTGCAAAAGTGAAAAAATGCATCGTCACTACGCTTTTTTAATTTACTGTAAAAATGGTTTTACTATGCCTTTTACGTTATTGTAAATACATAACCAAAGCACTGTTTACTATATTGCAATAATACATATACAACAAAGTCACAACACTGTATAAATTACTATTATGTTATGTATTTTATATTGCTACAACAAGGTGTATACGATGTGTATTACATTGCTACAACAAGGTCACAGCACTGCACAAATTACTACTATATATAAAAATATCTTTAAAAAAAAAGCGAAAATAAAGATTAAATTTTGTTACTAATAAATTCCAAGTAACTCTAAATTCCAAGTAACTCCTCTTACGAAAAAATAAAGATGAACGTTAACGTTCATTAAATAAAATTACTAATAAAAAAATAATACCGCCTAGTAGGAAACCACGAAACTTGTCCTGAAACCCAATTGAAGAGATGTTGGCATCCAAGTCAGAGCAGATTCGTCTACAAAACAAAAAAAAAATTAAATTAAATTAATTTTTTTTAATAAAGCTTCAAAATCTCTTTACCTTCAAATTGCTGTGTAAAAAAATTCGTTCTTGAAATATTGATTATTTAACGCATCATGCAAATCTGATGTACATGTGGATCGACAATTATGTAAAAAATGAACTTTTGGATGGCTATCTATAGTAGTTATTGGATGAACCCGATACCATCTCATATTTTCAGCACTAGTCGAACGATGTCAAATCGGGGACCAATCAGGTGACCGAATTCCATCTGATTGGTCCCTATTTTTTTAAAAATTTTCATCAATCGGTAAACCTGATTGCTGCCAAAAGATGGCGCAAAAGGAGGATACTCAGGTACCAATCGGGATATTCAATAGAGTATAATCGGGTATTAATAGTTACCAATAGGATATTTACTGGATATTTACTATTTGACATATCAGTATACCGATTGATAACTTTTTGATAAATTTATAACTATAAGAAATCTACCGATTGTATACATTTTTATTTAAATTTATTTGATATTTTACAATAATTACATTTAATAATTTAAATTTATTAATTATTAAAAATACAAAATCAGAAATACTACTAATACTGAAATTTTATCTGGAATCCGGTATCCAGGTTGGAGCAAATTCCCTACAAAAGAAATAAAAAAAATTAAAGAAAGTTTTTTAAAAAAAGTTTCAAAAGTTAAAACTTACTTATGAAATTCCGGTATATACATCTATCAAAGCCGATTCCCTATAATAGAATAATAAAAAAATGTTTATTACCGTTTTTTTTAATAGTTTCAAAAAAATTTCCGAAACTTATTACTTATGGGATTCTATGGGATTCGTTATACTGATTCCCTATAATAGAACATTTAAAAAAAACTGTTAAAAACGTTTTTTTAATAGTTTCGAAAAAATATTTTTCGAAACTTACCTATGGGATTCGTTATACCGATTCCCTATAAAAGAATTAAAAAAAAAACGTTAACGTTTTTTTAATAGTTTCAAAAAAATATTTTTCGAAACTTACCTATGGGATTTGTTATACTGATTCCATATAAAAGAATTAAAAAAAAACATTAACGTTTTTTTAATAGTTTCGAAAAAATATTTTTCGAAACTTACTTATGGGATTTGTTATACCGATTTCCTATAATAGAATTAAAAAAAACGTTAGTTAACATTTTTTAAAAGTTTCGAAAAATATTTTCGAAACTTATCTATGGGATTCGTTATAACCGATTCCCTATAATAGAATAATAAAAAAATGTTAGTTAACATTTTTTTAATAGTTTCGAAAAATAATTTTTGAAACTTACCTATGGGATTCGTTATAACCGATTCCCTATAATAGTGTATTAGAAAAAAAATGTTAAAAACGTTTTTTAATAGTTTCGAAAAATTATTTTTCGAAACTTACCTATGGGATTTGTCCCTATAATTGATAATTGAATATTAAAAAAAACGTTTTAAAAAAATGTTAAAACATTTTTTAATAGTTTCAAAAAATTATTTTTCGAAACTAATCTATGGGATTCGTTATAACCGATGAGATCCCCCAATTCCCTCTGTCATCAATTTACAGAGTTGCCACATCGAACGGGCATTCCCATGGTCGAACAAACGAATAAACGAATAAACGAACAATTAAACGAACAAATAAATAATCAATGACATAATTAACAAACAACATAATCAACGAACAACATACAACAACATATAGCAACAACATTCTTGGTTCACAACATAAATAGCGTCAGTAATATAAAACATCAAACGATATAAAATAAAATTAACTTCTCTAAATTTTCCCCAAATTATATCCACTTTTACCTTTAATTTCAAACTTCGATAGCTCTCGCTACGACTTATTACTTTCCAAAAGTGTATATTTAATTCATCTTAAATTCCCATTTTATTCAATTAAAATTAATTAAGCGAACATTAATTAAAGTTTAGGGCGAACCTATTACCTTTAATTAATATTAAACTTCATTAACAAATAATTAAATTTAACTTATATTTTTATTGAGTTCTGTGGATGAGAACTATGGAATTACTTTGAATTCCGTTCCCTATTTATACAAATTTTATGCTACTTTCTATTCTATCTATATACTATCTTTTATGTTCTTTTTACATATTATCTTTGAACTATCTTTCTAATATACTATCTATATTTTAAATACGCTATCTTTTAATATGCTATCTTTTATATATATATTATCTTTTATAATATCTTTGTATTATCTATATTTTAAATACGCTATCTTTTTATATATGTTCTTTTTAATATGTCATCTTTTATGTTCCATCTTTATACCATCTTTTTATATTATCTTTTATATTATTTTATGTTCTTTAATCTTTCTGACATTATTTTATATGTTCTTTCAATCTGCTTTATGTGTTTTGCTTATAATCTATCTTTTGTGGCTTATAATTATTCTTTTTTATCGTTCTTATTGTTAAAGATTGCTAAGCCCCAATTGATCGACTCTATTTATCCTATTGGTTCTTTGTCAATCATTTGATAAATATTACATCATGTAGATCATTACTCTTCCTAAATGTTTATCCTTCTCGGCTAATTATTTATCCATCTACGCCAATTCATAACTAATTTGTTCGTTCTTAATATTTGGCAATTACATTTGGTGATTGAATTTTACCATCTTTTTATGCTTGATATTCGACCGTTTACACCGATTTCCTATAATTGTATATTAAAAAAAAGAGTTTCAAAAAATTTTTTCGAAACTCACCTATGGGATTCGTTGTAACCGATTCCCTATAATAGTGTATTAGAAAAAAAATGATAAAAACGTTTTTTAATAGTTTCGAAAAATTATTTTTCGAAACTTACCTATGGGATTCGTCCCTATAATTGAATATTTAAAAAAAACATTTTAAAAAAACGTTAAAACGTTTTTTAATAGTTTCGAAAAATTATTTTTTGAAACTAATCTATGGAATTCGTTATAACCGATTCCCTATAATTGTATATTAAAAAAAAAGAGTTTCGAAAAATTTTTTTGAAACTCACCTATGGGATTCGTTGTAACTGATTCCCTATAATAGTGTATTAGAAAAAAAATGTTAAAAACGTTTTTTAATAGTTTTGAAAAAGAATTTTTCGAAACTCACCTGGGATTCGTTATAACCGATTCCCTACAATTGAATGTCATTGGGCTGGTAGTGTGCCTCGCTACGCTCCTCCCACCTCGGCCTCACGGCCTTGCAGTACCTACATCCCCCCTTCGTGGGCAGGTTTACCTGCCACAGTACCATGGTCTGCCACGGTATTTTTCCACTTATTTTTTTTTCTACATTTTTTCTTATATATAACTTACTATGACAACTATGGCAACTATGGCAGACTACTTAAAAACGGAATAAAAATGCGAATAAAGCCAAAATCAGACAGAATCTCCTGCCATAGTACCTGCCTTAGTACGAAAAACCTTATAATAATACTATGGCAGCCTTAGTCAGCCCCTCAGATCCCAAAACCCGATTCACGCTATGATTACCCTTTATATACTCACCTAGACCCCCAAGTATGACCCCCCTATGTCCTGAACTATGGCAGCCGAACTATGGCAGCCGAACTATGGCAGCCGAACTATGGCAGCCGAACTATAGCACCCGAACTATGGCAGCCGAACTATGGCACCCGAACTATGGCAGCCGAACTATGGCACCCGAACTATGGCAGCCGAACTATGACCCCAAGTATAAGGATGGGTCCGCAAATGATTTTCAAATTCCGCAATATTGCGGATTTTGAAGTTGAATTGCGGTTAGTAGCCCGTAATTCCGCAATTCAGTTTTGGTGTTTTCTTACATACAAAAAACACCAGAACTAATAGGTTTTTTATATAAAAATGCTGGAACTATTGCTTCCGGCATATTTTTTAATTTTTTTTAATAAAAATGCCGGAACTATGGGTTCTGGCATTTTCTTTTAATTATTTTATATAAAAACGCCGGAACTATAGGTTCTGGCGTTTTCTTTTAATTTATTTATATAAAATGCCAGAACTATAGGTTCTGGCATTTTCTTTTGATTTTTTTATGTAAAAACGCTGGAACTATAAGTTCCGGCATTTTCTTTTGAATTTTTTTTATGTAAAAACGCCGGAACTATAGGTTCCGGCGTTATCTTTTGATTTTTTTTTATGTAAAAATGCCGGAACTATAGGTTCCAGTGTTTTTTTTAATTTTTTTATGTAAAAACGCCGGAACTAAAATTCCGGCGTTTTCTTTTAATTTTTTTTTAATAAAAACACCGGAACTAAGGTTCCGGCATTTTCTTTTAATTTTTTTTTAATAAAAATGCCGGAACTAAGGTTCTGGCATTTTCTTTTAATTATTTTATATAAAAACGCCGGAACTATAGATTCCGGCGTTTTCTTTAATTTTTTTTATGTAAAAACGCCAGAACTATAAGTTCCGGCATTTTCTTTTGAATTTTTTTTATATAAAAACGCCAGAACTATAGGTTCCGGCATTTTCTTTTAATTTTTTTATGTAAAAACACCGGAACTAAGGTTCCGGCATTTTCTTTTAGTTTTTTTTTAATAAAAACGCCAGAACTAAAGTTCCGGCATTTTCTTTTAATTTTTTTTTAATAAAAACGCTGGAACTAAGGTTCCGGCATTTTCTTTTAATTTTTTTTTAATAAAAATACTGGAACTAAGGTTCCGGCATTTTCTTTTAATTTATTATGTAAAAACGCCGGAACTATGAGTTCCAGCGTTTTCTTTAAATTTTTTTTAATAAAAACGCCAGAACTATAGGTTCTGGCATTTTCTTTTAATTTTTTTTAATTAAAACGCTGGAACTATAAGTTCCGGCGGTTTCTTTTAATTTTTTTTTATGTAAAAACGCCAGAACTATAGGTTCCGGCGGTTTCTTTTAAATTTTTTTTAATTAAAACGTCAGAACTATAGGTTCCAGCATTTTTTTTTAATTTTTTTTTATGTAAAATAATTTCTTTTATTATTAATAATAAATAGAAATATTTTTTTTTTAGTAGTAATTATATTTTATTAAAAAAAAGAAAGTTTTTTTTGCGGACATTCCGCAAATCTGCAAATATTCTGCAAATCCTCAAAGTACCGCAATTCAATTGCGGAATATTTGAGGTACTTTGTGATATTTGCGGATTTGCGGAATATTTGTAGGATTGCGGATAATTGCGGATTTGCGGATTTGCGGATTTTTAGATTTAAAAATCCGCAATGTTCTGCAATACCGTAAATCACAATTATTCCGCAATTACATATTTGCGGCACCATCCTTACCACTCTATGTCCCGAACTATGGCAGCCGAACTATGGACACCTTAGTCAACCCCTTAGGCTCCAAAACCCGATTCAAGCTATGGACACCTGCCCCTCTATCTCACTCGAAAAAATACATTCGGCAATTGAAGATTAGGTAACTATAAATTAGTACTCGATTTGATAGAACGAAAAAATGGCTGCTTAAGTTCCAGCAATCTTTAACCCTAACAACCGTTTCTTTTACGATGAACTTCTTAAAAAATGTGTAGGTACACACACAAAAGAAAGCGTCAATTCAGCAATCTCGACTTCTGTGGCTTTCATCACCACAAAATCTGGCATGTGGATTAGAAAAAAGAAGGCTTACAATAGAAGCATATACTTCAAGTTCACCGCAGATCTCAAGGGGATTTCTACTAAGCATAAGTACTGGTAAAAAAATGATTTATCCTACACATATCTTACACATATTGGGTACTCAAAATGTAGAAAATCATACACAAATAATACACATATCATACACATATCGGGTACTAATATATATATCATACATATATCAGATATCTGATAGGTATACTATATATATAAGTATTCAATATGTATATGATATGTGTATTATTTGTGTATGATTTTCTACATTTTGAGTACTCGATATATGTAAGATATGTGAAGAATATGTGTAGGACAGACCATTTTTTTACCAGTGAAGGTAATTATTCGGTCAGATACCGGAGAAGACAGTGACGCGACCACATCCACCAAATTAAAGGATCTTCTTCTCCAAGCCTCAATCGCAAAGATCTGTTATATAGATGTAAACTTCATGCCTTATCCCCCAAACGCACCAAAGTATAATCCTGAATTCTTCAATCTCTTCCTAGGTTTCAGGGCCCAACCCGCTGAGCACATCAAATCAAACCTAGTTAATCCAATCATCCGACACGTTCATGAGGTATGGTGTGCAGAGGACAAGCAGTTAACCACATACATCCTCAACTGGCTCGCATTTCTGGTTCAAAATCCAGACAAAAAACCTGGTATAGCAATTATCATGCGCAGTCCCCCCAGATGTGGTAAGAATATCTTAACCGATTTTATCAGAGAACATATTCTTGGCCGTGAAAACTTCTTCTCTACTACCAGTCTTGAAGATGTAATAGGAAGGTTCAATGCAGCTGTTCGTGCCAAAAAACTCATTATCCTCAACGAATGTGACATGTCAGGCAAGGAATGGCATGGAGCAAATAACCGACTCAAAAGTTTAATCACCGAGCCTTACATCTGTATCGAGGAAAAGGAAATAGATGTGAAGGTCATTGATGACTTTGCTGGCTACATGATCCTCAGTAATCATGCCATGCCAATTCGTATAGAAATGGGAGATGAAAGATATGTAGCTCTCAACATCTCAGCCAAATATAAGGGCAATCGAGAATACTTCGGTTCTCTTATAAAAGTGTTAGAAAATCCAGATACAGTCGGCTCCTTTATGTCTTACTTACTTAGCCAGAATTTAACTAGCTTCAATCCCCGAACTATTCCAGATACTCAAATGAAACAGGAGTTAATCGAAGCAAGTATCCCAAATCCCCAGCGTTTTATACAATATTACCTTGAAATGATGTGGCCCGACAATTGTGATACACTTGAAATCCCGTGTACAAATTTCTATAGTACTTACCAGAACTGGTGCAGTGAGAAGGGTGAAAACAAAACACTAAGTGACAATAAATTCGGTATGGAGATTAAGCAATTCGCCCCTAAAATACGTGTAAGCTGCTCAGGTACCCGAATAAACTATTACATACTAGATAAAGCAAAAATCGTGGAGAATTTTAGTAAAGTAATCCAAGATGTACAAGACGTACAGGAAGCACCAGTAGAAGAAGAAGAGTTAGTTGCCGAGAAATCCACTGAGAAAAAACCCGAACCTGTTATCGAAGAGCAACTGGTTTCCAAAAGGGCTCCTCCACCGCTTCCACCCAAGCCTGATTACTTAAAAGAATGTCTACAAGAGTTAAGGGAAGAAAAACCATCTGCCTGAACCAGATGACTATGACGTCTTAGACGACTTGTTATCAGACTCAGATTCTACAACCGCAGACCCAGTTCCTGAAAAACCGTCTGCCAGTAGTATGAAAACCCCAATTCTGGCTCACCTACTTATCTTATAATCTAAACCGTTTATTAATATTTTCACCTACTTATATGCTACATATTTTATAACTAAATCACCTTTTTTATATTTTTACCTACTTATATCTTACTTATCTCATAATTTAATTCACTTATATCCTACTTATTTCATAATCTAAATTGTTTATTAATATTTTCACCTACTTACCCCCAACCAAACAAGAAATAGGATTTCAAAGCCAACAGAGCCAAAAAAGGTAAGGAAATATTAACCCATCCAGAAAACCAGCCATGAAGTCAATAGAGCGGAATAGCAAGGCAAGTAATTACCTTTATACCGAGAAAAAATGTAATTGAATAAAAGATTCATATATAAAAGGTTTACAAGATGTCACAATACAGACCATCATTAAGACGTATACTAGGCCAGTTTGAACTCAACATAGAAGAATGGGTAAAGGAAATAATGTGGTATTTAGATATAGCATATTTAAAAGCTTTAGATTCCGAATTTAGCAAAGAAAGTATATTAGTATCTGGATTAGAAGAGCTAGTAGAAATATTTGATGAGATGTTAGAAGGTGATGATATATGGATACATCCATCACTTTTATCACGAATAAGATATTCTATTCTACCAGATGAGATGGTGTTACCGAATAATGACGGTAATTAAGGGACGAATGGCGGATAACTTATATCGTATAACTACACGAATACCAACAAAATTCTTACTCAATACTACCTATCCAAGGTACTTCCGGTATTGTTCGTTAAGAATCGTCAAGGTAAACACTATAAAATACGATAAATGGAAATACGCAATGGTTATAACAACAACTGTTATATGACTGTTAGAAACAACGTGTAATATTGACCAAATATAACGATTTTATTAAACAGGTGTAAATTCGGATCTTTACAGCAAAGCGATAAAAAGTGACAGAAAGGGATGGAAAATATATTTTAAAGATATTTAGCGACAAATAACTACAGAAAAATAGCTATATCGTAACTATTCTATCAAAGAGTTGGCAGAAGGTATATTTATATCTTATTTTATCTAGCTGTCATCTCTTTTTCCTGTCATCAAGGCAAAATCTAATCTATAGATGTCTATTGATGAGTTATTGATTTCGTAATATATCAATACGATTACAATACGATTATAAGCCACTTTTAATAAAGTACAAATGATAATTTTAGACAGTTAATTACTATTGAGCTAATTTCCCCACAATAGCTTCTAATTAAATTCAATAAAATTGTTTACATATAAATAGTACAAATGGGTTCTGTGCTAGGAAAATCGAGGTACGAAAGGCGCAGTATAATTTGAGATAAACAATGATAAACAATAGCATTACACAATCCAGGCATTTTTTGCCAATAAAAAATGGTTCTAATTTTAGGTATGATGATCTACATCACATGATTTAGTTTTGTATTACAGAGAATTTTGCTATCAATTTAACCTTCTGAAACATTGTTACACTAATTTTTTTTTCTTTAATGGCTTGGACGACTTGAACCTAAACCAAAAAATTTTTGGTAGGTGTTGCGTCGTTTTTTGTGTTTGTTCATTTATTTTTTTGCTTTCTTTCGTTATTATTAACTATTATTTCTTTTTTTTATAGGTTTATAGACTTTCAGAGCTTTTCAAATGGCCTCCTTTTTTATTGGAACGGTATATTTCTTTTTTTTTTTTGTTTTTTTTTTTATTATAGAAATGGTACTAACATTCTACTTTTTTTATAGGCTGGACCTCTAAAAGTCTAAACTTTCCAGAATAGGTTATTGTGGGAACGGTGCTGGCGTTCCACTTCAGAAGTTTTTTATAAAAAGAGGAAAGAAATACAGGTACATCTTTACTTATGGGAGTATAATATTCCGTATAATAAAACATCATTACTTTTTATTTTTTGGGGGGGGTTTATTTTAATGAAAATTTGTTTATCTCATGAAACAGCCCGTGAAAAAGGAAAGGAAATACTTTATGAAGCATAATACTCCGAATCCTTATGGAAATTCTTTCTTTTTTAAGCTCTTTCTATTTTTTTTAATAAAAAGGATTACTTTTTTTTATTTTTTTGTTTTTACTTTTACTTTTAGAGTTTATTTTAATAAAAATATTTATTTTACAGATATTTTTTATTTTTTAACGAAATTTTTTTGGTTTCTTTTTTAATAAAATTTATCACAATTTCAATGAGTTCCGCAACGCCTGTTTATAATTTTATCAAGTTAGGATTAGAAGAATATGAGGAAAATGAAATGGTACTTGATGTGGTACATGATTTAATGACATTTTTTAAAGATTCTACAAACTGTACTTGCCGAAATTCTTCTAATAAAAAAGATCTAAGAACCTGTTTTGAAAAAGTAGGATTTAAGCGTTTTTTTGAAAGACACTTGGAATTAAAAGCATTAGAAAAACATGAATTTGAACTTCATATAAAAAGCCAATTAATGGTCTTTGAAATTTCAAATGAAAAAGATGAAAAAAACGAAAAAGATAAAAAATCACGTCATTCATACCGATATAGCTTTAATATATCTTTACCACTTTGTAAACCTGCCTATATGAAATTATGCAATTTAAATGATTATAAACTTTTAACTTTACAAACTCATCTTCAAGAAAATGGATTAATTGAGCGTACTCATGGCAATACTGGACGTGTTTCAAGGCGAAATTCTAAAGTCTTTGTTGATTTCAATATAACATCTTCTGTTAAAGAATATTTAGTACAATATGGAACTATTTATGGTTTACCATCTCCTATGAGACATCGTAATGATTCTGGAAATTTTATATATCTTCCAACTGGTGAAAATTATACTTCAATATATAAGAAATACAAAGAAGATTTTTATCTTGAACATGATGAAAGTGAAACTATCATTTCTTATTCTACATTTCGTAGACTTTGGCACGAATTAATACCTAATCTCAAATTCCAACCTTCTGCATCTGATCTTTGTGAAAAGTGTGTAGAATTCAAAGCAAAAATGCAAGCAGCGAAAAGTGATATTGATAAATACAATATTATAAAAGATCAATATGAAGAACACCATAAAGCAGCAGATCTTGAACGAAAACATTATAATGATAATATCGAAAAAAGCAAACAGGATTTATCTATAGCACATATTTGTTATGATTGGGCACAAAATGTATCAATTCCATATTCACCACAGCAAGTTGGATCAATTTTTTTTAAAACAGCCTATGCTGTTCATTTATTTGGTGTTTGCAAAACCGAAGGTGGAGAAAATAGACAAATAAATTTTGTTATTACGGAAGATGAATTTCCTAAAGGTGTGTCAAAAGGGGCTAATACAACATTAAATATGGTTTATCAAGCAATTAAAACATTTGCTAAAGATGGAAAAAAAGATTTACATATTACATGTGATAATTGTATCGCACAAAATAAAAACAATTTATCACTTTTTTTTTGGTCTTGGTTGAGTATGTTAGGTTGGTATAATAATATAACAATTAACTTTATGATACCAGGTCATACAAAATTCATTTGTGATTCATTTTTTGGACATATAAAAAAAACTTATCGAAATCAAAAAGTTAATACTGTAGATGATATTGAAGATATTGTAAATAATTCATCAAAAGGTAATGAAGGACTTAGGTATAATGGTGGAATTGGATGGAAGTGGTTTGATTTTCAAAATTTTTTTTCAAAAAATAATTTTATAAATTTACCCCATATAACAAAATATCATCATTTTCGTTTTAGTAATTTATCAGAAGATTTAGGAAAAGTTTATTGTTCTGAAAATTCTGGTGGTGTTGAAATTTGCCATAAGCTTTTACGTGATGATAATAATTTTAATATAAATGAAAAATTAGATATTTTGGATGTTATGCATATATCTGAAGAAAGAAAAAAATATTTATATCAAAAAATTCGTCAACATATAGAAGATCCATACAAAGATGTTTATTATCTTTGATATATTTGTATTTTTTATTATTTTTCTTAAATAAAAAAAGAAATTACTAATTTAAAGTTATAAATTCCTTAAAAAATTAATTTACTACCTATTGATCAATTGAAATAACTACCTATCAATGCTGAATTGATTAATATTAGATGTATTATGATGAGATAAGTCTAATAAGCTATTATCTGTCTTTGTATGATCGATAGGTAATGAATTACGGTACTTCGATTTTTCAAAAAAAATGTATGTCGATCATTTCCAAATCTATTTTTAGATTTTATGGCTGATTGTTACACAAAAAATTGATGATTTTTAAACTTCGATTTACTAATTTTGATAATAAGATAATATGCTATAAAATTTGCACCAAATGATTCTCATATGTCACAGATTCAGATGCACAAAAAATCTCAATTTTGGTAAAAAATATCTCTAACCCTTATTTTCCTAGCACAAAACCCAAATAAAGAAAATAAATAATAATAAATAAATAAATTAAAATAACTATAAAAACGATATATAAGTAAATCTTTCAAATAAAATCAATATCTTTAATATAGTTAACCGATATACACAAATCAACAATTATCATACATCGGCGTAAATCGTCTTATAACACCGGAAATCGACATGTACACAAATGTACCGAATTTCATCGGATCACCATATAATATCAGAAATCACATGTGCAAAATTTCGTGTAACATCATCCCTCTTGAAACGTGAGCTCCCGCGAACGAGAACACCATCGAATATTATCCGATATCCGACATCTCCAATGATCTACTGATATAAGGACGAAGTTGGTTGGCATGCACCCGCTTCTTACGAATTTTCCCATTGATTGTTCGTAATTGATAATTTCCATTGTTATGACGATCATGTATATAATACGGTCCATTCCATTTCGTGTCCATCTTCTTTGGTCGGAAATTCTTCAACAATACTTGTTCTCCAATAGCATATTGTCTAGGATGAATTTGAGCATCATATCGTTGTTTTTGTTTCTCTTGACTAGTATGCACATTACTTCTAGCTAACTGACGATTGTCCTCTAAGGGTCCTATCAACATCCGAATCCTTTGGTAAAACTGTTCCTGAAAATCTTCAACTTGTTGATTTTGTTGAACATCTGATCTGATAACCGTAGGATCACTAGGCAATTTCAATTCAATCGACAAAGTTGCTTCCCTTCCGTAAGTAAGGTAGAAAGGTTCAAATCGGGTGGTTTGTTGTCGGATGGTTCTATATGCAAACAACGCAGAAGGCAGATATAGGTCCCAATTCGATTGATCCTCCATAGAATATTTTGCCAAAGTCTCACATAATGTTCGATTGAATCGTTCGGTCAACCCGTTAGTTTGTGGTCGATATGCGGTTGACAAGTGATGTTTAATACCTAGTCGAGTACATAACGAATCTAAAAGTTCGTTTACGAAATGTGTCCCTTGGTTGGTCAAAAGAACTTTCAGACATCCATGTCTACAAATAACGTCCTCATAAAAGAAAGAAACAACAGACGCGGCCTTGGCATCTGATAATGCTCGAGCTTCAGGCCACTTCGTTAAGTATTCGGTTAATACAACAATATACTTATTTCTACGAGTGGTAATAGGTAACGGGCCAACAATATCCATCCCAACATGGTCGAAGGGTTGTCCGATCTTTATAGGGTGAAGAGGTTCATTTCTTAATAGTCTTTTTCGTCGTTGACATATATCACACGATTGGACATAACTTCTAATATCGTTTCCCATCTGTGGCCAAAAATATCGTAAACTAATAGCACGATAGGTTTCGGAAAATCCAAAATGTCCTGCAAGTGGATCTTCGTGAAAATTATATAACACAGTGGCCAGTTCACTTTTCTTTAATACACGTAAAGGTCGAATAGGGTTTTCCTTATTCTTTTTATACAATAAGCCATCTATCGAAACATAATAATGGGCCTTTCGTTTAAAAGCGCGGCGTTGGGCAGCATCATTATTATCAGGCAATTCTAAAGATTCCAAATAGCGTAAAATGTTAAAATATGTGGTGAAATCCATAGGTTGGGTTGAAATCAAAAAAAAAAATATAATCCAAAAATCGGCGTCGGTAATAATGGGGAATGGTAAAAAGATGATTTAGGTATATATCTAGATTCTTATCCTAGATAGGCTATCAACGTTGAGGTGCTTCCTTCCGAAGCGATGTGTAGTTTCAAAATCATACATTTGGAGCTTCATGACCCAATGGGCCAATCTTCCGATAGGGGTAGCCATATTAAATAAATGACATAACGCTTCATGGTCAGTGACCAATTTGAATCGTTGCCCATAGATATATGCATGGAAATGTTTTACTGCCCATATTACGGCAAGGCATTCCAATTCGGTTGCCGAGTAATTACTTTCTGCCTTATTACAGGTACGACTAGCGTACGCAATCACACGATCGTTTCCATCTTCATCCAATTGGGATAATATCACGCCCAACCCAAAGGTCGAAGCATCCGTTAATAATATGAACTGTTTGTTAAAATCGGGAAAGACAAGGATAGGTGAGGTGATCAAGGTCTGTTTCAACTGTTCGAACGCAACTTGCTGTTTTTCACCCCAATTATATGCAACTCCTTTCTTCAACAGCTTATTTAAAGGTGTTGCAATACGAGAAAATCCAGGCACAAATCGTCGGTAATAAGAAGCGAGCCCAAAGAATCCTCGTAGTTGAGTAACATTCAATGGAGTAGGGAAGTCCTTCACTTTTTGTATTTTAGCAGGATCGGTTCGGATTCCTCTATTACTAACAATATGTCCTAAAAACTCCAGTTCTTCCTTCACGAATGAACACTTATCGGGATTTAACTTCAAGCCAGCATCTTCCAATCGATCAAAAATAACTCGAAGATGTTCCAGGTGTTGTTCAAAGGTATCCGAATAGATGATGACATCATCTAAATACACCATCACGAATTTCCAAAGGTAACCTCGTAAGACTTCATCCATCAGATGCTAAAATGTAGCCGGAGCGTTACATAAGCCGAATGGCATTACTTTGAACTGGTAAGTGCCGAATTGTATAATAAAAGCGGTTTTGGGTCTATCTGCTGGGTCCATCTCTACTTGCCAATATTCACTGGCCAAATTGAGAGACGTAAACCACTGTGCTTTTCCAAACGAATTGAGCATATCATCGATCCGAGGAAGAGGATAAGCATCCTTCATAGTAATACTATTCAACTCTCGATAGTCAACGCAAAAACGCAGCTTTCTGTTTTTCTTCCGAACTAAGACTACCGGAGCGGCCCATGGACCTGTTGATCTTTCAATTAGTCCCTCTTGTAACATACGTTGAATTTCTTCCTCAATGAAATTCCGCTCATTTTTGGACGTGCGATACCAATGTTTTCGTACCGCCTTATTGTTACCAGTATCGATGGAATGTCAGATTAATTTAGTTCGACCTAACTCAGAAGAACTCCACGCAAAATTACCATGACGTTGAACAAGAAATCGAAGTAATGGTAATTCTAAATCAGTAGGGAGGACTCCGATTTTCATCTTAACGGTAGTAGGAGTAGTTTCCACTTCAGATCCTATTTCCGTATGATAATATTCGACTTCTTTGGTAATTTGCTCATACTCCAGATGCGTCTTCTGCCTACAGTGATAGCATAACTGTCAGTCATTTTCAGCGGCAACCTTCTCCATGATTAGTTAATTGTAAGGTTGATTGGTTAATGCAAATTCTCATTGTTCCTCGGAAGGTACAACTCCATCATCACATCGTTCTCTACTCAATTCTTTTAGGATGGTTGGTGAGAGTCGGCATACTGATTGATAGGTTATCAAATCATCTTGACAGAAATAACAGGCGTCTTCCGGGGAGTATAATGAATTTCAACACCAACATTTAGCTTTCGGTCCCTTCCAATCATATACCCAAGTTGCTTTCTTAGGAGGCGTCGTCTTGAACTTTTGATTCAAATGTTGAAGATGTCCCCACGTATGGAAACATTTACCAAGGTAAATTCCTTCATTGGTTAATACAAAATCTTCACATGGATATATGGCGTCTATAACAACGTTAGCGAACTTGCAGTCTAATAATACTGAAGATTCCGGAAGTGGATCTCGCTTCCGAACTTCAGCTTTCTTTTTACTATTACGATACCGAATACGCATCGGACGTCTAGGTTTTTCAAACTGCATAGTGAAGAACACTCGTTCTTCTGGTTCATCGTCTTCGAACTCCTCCTCTTCTTCTTTAATGGAGTCATCATCAGTTTCCTCTTCGTCGGTATCTTCTTTTTCCGATCCATCATCATCTTCTTTCGGTTGACTACTTGAATCAATAAGGCCTTATAGCTTCTTTTTCTTCTGAGGCATGAGCCGATATTCAACTGGCACTCTGATGGTCTGCTTATTCCAAGTGAGGTTCATGGTAGACGATTCATAGTCGATATTAGCCCTGACTTTGCTTAACCAATCATTTCCAACAATTGCAGCATAAGATTCAGCTTCAGTAACTACTACGTTAATTCGAACAGTAATATTTTGAATGGTGATGGGGAAATTCAACACTTCTCCTAACGGTCGTTTTCGTTCACCATTCACATTAATCATCATGGTGGTCGATGGTCTATCGATAGGGATCTTAAGGTCTTTTAATAATTGACATGACACAATACTTCCGGCGGCACCACTATCGATAATCAACGGAATCTCAGTGCCTTTCACCGTTGCATCACAGTACAACGCGGTGGCCGTATCTTCTGTTTCCTGTTCACCGAGATTCATCTTTCGAACCGTGGGTTTTCGTATTCCTCGTATTAGTTCTGAATGACACTTTGGCGCAACTTCCAATAATTGTCCGAAGGTGATACGAGCTTGTTGATTCTTGATGTCGTCTACCATCGAATAAGGTGGTACATGTAGTGATATCAAGGGCTGAAGATTCACTTTCATCAGGAAGTTACGGGAAAATTGTTCATCAAATGTATATCGGTCACTTGATGTACATTATAAAGAAACGCTGAACATCGGACCCTGCAATGTACTACCGATGTCACAATATTCGATGTGCATCACCTAATTTTAATGTCCATTAATAATGTACATTATTTTAAAGATAATAAACATCATATCGAATTTATATAAATTATGTTAATGATATGACAATACTAAATATTACTGAATTTATTTTATTAAAATACACTATAACAATCTATTCTATTATAACCGTAAAAGAAAACAAAAAAAAAGACAGTAGGCCTCGTTAAATTAACCAAATACTCCGGGAGACCTACAAAAAAAGTTTCGAAGTTATTCTTCGAAACTTTGTCCAGAAGTACAACTTAACAATAAAAAGTTAAAAAGAGTATTAATAAAAAATTAATTTAAAAAAAAATTTTAAAAAAGTTTCGAAGTGAAGTGAAACTTCGAAACTTACCAATCTGTTCCGTTAAGATTCGTACTTACGAATCTTGTTCTTCTTTTTTCACTCTTCGGAAATCCACCCGAGACCTAAAAAAAAGAAAAAGAACGGTTAGTAACCGTTCCATAATATTAAAAAAAAAATAATAATAATAAATAAACCAAGATTCGTACTCACGAATCTTGGTTCCGCTTTATCCAAAGATTGGAGGCCCACCCGAAACCTATAAAATAAAATATAAAGAACGGTTAGAACCGTTCATAGTATTAAAAAAATAAATCTAAGGTTCGTAATATAATACTTACGAACCTTAGTTTCTCCTTTTTCTGTTCTTCGGAAATCCACCCGATCCTCTAAAAAAAAGAAAGAACGGTTAATAAACCGTTCGTAATATTAAAAAAAATCTAAGGTTCGTAGTAAAATACTTACGATACCTCAGTTTATTGTTTTCCGTTCTTTGGAAGACCACCGAACCTATAAAAAATAAAAGAAAAAGAACGGTTAGTAACCGTTCGTAATATTAAAAAATATAAAAAAAAACCCAAAAGATTCGTACTCGTACTTACGAATCTTTAGGTTTTTCCATTCTTCGGAAGCCCTCCCGAGACACCGAACCTATAAAAAAAAGAAAGGAATGGTTAGTAAACCGTTCCATAAAATAAAAAATAAAAAATAAAAAAAGATTCGTACTTACGAATCTTTGGGTTTCCGTTCTTCGGAACTCGGAAGCCCACCCGAACCTAAACAAAAAAAAAAGAACAGTTATTAGTAACCGTTTCAAAATAATAAAAATAGATAAATAAAACCAAGATTCTTACGAATCTTGGTTCCTCTTTGCAAAATCCCTTCTTCCATCCTTCCATCCCCCTTTCCCAGTTTTTTACCTTAAAATCCAATGTATTATTTCCTTATCGATATTTTACGATGCAATCACTCTATCTTGTGTAAAAATACTACGCCAATTAATAATAAAAAGGGCCTGAAATTTTTTTTTAAAAGCCTTTTGTTGTTTATTTAACCTATATTAATTAAAGCCAGCGTTCTACAAAAAAAAAATGAAAAAGAAACGTTAGATCGTTTCTTAACTTCAAAATATTAAAAATTCCCTTTCACCATTTTTTACCTTAAACAAGTCCAGTTTCGTGAACAAGCCAGCATCCTCTTAGTAAGCGTCCTACGAAAAAAAAACAATGAAAAGAAACGTTAGTTCGTTTCTTAAATTTAAAATCACCCTTCTCCCGTTTCTTACCTTAAAGTACAGTTTCGTATTCAAGCCAGCATTTTCCTACGTGTCCTACAAAATAAAATAATGAAAAGAAACGTTAGTTCGTTTCTTAAATTAGTAAAAATAACAAAAATCCTGTTTCTCACTACCTTAAAGTCCGGTTTCGTAGTATTCAAGCCGGCGTCCTCCGTCCTACAAAAAAAAACAATGAAAAGAAATGTTAGTTCATTTCTTAAATTTAAAATCACCCTTCCCCCGTTTCTTACCTTAAAGTCCGGTTTCGTATTCAAGCCAGCATTTTCCTACGCGTCCTACAAAATAAAATAATGAAAAGAAACGTTAGTTTATTTCTTAAATTAGTAAAAATAACAAAAATCCCGTTTCTCACTACCTTAAAGTCCGGTTTCGTAGTATTCAAGCCGGCGTCCTCCTAGTCCTACAAAAAATAAAATAACAAAAAGAAACGTTAGTTCGTTTCTTAAATTTAAAATATCCCCTTTCCAGTTTCTTACTACCTTAAAGTCCGGTTTCGTAGTATTCAAGCCGGCGTCCTCCTAGTAAACGTCCTATAAAAAATAAAATAATGAAAAGAAACAAAAAAAAAAGATAAAATTAAAAAAAAATAAATAAATAAAAAAAATAAATTAAAAAAAAATAAATTAAAAAAAAAGTAACGAAACTTACAGATGTGAGAAAAGGGGAGAACGAAAAGGAAGGGAAGGACGAAAGGAAAGGGAAGGATATAGGAGAAGGACGAAAGGATAAGGGGATGAAGGGAAGTGAAAGAAAGGGAAAGAAAGAAGTTTAAAGTTTTTTATTAAACTTTTTTTTATCAAAAAAAAAAAGATCGATCGGCAAACTGATCACGTAATACCGATCAATACTAACTGTAGTTAACTGAAATTTACTTGTTAGTAATATTATAGCAAAGATATGTACATTGAATATTTATTATTAAATGCTGCACATCATGATAAAAATCTCATTGATGATGTTCATTAATGTTAAATATTACATGTACATTTAAAATAATGAAAATTGCAATGTAAATGATTTGCAAAAATATACATGTAATGAACATTTTTCCCGTGACTTCCTGATGTTCTTTTTCTTTTTAACTACTGGAACTTTCTTTTTCTTGGCGGCTATGTTAACAGTAGTCCGTTCAATGGCTTTGGATGATGTTTCCGCTGTTTCGGTAACTATCATTGGTTCAACTGTTTTAGGTATATCAAGTGGAGCAGTCGGAATATCAATAGGTTGTAACAGTTCCTCTTCTTCCGAAACGACTGGTCTAGGATATGGTTTGACTCTTCTCGTTTGACTCCTTCGTTGGGCAGGATAAGCTTCGAATAAGGTATTTAATGATATAGAGGATTTATCAGGTTTTGCATCTATACCTCCGGTAGATGCACCATTTAGTTTAAAGATGGCTGTTGACCATTACCAATGGTCGTATTACTCGCAGAGTTTAACTGCTTCAGCAATTCTTGTACTAAACTTTGGGTATCGTTGGTAGTTGAAGTCGAAGTAGGAGGAGCAGTTACAACAGGCGCGACGGCAGCATTGGTATTATTGACGTTCATTGAATTAATTGGGCACCGGTGGCTTACATGTCCAGGTTCGCCACAAGCATAGCAAACGATTGGTCGATTTGATCCCGAAGGAGCGTTCGGATTTCTACTATCACTTCGTGGTGGTGGTCGATTTCCTGTAACCTTTTTTCCGATCTCTGTGATTTGCTCAGTTAGAGCTGCAACCAATTTAGTGAGCTTGGTAATTTCAGACGTAGTTTGACTGGCATAGTTCAATAACTTCGTCTTTCCTGATCGTAAGGTAAGTTCACAACCTTTGGCTCTTCCTATCGCATCTGCTAATGTTTGATCCCCAAAGGGTTTTACCGCCATATAGAGCTCAGGTTGCAATCCAGAAACAAATTTCCGAGCTTGTAAATTATCGGGATAGGCGAACGCTGCATCGTTAACTCGCTGATAGAGTTCTTGAATGGACGAGGCGTATTCATCTACGCTTTCATTCGGTTGTTGCTGCCTCTGATCTAACTCAGTCGCCCACATCTCTACCATAGCCGCAGTCTGAAACCGGGTAAGGAAAGCATGTTCAAAGTTATTAGCGTTGGCTGCTGCTGCCCAGGTGTTAATAGGTGCTTGTACCGCTGTTTGATACCAAACGGCAGCTGGTCCTTTAAGATAAGCAGGGACTATTTGTAATTTCCGCGCGATATTCCATCTATTAGCCATCGCGGTTGCATTAAATTCGTTCAACCAGGTGATGGGATCTTGGTTTCCGCCACTAAACGTTGGCACCTGCGCAACGTTATGGTTCCGATTTTGTAAAGCATTGTTATTCGTGGCTACCATAGCGTTTAGTGTGTTCATGGCATTTCCGAGATTGTTTGGAGCTAACATTTGTCCTGTTAAGGCTTGCACGGCTGCTGTCAAGGCTTGAATATCTGCTTGGTTGACTTGAGGGGCTTGGTTGAATCGGTTAGGAGATTGTCCTTGACCTTGATTATTTTGAAGATTTGACATATTTTCGTCTTCAAACAGGTATTCTAGATATAACGGTTCGTTAATAAAAAGAAGATTTCTAGGATATCGTAATATCGGAGAAGTTGGTGGTGTTATAAAAGACAGTTCATAACCTAACGGTTCGTCTTCGTGCTGATAATGAACGAAAGGGTCAAGGTTAAAATTCTGAAACCTTTCACGAGCTGTATATATCTTGATAGCTAATTTATCATAAGAAAACGAGGCGTTTTGGTATCTAATACTTGATATCAATTTCCGAATAAGATATTGTTGCCTTAATATCGTTCTTTGACTATATTCGTAAAAATATTGAACGGTTTTTGCAGAATAAGACAATGTGAGAGTTTCTAGTGAATACCAGTTCCAAAATCGTAGAAAATATCGGTCTGGTATTGTGAGAACAGGATGACAAATACGACAAGAATCGTCTGCTAATTCAAATAGAGGAATATTAGGATATGTCCAGTGTAACTGATCGTGGCGTTTCAGGAGATTTCTATTGTTCATACAATAGGAAAGATTATCCTTTGTTGTCAAGTCAATTCAGGGGTAATCGTACGGTCAGTTTTTGTTTGTTTCTGGCAGAAGGCACCAATTGTTACCGAATAATGACGGTAATTAAGGGACGAATGGCGGATGACTTATATCGTATAACTACACGAATACCAACAAAATTCTTACTCAATACTACCTATCCAAGGTACTTCCGGTATTGTTCGTTAAGAATCGTCAAGGTAAACACTATAAAATATGATAAATGGAAATACGCAATGGTTATAACAACAACTGTTATATGACTGTTAGAAACAACGTGTAATATTGACCAAATATAACGATTTTATTAAACAGGTGTAAATTCGGATCTTTACAGCAAAGCGATAAAAGTGACAGAAAGGGATGGGAAATATATTTTAAAGATATTTAGCGACAAATAACTACAGAAAAATAGCTATATCGTAACTATTCTATCAAAGAGTTGGCAGAAGGTATATTTATATCTTATTTTATCTAGCTGTCATCTCTTTTTCCTGTCATCAAGGCAAAATCTAATCTATAGATGTCTATTGATGAGTTATTGATTTCGTAATATATCAATACGATTACAATACGATTATAAGCCACTTTTAATAAAGTACAAATGATAATTTTAGACAGTTAATTACTATTGAGCTAATTTTCCCACAATAGCTTCTAATTAAATTCAATAAAATTGTTTACATATAAATAGTACAAATAAAGAAAATAAATAATAATAAATAAATAAATTAAAATAACTATAAAAACGATATATAAGTAAATCTTTCAAATAAAATCAATATCTTTAATATAGTTAACCGATATACACAAATCAACAATTATCATACATCGGCGTGAATCGTCTCATAACACCGGAAATCGACATGTACACAAATGTACCGAATTTCATCAGATCACCATATAATATCGGAAATCACATGCGCAAAATTTCACGTAACAATGGCAATATATGAAAGATTTTCAGATATCATTAAGAACTTCTCAAAGGATAAAGAATTAGCATATGCATTATTAGACTTAGTAGAAATATTATCAAAAAAGAAACCTACAACATTCAACATTATAGATTACAATATACAAAGAATATTCACATATCCTAATGATGAATATAGAAATGAATTCAGCATCTACCATATTAAAGGAGATGGGGATATGGATGAAGACACAGATGAAGACATAGATGAAGACATAAATGAAAAAGAGCAGAATGAATTCAATGAATACTACCAGAATCTTGCACCGACTACTGAGAGCCAACCACTGGTCGAAATCAAAACTTTCGGTCATGTGACAAATCGGCAAAAGTTTGGCAGATTTTGGCTCAATTTCGGAAGCTATTAAAAATCGGTCAATTATATTCCAAATTTTGACATAGTCGATTTATAAAAATCGGTAGAATATCGATAATGTAAATAATTGAATAAATATTATTAACAATTTTTATATGAACAATGTTTATTGTATAACCGATTTTTGTACGAATGCTGTATGAACAATGTTTATTGTATAACCGATTTTTGTACGAATGCTGTATGAATGATGTTTATTGTATAACCGATTTTGTACGAATGCTGTTAATTATAAATTATTTACAGTCAACTCTCTTTATAGTCACACATTTGGGACAGTCCATATTTGGTGATTATAAAGAGATGTGACTATATAAAAAATTTCTTATATTAGTATATCATAATTCCGGCCAAAAATTAACATAATTTTAGCCAAAATTATACTCAAAACTTTATTGTATCGTAACTCTGCCAATATTAATCGTAGAGAGATGATCTTACCGCCATTCGATTCGTCTTGATGAGACGGTTCTAATGGTATAAAATACATCGAAATCCAATCACTAGATTAATTTCCGAAATTAAAAAAATATTAATGGTTTTTGTGTAATAACTCTGCCAATATTGATCCTAGAGAGACGATCTTACCGCCATTCGATTCGTCTTGATGAGAAGGTTCTAATGGTATAAAATACATCGAAATCCAATCACTAAATTAATTTCCGAAATTAAAAAATATTAATGGTTTTTGTGTAATAACTCTGCTAATATTGATCCTAGAGAGACAATCTTACTACCATTCGATTCGTCTTAATGCGACGAATCTAATGGTATAAAATACATCGAAATCCAATCACTAGATCATTTTCCGAAATTAAAAAATATTAAATGGTTTTTAAGTAGTAACTCCGTCAATATTGATCACAGAGAGATGAGCTTACCACCATTCGATTCGTCTTGATGAGGCGATTCCAACGAGCTATTAATCGTCTTTTTACAATCACTAGGTACTGAGAAATTTAGCAAAATGTTAAATGGCGCAGTAAACGTAAATCAAGAAATATAATAATGCCGATGCTTAACATTTTGTTGAATAACTCATCAGCCAGTGGTCACAAAAGGATAAAACTGATAAAACAAAAAACTAAAAACTAACTCTCTCCCGTTGCCCTCACGACAATATTTACATAAAAATAAAATAATTTTTTTCAAAATTTTTTATTATTTTTTCTTTTATTTTTATCCTTCCTATTTTTATTCTGGCCTATGGCCTTTTCTCACGACTTCTCAACTTTGAGTTGGGATGAAGTTCTTTCTAAACTTCGCGAAGTTGAGGACCTTTGCGCTAAGTGCGCCCTTAAACAAGAAACTCTTTTTGCTCGTTTCAACTCTCTTCCTGACGGTTCTTCTGCCAAGTCACGTGCTTACCTCGCTTTTGGCCCCTCCGCCTACTAGACAACTCTCTTTCTGAACAAAAACGCCTTTTACACTTGCGTTTGGACTTTCTTTCGTCTACTGCGGATTCAGAAAAGGATTTCGCTATCCCCCCTGTTGACGATCATCCATCACATGATGATCTAATGAATGATGATCTACCTCCTCTTCCATTAGCTATTTGGGCTTCTAAACACGAGGCTGATCCCAATATCATCTTAGATTTATGTACCCCTTCTACACGACGTACCAATCATTTACGCCCTTCACAGCGTATTCCTAAATTTCTTTGTAAACGCGTATCCTCTATGATTTCCCCTGCATCCTTTAAACGCGCACAGAAAATTAAGACAAAATTGTCTTTTACGCGTTTGGTTTTATCTCCTTCTACAATACGTTTATTGGTTTCACCTTTATCATGTCCCTCCGAACCTAAAAGTCCCTTCCAAAATAAACTCCCAGACTCCGCTTTCATTACTCCCCAAATTTCAGCTTTAGTGGATACCGTTGAGTATGACAATAACGTTCCTCCTCCGGTCCTTTCTTTAAATAGTATACCTGTGGGAATTTTACCCGCAACTTCTGCTTCAGCCCTCCTTCATGATAATGTACAGTGTTCATCTTACACTTTCACAATACGTACCATCCTGGATGGATGGATACGTCCTGCTCGAAATATTGGCTCTAACCGTTTATATTCTATTCGCCGAGGCAACTGTTACTTTATTTCTTTTGGACCCCACTCCTGATTCGGATAATTGTTATTTGATTTATACCAATTCTCCTTTCCTTTCAACTACTGATCCATTTCAATTTACATCTGACCGCCCTTCTCCTAATTTGAAATTTATTTTATCAAAATTTTTAACCTTTTTCTTTTGCTGACAAAACCGTATTCCCTCCCGTGCTCAGCGTAAATATTTTAATAGATTATGCCAGCTTTTATTAACACAACGTGTTACCTCTCTTGCCCGTTGGTCATCTTCTCATCGTAATAATAGATGTACTCGTACCTTTATCCAATTTCGATATCATCAATCTTGCTTTTACCTTGGCCTTTATTTTGGTTGCCCATTTTGCAAGACTCCTGCTGCCTATGTTATGTCTCAATTTCGTCATGCTTGTCATATTCATGACAAAAAACTTGTTCATACTCCTCCTCCTCCTCCTTCTTCTCCTTTCACTTTACCTTGTAACCATGTGTCTAAAAGACACGCTGATGGTTTTTATAAAGATGTAACCTGCCGACGCTTAGGACTTTCCTATCGCAAATCTTATGCTTTTCATCATGTTCTTAAGGATGACAGTGGTTCACTTTTAGCACGAACTCTTATCTCATACTCCGCTCACAAATCCATTTCCCACCCTACGAAGAAACAACTTGCCCGTCAAGCACGCCATAAAGACCTTTTATCAGTCCGGAGCAAATTTTTACGACATGTTGTTCACCCCGATCTTCTTAACTCTTCTATGTGGATGGCTACTAAGGATTCTGCTATAGTCATTCCTCCTACCTCCTATTATTTGACTATGTCTACTACTGATTACTCAATTGTCCAGAATATACGTAATCTTGTATCGTCGCGTCCTGATGTTTCTTTCTGTTTGAAAGAACGTTCACCTCATTCTTCTGTCACGTTCGTGTCTTCTCAATTTACAGGTTCTATCCAAAAAGTGGTTTTGAATCCCTCTTCTGTAGTTGGAAGTCATTTTATTATTGACAAACCCACCTCTGGTCCCTTTGTTGGTCTGAACTGCCCTGTTATTGATTATCAAGATTTTAAAACTCTTGGCTTTAGTCGTTCCATTATTGATATGGTCCGAAGGATACTCTCGAATAGTGCTTCCGTTTATGTACCTTCTCATAATTTTCTCTGGTTAGTAATTTCCAAGCACAACACTTCTTCGGTATCAAAGAAATATCTTCAAGATGCCATCCAATCTGTCATCACCAAATCGGCCTCCTCTTCGACATTTTCACATCTTTGGAATAGTGATACACGGTTTTCTTTCAAACTTGGTCGTGTTAAACCTTGTGATATCTTGATGTTATTGGATGTTTGTGCACCTTGGTTTGATTCGCATCCTTACCCTGCTCCTTTTGATTTCCAAACACCGTGGGATTTACCCGCTGATTTTGTTCATCCTGTTTTTTTAATGCGCTAATTGCACTGGTTTCTTATTAATTAATTAATTAATTACTTTCCTTTAATTATTCTCCTTTTTTTTTCTCTCTCTCTTTCTTTTTCACTTCTCTCATGCTTATTTTAAGCTTTCCTATTTCCCTTCCTCTCTTTTTATGAATCCAAATTTTATCATTCTGTATCGGAAATTTATATACAGCGCTTTAGCGATTGATGAATTTACTCTATTGAATTACAAAATTTTACAACATTTTATGTCAGCCAGAATTTACACATAAAACTTCGGTTAAAGATTAATTCGACTAGCTTGCTAGTGAAAAATTATATGGTGAATTTGGCTATGCCGGAATGTTCTTTTCCATGCTTGGGAAGAGTCGCAGGGTATCTCGGCTGCTTCCAAATTACGTGGCCCATCTATAAATTCTCTTCCTCATGTCACTTCTTCACAAATCAACAACTCTTCTTTGGCGACAGTTTCTCAGGATTCCTGGATTTCTTGGATATCCTCTTCTATAATTCGGGGTGGATCGTGGATCTCGCACCTGGATTTTCTGCGCCGCTTAACAGTTCAACCTCTTAGGGTCTCTTTCTGGTAACGGACTGGATTTTTGGATGTTGGATAGTTGACTCACACTGGCCTTCGGGTAAAGTTGAGGTATGCGATTCTGTAATAATTTAGTTTTTCTTTGCTTTAATTTATTTTAGTTTAGCTTGTATGAGTCGTGAAGCTACTCTTTATATTTTTTATTAGTTTATTTTCTTATTTTTGTAATATTGTTCGACTATTTTTTCGAAACCAAAATATAAATAAAAGATAAAGTCAAAAGACTGTTTGCACAGCAAAAGGATAAAACTACCACCATTCGATTTATCTCAGTGAGACGATTCTAACAAGCTATGATACATCTTTGTACGATTATTAGATGCCAAGTTATTTAATATATTCTTTATATAACTGTGATTATAAACAGTTCTTTTTAATATAAGATTTTTGAGGATAGGTGTGATAGTGACTATAGATAGATTGTGACTATATAGGATAGTTTTTAATAATAAAGTGTTTTGAACATTCAACTGGTGTGACTATATAGTAGAATGTGACTATAACGGGAGTGACTATAGAGGGAGTTGACTGTATTTAATATGATACTTTCTATTAATATGATTAATTGCTAAATATTCTACTGCATTTCGCCGGTCTGAAATTTTATATTTTACTGGAATAAACCAACCTAAAATATGATGTACCGGAATAATGCAGTCACGGCTCTCATGATAAAATTCAGATCTCCATAGTTCAACGGTACAAGTTTCGTGTTCATTGTCACTACTAAAATAATATCAAACATCGCTGGAAGCTACATGTTGATTCTACCGAACATAGGCTAGGAAATGTTTGGCAGATTGATTTTGCAAATTAATTGTATGTTTAAAAAAAATATTATATCTGGCCAGGATAACAATCGACTTCGCCATCCGATGTCACAAATTTGGCCAGAATAAACGAACTATTTACATGTCGAGACAACATCAAAGAGCTGAATATTTCAGAACCAATTTGACATCTCCTGAATTTGTTCATTTTGACATTAATAACTATTGAACCTTCTGGCCCTTCTCCAAACGGCTTTTGAAAATTGTACATTTCGTAGGTTGCATTGTAATATTCTACAATCCGGTCAAGCATATCATCTGATAATACAATATTTTCAGTAGATGGTCTTAACATTTCGCCTGGAAATGGTTCTTGTCCAGTAATCGGCAATTGTCGGATATCTTGCGAATATAATAAATATCTTCTCATTTCATCTAAAGAAAATTCGTCAGTTTCCGAAAGTGAACCAACTACAGTTGTATTATTAAGTAAATCGAGACCCTTTGTCTCAATCCCGGAGCTTATTAAATTAGCAATTTGATTATCGTTCATTAATCGCCGCATAATTTCAGGTTCAATTTTTCGATGACTGTTCAGAAAAGAACCTAAAAATAACAAATATTATAATCGGCCTTTTTAAATTGTGAATTATAAAATATTAAATTCGAACTCACCTAACATACCGTTCATACGCTCAAATGAAAAACACCAGAAAGTGTAAAGGGGACCGAAGTCATGTGCACATTCACATAAGTGAAGAGAAAGATGTAGGTTTGGCGTTATCATATCTCGACCGTAATGGGTTTCTATTAATTTTATGACTTCAACTAGTCTTTGGTGAGCTTCATTCATGAAAGCGGTTTCCACAATTCGACTTACTAATATCGAGCATATTCTTACATAATGTGTAAGAATCTTCCTATCTACAACCGAAAGATGATCCCAAAGTGCTACAGTGGCGTAAATATTAAAAAACAATCGCCATTGGTCTGCGGTAAAATTAGCAAAACCTTCACCAGAATAGATTTTGCCTGGAATTCGACCTAAATCAGAGGGTATTTGGAATTCATTCATCTTTTTCTGAATTATTTTTAGAGTTTCTTGTGATAATACGCCCGTCTCTATCCAAAGTCGTTTAACTATCCATCTTGCAATGCCTAAGAATAGACAATGCATTGGATCCACAATCGTGAACATAATTGGGTCAAAGTATGGTAAACGAAGTAATTCGGACCATCTGACTCCAGTCTGTTTCGCAAACCGATTTTGTGAAGCGTCCAAATTACAACGTCTCCATCCTAGAGCGTTTTGACGATGTTCGTTCGAATTCTGAGTAATGAACCAGTCATCCATATTCTCCATACCTGCAAAATTATTTTTTCTGTTTTCATAATTTGCGTGTTTCATACACCGATGACAAGAGGCGAGTGCCGAAACATGACCGCAAATTTTTCTTGCGGCAGGTATGTCACATGACACTAGGATTAGAGCTGCACGAATCCTCTTTCTATTTTTGCATTCGTATGTCCGATTTAGAGTTACACCACTCCAAAGTGATTCTAAATCATCAACAATCAGAGCTAAATAGTGATTAATTCTATGTAAACTCACTTCATTTGGGCCAGGTAAAAGCCCAAGAATCAACATATTTTCTTGCTTAAATTGGATGTCTCTCGGAAGATTGCATATTGCAGCATATATGACTCCAGTGCTATGTATCGTTCTGTCAAACGGCTGAAACCAGTCAAGGTTCAGCATCAATCCGAGATGTGAATCGGCAACATCGGGACGAAAGAAATTACTTGAATTATCATTATCTTTTAGGGTTCGCCACACTTTCCCATCATAAATGTCCGTTAAAATGTCATCATGATTTGGACGATTTGCCCAGTGTCGAAAGGATTTTTCAAATTCTGGTCGATTGTACATTTTCCTCAATTGTTGACAAATATTAATTTAGGTTTCAAACTTAGTTTTTCGTTTGTTAATAAGATTCGGTCATATAATGGAGTTTGACACCGCTTTAATCTACGACTTGTTGAATTTGGAAATTCAATATGTTGACATTTCGTTACAGTAAGGTCTTCATCTTGATTAAAATTTTCCAATTCTTGTTTATTATATAATTTATGACACTTTTGACACGGCACAAAGCTATGAAATAGGTCTTTAAGACCAAGCGCATTTTTTGCAAGAAACAAAGTGCCAGGAAATGTATCAAAATTGGAACCTCCGATTTCTCTTAACACCAGTTTCATGAATTTTATTAATGATTCTGTTCCTGTTTCTGGAAGGTTAAACCTTGTCCGAAATCTCATAATCCAGATTAAAATCCATAATATTCGGTTATCATTTGCCACCTCTGTATTAATTGATGGTTCAAATGGAGGACATGAATAATTCTCAAAAATTTTAGAATATTCATTATTTGCCGAATCATCATTATCATCAATGCCAGTATCAGATTCGGTAGCTTCTGATTGTTCGAAGTCGTTAATAAAAAGTTCAGTGAAAGTTGTTAAAAGTTTAGTATATCTTGATACACGTTCCCGAGGTAAATAATTGAAATCAGAATCGTCGGTTTCTTGATTTTCTTCTTCTATATCTTCTATATCAACAGTATCTTGTGAAACTTCAATTTGTTGCCTACTAAACCTAGCTGACTGATATAACTCATCGTTTGTATTTTGTTGAGACGATTCAGCTTCAATATCTTTCTGAATTGACATTTGGCTTGATGAACTTGCATGTTTTCTCTGTGTGCGAGGATCGACCAATTTTCCTTCACATTTGTCACAAAAACAGTTAACTTTTGTCCTTGTGCTGAACCTAATTGGTTTAGCAATTGGTCAAGAATCGTCTTTGAGTACACTTGATATTGACCTTTTTCTTGTCATGTGATTATTTTATGAAAAATTGATATAATTGACTGTAAAAGTCAATTTTAACATTATTTCAAATCAATCTCGACTTATAGGGGAATAAATCTAATAAGAAAAAATTCAATCATCATAATCACAATAAGGAAAATTAAGAGATAAATCAACAGTAAGAACAATAAGGGAAATTCGTAAGAATTAGGATAAATTAAATAATAAGGAAAATAAGATCATAATAAGTAAATTTAATCAATTGTTCGTCACAGTGTCAAAAGTCAATTTTGAGTCTATAAAAGAGATCATTTCTGCTTGAATTTTCACCAATTTTTATTTTTTTTAAAAAATACAAATTTAAACTTTTGAATAAAAATATGAAAAAACAAGAAAAACAAACCGACAAACGAAGACAAAGTTCAGACTCTCAAAGTTCAAGAGGCCCATTTGTTCTTTCAGTTGATGGGGAAATCAGATAAACTCCTTCAAATCGTCAAACTGAACAAACTTCTTCCATTACTCCTTCAAATCGTCAAACTACATCAACTCCTTCAAATCGTCAAACCGAACAAACTTCTTCAATTACTCCAACAAGTCGGCAAACTAATTCCATTGTTACTTCAAGTTTAAAGATTAAAATTCCAAAAATTCGTCTGCCGACCAGCATGTTGCTCGCTCCTCCTGCTCCACGCCAGCTGGAGCCTGCTTTAACATGTGAACAAGAATCAAGTGACGGTGATTTTTTTTTTTTATTATTATAATTCATTAAACTTATTTTATACTGCCTACATTAACATTTATACGATTGTTAGATTTAAAATCAGAAAATGCGATTTTAAGAGCTCAAAACGAACAACTGCGCCAACAAGTGAATGAGATTACCGAACAATTGCAGACAGTCACCTTAAAATTCAATAGTTCACAAGAAGAGAATCAAACGTTATTAATGATCAATAACGAATTCGGTCTTGAAAATGACAAACTTTACAAAAGCCTTGAACGATATCGGTCAGTCAAACTTCCAAGAAGCTTATAAACGGCCATCCGAAAAGATCCCGAACTTGAGTCAGATGAAGAATTTCGTCCACATAAGCGTCAAAAATCTGAAAAAAAACAAAAGCATAAACAAAAAAAAGGAAAACGACTGACTAAACGTAGCTATGACAATGAAAGCAGTTCGGAAGACGAAAGTAGTTCAGATGAAAGTGAAATGGATGAAAAAAAAGCAAGGGTTTGTACAATTTTATTTGTCAGATAGCTTTGTGCCAACATTTATTGAGTTTTCTTTTTTTTTGTGAATAATTTAGGCGGAAATGAAAACGATATTAAAGACAGTACTAAAAATGTTAGATATGAATTATAACGAAACCTTTACAAGCGGCGCTAATGTGGAGATCTGCCGAAAATTGGTACCAGAGTTACTCAACTCTTTAAAACCAAAGTACCACCCCACATATGAACAACTAACCTAATGGCTCAAGTCCCTACATAAAACTAGAAGAAGCAGGAATATTTACAGAAATAAAGGCCAACTTGACGCTGATAATCGTCGTTTACATGCAAACAATTTTTTTTTTTTTTTTTTTAAACTGTAATGCATCTTTATTAGGATTTATAGTCAAGTAACTTATCCTAAATTACAGGATACTTAGAGCCGATCGTGCTAAACACATGACAACCCTATAACAGAGTAATCGAACAAAACAAAAAGAAACATTACAGAAAATTAATAAAATAAATATACTACCTGAAAATAAAATGCCTAAAACTAGCAAACTATACTATTTGTGAAACCTAACTATTTGAATTCTAAATTTTAAAGTGTAGGATTAAAGATAAAATGTGTAATGACGTTCAGGTCTGCCATGTGCAGCTTCAAAAGATGAGTCCCAACGGTCCCACACCCAAACAGTTCATTCCACCAAATCCCCCTTATACCTACAAAAAAATAAAAGTTAGTATTCTAAACTAAATTGAACTAGTTGAAATAAAATACATTTTTGTTGTGAATTTTTGTTATCGGAATCTTTTTTACGTGAATCACGTGACTTCGATAAAAATATAATTCATTTCTCCTCGTAAGTCTCTTCCTTCTCTCTTCACTTCTTGTTATTCTTCTTTTTCTTTTTCTTTCCACTTTTCTTCTTTGATGGTGATGCTTCAGGTTCAACCTCTTTTTCCTCTATCTCTTCCTCTTCTGTATCTTCTTCAATTCCGTAAATTGCTGATGGTGAAAAAGAAATCAATTGCTCTCTTTGCCTCTTCTCCTTATACATTTCATTGAAAGCTTTGCTTCTTTCTTCTTCATCTTCTATCTCGCTCCATTTGCTCGGCGATTCCAGAATTGGTCTCTTTTCTCCGATTTTCTTTTCGTCTTGGTATCGATTTTCATTCTCCAATCTTTGTTTAAAATTATCGTTCATGGTTGTATATTCCTGGAATATTTTCGTTTGTTCCGCTAAACTGATAATTCTTTGTCCTAAATGGAAGAAATTGTTTTTCTCCATTGCCCAATCTCTAGCTTTCTCCATTGAATCAATCTTATTCTCCTTGCTCACTAAACGCAGGGCCTCTGTATTGATTCTTTCCCATTCCATTGCGTTGGACAGTTGATCGAAGACATCTTTCACTTCCATTAATTTGTCGACTAGACTACCATTGTGGGTTGATTCTTGATACTGAACATATTTGATTTTATTCGTTGTTCTGTAATCTTTTATAATATCAACCACTTCTTCAGGCGCTACGTTATCTTTCTTCAGTTGTTGCCCTTTTTTTCTGAAGTGTCATTATGATCTGGAGTATTCTCTTCTCCTACTCTCCAGTTTTTGATCATCTCGACAACTTCATTTTCGTCTGGCGTCTTGCTTATCCTTAGTGGCTTTTCCGCTTTTGATGGATGTAAAAAGCTTTCTTTTCGTAAAGCGAAGTTCCCTAATTCTCTATAAATTCTCTCCGGTGGTGTGATAGGTGTCTTCGGTTCACTTGCCAGCCGTATAGGAGAGCTCGTCCTGTTTTCCATAGCTATAACCTTATCTTGGACTATCTTCTCTTGTGCTTTCGTCGCCCTTGTCTTTGCATCACCGTCTTATATATCGTCTTCTTGTTTCTTACAAGCCAAACTCTATTGATATCTCCTTGTGTGCATGAATCCTCCACTGCTTCTTCCATTTCTTTGAGGTTTTTAAAATATTCAATCACTTTCCAATTTTTTTTGATTTTGATAATTTTGATGAACGCCGTCTTGGAGGTTTGTTGCAGTTTTTTCGTGAAATCATATGTATTTCCCTTCTTTATAGATTCCATTTCCTCATTAGTTAGGTCTCTCACAGTCTGCCATTGATCCCGCTCTTGTCGTCCTTTCAAACCTAGTTTTGCGTCATACTATCTGATAAAATTTTTGCTAATACAAATACCGAAATGTCCATCCAAGAACATTTTTTCAAAGTTTTCGTTCAAAGCGATTTTTGCCTTAACGGTTTTGTATTTGTATTGTCCTCGAATTTGCAGTCTGTAAACCGTTCCTATCTTTGTCAGATTTGTTCTTACATCGTCCTCGCTCCAATATTTTGGTATATCGTAGAAAAATATGTCACATGCCTCCTTGACCTGCTGATCATTACTGGTATTTTCGGGTAAAACTGGTATCTCTAAGATTTCTTCCTGTTTTCTCCTATTTGATGTCGATCTGCCTTTATTGGATTTCTTCAGCTGATCAGTTTCTTTGTTGATATTAGTCTTAACCTTTTTTAGCTCTGATCTCGTTTTCTCTACTTCTTGTGAAATTTTCCTTATTTGCTCATTTTTCTGTGATATTATTCGTTCCTGTGTTTTCTCCAACTTGCCTTTCTTGTATCTTTTCTCCGCAGTTCTTCTCGCAGCTTTGAATTTTCCTATGAAAGTCTTTTTATTTTGTCTGTATAGACGTCGAAAGACGTTGCTGAACACTTTAAAACTATTTCTTGTATAGTCTCTTTTCTGCGTACAGCGTTATTCTGTATTGATTCCAGGAAGTTCTGTTCTGTTTTACTGAGACTAAAGTCTCTTCGTGCTCTTTCTTGGCCTTTTACCATAGTTCGTGAGTCTGCACTAGAAAAATTTCTTGTTTCTTTTAGAAACCTATATCTATATTCTGTAAATTTGTATGCTGACTCCATTTTTGAGGTTTTTTATTTGGGTTTTATTAATAAAAATACTCGTAAAAGACGTTTTTCCTTCTGCTAAAATTTGGGCAGAATGATCGTCAGAAAGAGTCCCTCCTCCGTCTTACATGCAAACAATAGGTTAAATGAAGTATGGATTTTTTTGCTTTTTATATATATATATATATGTATATACGTTTACAATAACAGATTTCACATACAATTCAGAAAAAGATTCGGCAGATGAAAAGTGCAAAGTCACTTTACGCAAATAATAATTCGGAAATATCAAAGTACAATAAAGAAGAACTATTAAAAATACTAAAAAATAGAAAGTACCATTTACCGAAAATAAGTGAATCGGATGATGATCCTGTTAATCAAAATAAACGTATTATTTGCGTATACGATCTGTCTTGGCATTCAGATGAGGTTCGATGCCAATTTTTTTTTATTTTTATAGAAATTTTATACTTATATTAATTATTATTTATTTTAGCTAAAAACGCTACTTCGAGATATCCTTGATCCTCATTCATTCACAATACAAATCGCTCGTTTGACAAGAGAACGCAATTATGATGACGAATTGCAATCTTACGACCACCCCCATCCTCCGAATGCTCCTGAATGGTCTTACATAGAACAAATTGACCAAGTTTATGACACAGAAATTGAAGGTGAATTTTATCAAGAATTATCATCATGTGTCAAATTATTAAACAGATGTAAATTTAGGTAGTAAAACACCAGTTTACGGCGATAATGAAGATTCGATTGTGGGTAATATGCCAGTTTACGGTGATAACGAAGATTCGATTATGTATAACACCGATGAAGAATATGCTCATGGCGAATCTTCAACTACTGGGATGATTCGTGAAGCTATTTTGGAAGCCGATTCGCAACAAAAAGACAAAAATAAGAAAATTGAGTAAAACCACCAATATTTTTTGGACGCAATTTGGTTTTTTTTTACTAATTTTATATTACTTTATTATCTTAGAGACAATTTTAGTCGAAATTTAGAAAATTACAAATTTGTTCCTTTTTTTCTTCTAAAATCTAAATAAAAATTCATCTATTTAGTAATAAACGATTTGTTCATATAAATTGACGATTATTGCTAACCGAAACTTTGGAATGTTTGTTTGTGGTTTTTTTTTTCTTAACGAAGTCTTTCTTTTTTTTAGACAATTCATTTTGGACATGGGATTTCGGTGATTTTTTTTTTCTATTTTAATTTTTATTTCAACGAACTGTTATTAACGGTTCTTTTTATAGGCTTTTTTTTCTTATTTAAAGAATTCAAAATAGATTTACCGATTTACAATCTATATTTAAACTTTTAATACACAAGTCTAAATTTAGGTAGATTTTTTTTTCCTTATTTAAAATCGACTCGGACTTTCTATCAACTTCGGACTGGAATTTTTTTTTCTTCTTTTTGCGGTTTTTATAAACCATTAAAAAAAAAAATCTTTTTTTTAAAAAATTTTTTTTTTAGGGACACGTTGACCTTAGCCTCTTGGATATCGGACTTTGGAATTGTATAATGGGAGGAGTGGCTTTATTTTTGAGTTGAAACGTAACTAACGTTCCTTTTTTTTCTTAGGACGCATCCTGGACTTGGACTTCGGCTTTTTGGATACCACGGCCTCTTTGATACCGAACTTTGGTCTTTTGGCTTTATTTTGGCTTCGGAAGGTAAGTGTTTTTTTTAAAGAAAAAAGTCACTTTATAAAAACATTTTACTACTTTTTTTTTTATAGGAATTTCCAGCTAGAACGAACCGGACTTTAAGGTAAAAGTTGGTTTTTTTTTCTTATTTTTCTTTAATTTAAGAAACGTTTTAACATTTATTTTCGTTATTTTTTTTGTAGAGTGCCAGATTGGACACGAAATCGGGCTTTAAGATAAGAAACAGGAAATGTGAGGTGTTTTTTAATTATAATTAATTAAAAAAGTTCTTTTGCATTATTTTGCAGGAAACACATATGATTAACCGAAAGCAGTTTTGAACGTCAAAACGTTTCTCAATGTTTCGTCTATCGGTTAGTTTCAAACTAAACTCAATTTTTTGACCGAAACTTTATCATATTATTAACTTTCGTCTTTTTTTTTGTAGGTATTTCGCCCAAATCTTGAATCTACAGGTGAGTTTCGTTGGAAATTTTTTTGTTAATTTTTTATCGAAACGTTATCATATTAACTTTCGTCTTTTTTTTGTAGGTATTTCGCCCGGATATTGGATCTACAGGTGAGTTTCGTTGGAAATTTTTTTGTTAATTTTTTATCGAAACTTTATCATATTATTAACTTTCGTCTTTTTACGGGTGAGTTTCAACTGAAACTCTTTTTTTTTCTTTTTTAGGTGAGTATCGGCTTCGATTTTGCGCTTTAGTTTGATTAGGTATGCATCAGCTTCAACATTATGCTTTGGATCATTAAGTTCGAAGCTTATTTTTTTTTGTCTAGCTTTTTTTTTAGGTACGTATCGGCTTTGATCTTAGGCTTTGGCAAGTTTCAAAAGTCTTTTCTTTCGAAACTTATTGTTTTCGGTTTTTTTTTTAAAAACTTGCTTTAACTTTTTTTTTCTTTTTTAGATACCGGCTTCCTTTCTTTGGTTTTGGATGGATAATAACACTGGTCAGAATAGTCCATTTCGTCCAAATTTCAAATTGATGAATGTTGGACGAAAGTTGGTCTAATTTTGGCCGATCATTGCCAAAAAAATTGTCAAAATTAAAATGGACGATTTGCACAGTTCGCCTGCCACTTGGCAATCACAAATTGGCAAAAATTTATTGAAAAATCGGAAATAAACTATTCGTCAACCTTTATTAGACATTCGTCCAAATTTCAAATTGCCGAATGTTAGACGAAATTAAGTCTAATTTTGTCTAATTGTTAATGATTTTTATGTATTTAGCTTATATTTAATTTTGTAATAACAATCAATTGATTATATTTTATTATTTCGCTTTATTAAAATTACACATTAAAAATTATCATATTAAATATCTAATATCTACAGTATCTGTCTATTTACACCTACCATCCACCATCCACTATCTACCATTCACCATTCACCATTCACCATTCACCATTCACCATCCATTGTCAACCATCGTCAACCACCATAAACCATCATCCACATCATCCACATCTCCATCGTCCACCATCATCCACCATCATCCACTCATCCAAAGTTATTCACGTACATCCAAACCCAAGAACCGAAAGCCAAAATCTACAAAATTGAAGATAAAAAATTTAAAAATATTAAAAAAAATACTTTTTTAAAAGAAAGTTTCGAAGCTTTAACTTTAAAACTTACCCATATATTCAACGCCCAAGAACCGAAAGCCGAAATCTACAAAATTGAAGATAAAAAATTTAAAAATATTAAAAAAAATAATTTTTTTTAAAAAAAGTTTCGAAGTTTTTACTTCGAAACTTACCCATATATCCAAAGCCCAATAACCGAAAGAACCTACAAAATAGAAGAAAGAAAAAATTAAAAAAAATTATTTTTTTTAAAAAAAGTTTCGAAGTGTGAAGTATTTCACTTCGAAACTCACCTATATATCCAACACCTAAGAACCGAAAGCCGAAATCTACAAAATAGAAAAAAGAAAAAATTAAAAAAAATTTTTTTTTTTATAAAAAGTTTCGAAGTGTGAAGTATTTCACTTCAAAACCTACCTATATATCCAACGCCTAAGAACTGAAAGAAACCTACAAAATAGAAAAAAGAAACAATTAAAAAAAACAATTTTTTTTAAAGTTTCGAAGTTTAACTTCAAAACTTACCCATATATCCAAAGCCCAAGAACCGAAAGCCGAAATCTACAAAATAGAAAAAAAAAAATTAAAATAAAATTAAAAAAATTAATTTTTTTTAAAAAAAGTTTCGAAGTTTAACTTCAAAACTTACCATATATCCAAAGCCCAAGAACCGAAAGCCGAAATCTACAAAATAGAAAAAAAAAATTAAAATAAAATTAAAAAATTAATTTTTTTTAAAAAAAGTTTTGAAATTTTACTTCGAAACTTACCCATATCCAATGCCCAAGAACCAAAGGCCGAACCTACAAAATGGAAGAAAAAAAGTTAAAAATAATTTTTTTCAAAAAAAGTTTCGAAGTCTTACTTCGAAACTTACCCATATATCCAACGCTTAAAGAACCGAAAGCCGAAACCTACAAAATAGAAGAAAAAAAATAAAAAAAAATTTAAAAAAAATAATTTATTTAAAGAGTTTTGATTCCTTCGCTTCGAAACTTACCTATATATCTAACGCGAAGCCAAAACCTACAAAATAGAAGAAAAAAAAATCAAAAAAATATAATAAATAAAAAAAAATTAAAGATTCGTACTTACGAATCTTTGGGTTTTCATTCTTCGGAAGCCCACCCGAACCTATAAAAAATGAAAAGAACGGTTATTAGTAACCGTTCATTAATATTAAAAAAAACAAAAAAAAAAACAAAATCAAAGATTCGTATATACTTACGAATCTTGGTTTTTTCCGTACCTACAAAAAAAAGAAAGAAACGATTAGTAAATCGTTCCTTTAAAAAAAAAGATAGTTTCGAAATCTCTTCGAAACTTACCTTTAGGATTTCGGTATTCACGCTAGAACCGATCCCTACAAAAAAAAAAAAACGTTAAAAATTAACGTTTTTTTATTATAGTTTCGAAATTTTTCGAAACTAATCTTGGGGTTCGGTATCCAAGCTGGAACCGATAGCCCTACAATTAAATATAAAAAAAAATGTTAAAAATGTTTTTTTTTAAAGAAGTTTCGAAAATCGTTCGAAACTTATCTGGAATATCGGCGTCCACGTTGGAGCCGATTTCCTATACAATAAAATAAAAAAATAACGTTTTTTAATATAAAAAACGTTTTTAAAGAAGTTTCGAAACATTTGTTTCGAAACTTACCTGGAATATCGGTATCCATGCCGGAACCGAATTCCTAAATAAAAATAAAAAAAAAACATTTTTTTTTATTAAAAAACGTTTTATTGAAGTTTCGAAACTTTAGTTTCGAAACTTAACTGGAATATTGGCGTCCACGCTGAAGCCGATTTCCTATACAAAAATAAAAAAAACGTTTTATTAAAAATGTTTTATTAAAGAAGTTTCGAAAAATTTTTTTCGAAACTTTACCTGGAATATCGGTATCCACACCGGAACCGAATTCCTAAATAAAAATAAAAAAAAACGTTTTTTTTATTAAAAAACGTTTTTTAAGAAAGTTTCAAAACTTTAGTTTCAAAACTTAACTGGAATATCGGCGTCCACGCTGAAGCCGATTTCCTATATAAAAAAAATAAAAAAAAACATTTTTTTTTATTAAAAAACGTTTTAAAGAAGTTTCGAAACATTTTGTTTCAAAACTTACCTGGAATATCAGCGTCCACGCTGGAGCCGATTTCCTATACAAAAATAAAAAAACGTTTTATTAAAACGTTTTATTAAAGAAAGTTTCGAAAATTTTTTTCGAAACTTTACCTGGAATATCAGTATTCACGCCGGAACCGATTTTCTACACAAAAAATATAATAAAAAAAACGTTTTTTAGTATAAAACGTTTTTTTTTAAAGAAAGTTTCGAAAATCTTTCGAAACTTTACCTGGAAAACAGTATCCACGCTGGAACTGATTTCCTATATAAAAGTATAAAAAAAACGTTAGAAACGTTTTCTTTAAAATAACAGTTTTGTAAAAAAAATTAAAAAATCGGAACGTTAACTGACGTTCTGATTGAAAATGTAAAAAAAAATCAAATGAAATGTTAAAGAACGTTTCGCGAAAAAATATTAAAAAAATGGAGTGTTGATTAACATTCCAATAGAAAAAATTTAACGAAATGTTTCGTAAAAAAATAAAAATATTAAAAATCGGAACATTAACTAACTAATGGTCCGATAAAAAATTGAACAAAAAAAAAATTTTTGAAACGTTTAAAACCATTTTGTTTAGAAAAAGAAAAAATTTTTTTTCGAAATAGTTTAAACTATTATTTAATAGTCTAAATTCGGTAATAGATCAACTAATTACTGTAACTGCGGCTTAGTACAGTGATCTGCCGTTATTGATATTAAATTAATTATAAAAAATTGGTTAAAAATCGTCAAAAAAGTTTTTAAGTTGATTGTTGTTGTTAATAAAAATTAATAAAAAAATAGTATTGGTCGATTTATGGATTTTTTTATGTTACAACTCAATCAAAAATCGACCAAAAATCGACCAGTTGATTTATGCTAAATTTTTTTTCGATTTTTGTAATTGGCCGAATGTTTGACGAATCACGTGATGACAATGATGAACTTTTGACGAAAGGTATTAATGCCGAAAGAAATGATTTCGACCAGTGTAATCGAAACTTACATATTTTTTTTTCTTTTTTCTTCTTTTTGTAGGTATTGTACCTTCGGCTTTGGGTCTTGGAATTGGTAAGTTTCAAGGTATCAGTTCGGACATTGGCGACTTTTCAGTAGGATTTTTTGATTGAAATAAATTGGTAAGTTTTGAAGCAATTCATTTCAAACTTTTTTTTAAGTTTTTTTTAATTTTGTTTCTTTTTTTGTCTATTATGTAGGTATCATTGTAAGTATCATCGGTTTTTAGGTTGACTTTATTTTTCAGATAGCATTCGGATGGTAAATACTATAGTAATAAATTAGCAATAGATGTATATATATTATGTACAATTTGTATAATTGAAATAATTTAAATTAAATTAAATTACATTTAAAAGAATAAAATATAAATTCAGAATTTAAATAATTAAAAATCGGCTAAAATTAGAACAAAATTCCTTCAACATTTGGCAATTCGAAATTTGGATGAAATGCATTATTATTTACATCCAAACTTGACCGAAAGTTATTTCGAATGCTAACCGAACTTTGGTCGAAATTCTAAGCCAAACTTTAGGCGAGTGGCAGCGAACTGCAGCCAAAAAATCGGCTAAAGTTCGTCTAGCTTTAGACTAAAATTCAGCCTAAAATCGGCTGGCCAAATTTTGGCCGATTTGGACTATTTTGACCAGTTAACTGGATAGGCTAAAAAATGAGTTGGCTATAACTCTATGTGACGAATGTCTTATGCCAACAAGAAGTCAGGAATGTGATTGCTGGATTTTACAAATAGAGGGTTTTTAGTTCTCAGTGAAACCATTTTTTTACCTCTCACAATCTGGAATAGGTGCATCACAAATAAAATCCCCAAAATCATATGGATTAGAGAATAACTTCTGTAAGAACTTATAAATCATATCAGCATCCAATTCAGTCTTAGTGCCAAATATATTAACCTTACCAGATTTAGGCTAAATATGTACCAGAATCTTTGAAGTAAATATTATAGCAATTTTAGAATGAATATCACCTGCATCATTCTTAATATACTTTATCGGAAAGGGAAGAATCTCATGAATACCATCTATAGACTCTAAAGCATATGCTAAGGTAGAAAGATTAATAAACTTATCACCCCCAATATTAATCACAAATTTATAATTGCGCAGGAGAGCCTTATTTTCACCCACAAGTTCTACAAAAGAAAATTCAGGTAGGGAACATTCAGAAAGGTAACGTAAGAAGATAGCAACAGGATCAAAAGACCCGAAAACTTGTATACTACCAGATTTAGGAAAATAACGAATAGTATGTACAGTATCAGCTAAGATGATAACAAACTCAATGCATGCATTAAAAGTGCTACCATCTCCTGTACGTCGCCGTCTATTTAACGGATTGTCAGGTGTACTTCGTCTGCAACGCCTCTCACCTTTTGGTTTAGACAAGTACTGCTCATAACCCTCAAAAGCTTTATGAATAAAGTTGCTATTAATGGCAATAACATCCTTAGTAGGTTCAAGCTTATTACCAAGCATGGCGTAATCAAGTCCTTCAACATTGATCTTAAATTCAGTAACAGTAAGAGATGAAGTAAGTTCACTAAAAGTAATCATATCTAGTTTTTTCTATTGAAAGAAAAGAAATATTCAAATTATCTTATCCTAAGAAAAAATCTAATTAAATAAAACTTCTTCATCAATATCTTATACAAGATACCATGACAAATAATAGCTTACCTACTGAACTTTTAGAAAAGATATTCAAAACTACATATGAAGGCACTTACTACCGTTGATATTATCTTCAAAGATATGCATTAGTGTGTCGAAAATGGGCTGTAGTAGCAAACTCTCTCCTATGGGGTGAAGTAGACCTTTATAACCGCTATAATGTGAAGGAGTTCTAAATGTATAAACATCTTACAAAACTAATTATGGCCCATTTGTATTGTAAAAATGCTACAAACTTGTCCCAATATCCAGGAACTTAGCATAATAGATTATCAATACTATGGTGGAAAAGGTGACGTTAGAGATTTGCTAAGTGAAATCCTGCATATATTACCAAACCTTCAAAAGCTAGATATCAGATGTAGTCAGAGATATTTTGACAAGGGAAATGCCATTGATAAACTCATAGAAACCCGTAAAGACCTAGAAATCAGAGTAACACGTAAATGTAATATTTGCAAAGAGCCAAAGACTAGTAACTGCCAAAAATTTGGGCACTGCCTTGTTACTGCCCGTTACTGTCAAAAAAATTTGGGCACTGCCCTGTTACTACCCGTCACTGCCGAAAAAATTTGGGCACTGCCTGTTACTGCCCATCACTGCCCACTACTGCCACAGAAATTTGGGAAATACATGGACTTTTTCTAGCAAGATGACGCTTTAACTTAGAGGGAAAATCAAAATTTGCTCCACATAGATGACAGGTTAATCTTCCTCGAGAGTGTGAATTTTTTTTAAGTCAATAGTATCCATTTGCAAGGAAGTCACATTAGTTTTCCGTTTATGTAGAGAAATTGGAATGGTAATTTTCTTACGTGATGATAGAGGGATGGTCAGTTGCCGATTTTGAAAATCTAGAATGACATTAGCACGATCAATCCAAGGTACACCTAGCAATAAAAAGTCCTTATCACTCTTAACAACCATGAAGTCATCTTCGATTTTTTTAGAGTTCTTCCCATCATACACAAGAATACCAAGACCATATACTGTCCCAATAGTATCAGATTTTTTTGCAACACCACTAAGGTCAGGAGCATTACTTCTATCAACATCAAGATTTAGGCGTTTCACGATATTGTTAGATATTAGAGAACTATCAGAACCAGTATTGAAAATTGTTGTAGGAATAACTAAAGATTTTTCACTCTCAGGTGCGACTACTTTGGTCTTAATAGTGACTACATCACTAGCAGACTTGCGGTTAACAATTCCAATACCTGCTATAGAAGACCATAAGTCATTATTACATATAACATCATCATTTTCACGGATTAAATTTGCAGCCATACTATTAGTTACAACCGAAATCATAGGATGAAGGATAGATGTGAAAAGGTCCTTAACATTATCCCAAACTTTTTCACATGTTTTTATTGAGGGTTCTCCTTTAAGCTGACTGAGTACTGGTTCTTTATAATTAATAAATTCAGCATTCAGAGCATTGTAAGTGGATATAATAGTCTTTTTTGGTACAGCATTAACAAAGGATTGAACCAGAAGCTTTAAGAGTTGTATAAAAACCTCAAAGATAATACGTTGCCTTTCAAGTTGTGATTTTTTCTTATCAGTAGGCTTTTTATCAACACGTTTCCTTTCTGTAGGCTTTTTTTTTAATCCATAGCAGGCATGTCCAGAGTCTGAATCACTATCAGAGAAGTCAGAGGAGTCAGAGGCATCAGAAGAGTTAGAGGAATCAGAGGAGTCATGTGCATAATTTGTTTTCCTCTTCCCCTTCTTAGATTTTGGACAGGAACTCTTAGTATGACCAGATTTTCCACAACTTGAGCATTTCTTTGATTTCTTTGGTTTGCGTGTACCTGAGCTCATACCAAATACCTGATTACCATGGTAAATATGGTCAGGTGGTAATTTTTTATTAAGTTCTGTATCAATGAATATTTCAAGATCACTAAGGGTTACTTTGCTTATATCGACATCTCTTGGAAGACCTAATTTATATGCTAAAGCAAGTAATCTCTGAAATGATGTATCATTTTGAGGACTTGAAAGTGGACTAGAAGATGGTACTGGTACTGCAGATGATCTAGCCGTAGTTATAGGAATTTTAGAATTTATAAGATTCTCAATATCTGCTAAAGTTGGACCCAGGTATGTAACTATAGGAGTATGTGTAGAGATAGAAGCAAGTGCTATATCTGTCTTATATCTCTCAATTTCTTCCAATTTATTCAGGATAGATGCAACAGAATTTTCCAAACCAATACGTCGTGCTTCCATCTGATTTTCACGGGAAAGACCATTTAAGAACTGTTGTCATACTAATTCATTCTGGTTTGCCTCTGGAAGAGTTGGATATGCAAGTCTAACCATTCTTCGTAATTTAGAATAGAATCGGCTTACAGTATCACTACCCTGAACAATAGCATTAAATGCAAGCTTAGACTTTTCAGATGTTATAGTAGGGAAGTAATGCTTAAAACGATATATTAATTGTCCAATACGTATCCCAGGAGCTACAATTGTACCCCCATTATTAGCATTAGGATTATTAACAGCTAAATCAGTAGGACGACCCTTGGCTATTGACCAATCTTTATCCCATACAGTATGATTAGGTATAAAATTAGCACTAGTAATAGTATTAACTGCAGCTGCTTGTCCATGTAATGCACCAGCCCCTCCACGAAATTGATTTGCAGCTACACCTGCTATAGCACCATTATTCATACTATTAACAGCACCAAGGTTAGCTACACCAATATTATCCAGAAGATTTACACATTCCCAATTTTTTCCTTTGATATGTGTTTCATACCAATCTCTAGCATCATCTTCAAATAAAGTTTCAAAGACCCCATGAATTCTAACACGAGTTCTAGTATTAGCAGCAGGATCAAGTCCAGCAGACTCACACCATTGCCTGAATTCTTGAAGCCAAAGTTCTGGATCTTCACCAGATGCTCCTCTAAATTTTTTAGGTGCATATCCTGCCATTATCGGTTGTTGTATTATCGGAGGGTTATTTTGTAATGCTAGAATCTGTTGATTCAAATTATTGACCTGATTTTGCAAATTTTGTCCATGATTGCGACAGTTTAAAAATTGCCCTTTCCATGCTCGAGCTTGCTGAATGATACCATTAGTCCGCCTTCTACTTCGCTCTGTTTCAGTATTATAGCGCTGTAATAATCTATGAGCATTTCTTCTACTCTCATCACGTTCTCTCTGGACATTAGCTAGTTGGATTTGACTGTTAGCAAATTGAGCCTGAATGTTAGCCAATTGGATCTGAGTATTTTGTGCAAGGACTTCCCAATGTTGGCGATGACGCACTTCATTTGCATATGCATCCTCATAGGTACGTCTTGTTCTCAGTATAGTAGCACGTGTATTATTAAGTTCTTGTCTAAAATATTCTTCATGGTTATGTGCATCATCTAACAAACCTTCAAGTCTATCCTCCATATTATCTTGATCTTCTATAATATTTCGCAACTCATTAGCATATCGGATAATGGCATCAAGACTATCATTTGCAGTGTTAAATAAATGATTTATATGAGGGTGTGCTGCTATAGTTGTACGATCAAGGTGAATACGAATACCAGCTACACTATTTGCTATAGTTGTCCGATTATTTAAGATTTCTGTAATAGAGTCAGGAGGAATTGCTGCCATGTTTTTCCGTTGTCTATTAGCAAGTTCTTTTATTCGATCTTTGAGTTGAATATTTAGAGTATCAACTTTAATCAGCTGACGTTCTAATGCTTGAAGCCCTTTCTCCTTTAGTGATGCCGTTTTTAATGCTTTCTTAAGCTTTGCACGCAACTCAGCATTTTTTTGCCTAAGTTCTTCTATCTCATATTCATTACCCTCGATTACACCATACAGGTATTTTATATATTGCTCTTGTGATTGCAATGTATGTGCAAGCTTTGTAATCTGTGTCTTTAACGATGTATCTTCCATTGCCAGTTCCACAGATTTTTATAGACCCTACATTTAATAAACAAATCGAACAAAATTATATCCTTCAACAAATCTATTACCATCCATGTGGATATTATCGTACTCCTGAAAACTTTGGGCTAAAGTGCAAGCTGAAGGCCATAATTTTAACATATCTGATATTACAGAGTGGTTGCATAAACAGGCTATATGGCAAATACACTCACCTATACCCAAGTATGTTCCACAGGTTTCTTTTAATAAGATTACTCGACCAAATATGTATCATCAAGCAGATATCTTATATATGCCCTATGATACTGTAGATAGAAAGCTGCATAAATACTGTCTGAATATTGTAGATGTTGCTAGCCGATATAAAGCTTCAGTACCTCTAGAAGATTGCAGCTCTGCACGTGTTGCTAAGGCATTTAAAAAGATTTATAGTAAAGCAGACTACCCGCTTATTTGGCCAAGAGTTTTACAAGTAGATGGAGGATCAGAATTTAAGTATGAAGTTATCCGATTAATGGATGAAAAAGGTGTGCGTATTCGGGTGGGTACTACTCATAAGAGTCAGGCTATTGTTGAACGGTATAATCGAACTTTAGCAGAGAGGCTATTTAAAATACAGGATGTAAAGGAACTCCTTACAGAAGGTGTGAATACTGCCTGGGTTAAGAACCTTTCTGATATTGTGAATGAGCTAAATAATTCTAATACTCGTCTGCTAGGTATGTCTCCAGTTGAGGCAATCCAGAAAGATCAAATGTATGCACTACCTTCAAAAATTCGGAAGGATAGACCTGTAGGTGCAGAAGAAATACGTTTACCAGCTGGTTCTCTTGTGAGATACTTACTTGATAACTCAGATTACCAAGGTAGGAGACATGCAACTGATCCAATATGGTCTACTAAAGTTTATACAATTGAATCTTCCACAGTTGTTAATGGGCAGCCGGTTATATATAGGTTATCTGATGGACCTAAAAAAATCTTTACTCGAGAAGAATTATTAGTTGTGCCATCTGATACTATGCTGCCTCCTACTCATATATTATATTAATTTTCAAGTTGTGGTATCCTATAATCTCCATGTGCATATATTGTGATATTATCTTGTGCAATCCATTTTTTATCATCCATAGGAGCGGGATAACCCCACCTTCGACATTTCTATAACATTTATGGCATGTCTATCAGATCGGATTGCTCTAAAGGTGACTGTATCATTATGTTTAGGATCAAAGAGTGCCTTATTATACCGCTCATGGTGGAACTCTTTTTAACTACCTTTGAGGGGACACCTTTAGCCTTACGGATACCATGTTTCGGATTGGTGGTCTCATCCCCTACCTTGAGAATGGAGTACATTTTGGGACAGAGGCCAATAAATTCTGCTATAACTGCTCCATTACATTCATCCTTAAATTTCCCTGGGATTTTCATATTTATGTCAGTTTTATCACCTAATGCTTTTCGTACAGGATGATCTTTAGGATAATCACTAAAGTCAAATTGGTCTGCCATATCTATGAGGTCTGCATTAATATCCTCAGTTTGGATTTGTATGAGAAGTGAATCTGTATCTGTATAATATAACTGGATTTTTTCACCATATCGTACTTTAAGAGTATCACTGGTCAGAATAGTCCATTTCGGCAAAATTTTAAATTGCCGAATGTTGGACAAAATTCGGTCTGACATTAGCCGATCAGTACCAAAAAAATCGGCAACTAATTTTATGGACGATTTGCACCGTAACACCTGCCACTCGCAATTAGAAATTGGCAAAGTTTCGGAATTAGTTAAAAAAATCGGCTGTACATATCAATAAAATTTGAACCTGCCATGCAAATGAAATTCGTCATAAACAATCGACTATTCGTTTAAAAATCGATATTGATTTAATTTGCCGATTTGCAAAAATAAATAAAATCGACCATAATAATTTTGACGAAATTTAGCAAATTTAAGTTTTAAAACCGATTTTATTTCGATTGATTTACCAATTATTTTAATTAAATCAATTAAATCGCAAAAATTTCCTACAAAAATAGTAAAAATTTCCTACGAAAATAATACTAAAATAATACGAAAATAATAAAAATTTCCTACAACAATAATACTAAAATAATACGAAAATAATACTAAAATAATACGAAATAATACTAAAATAATAAAAATTTCCTACGAAAATAATACAAAAATAATATGAAAATAATACGAAAATAATACTAAAATAATAAAAATTTCCTACGAAAATAATACTAAAATAATACGAAAATAATAAAAATTTCCTACAACAATAATACAAAAATAATACGTAAATAATACGTAAACAATACGAAAATAATACGAAATAATACTAAATTAATAAAAATTTCCTACGAAAATAAAAAAAAATTCAATCCACAATTCCACAAAAAATCCCATAATTTTCAAAAAAAAATCCAAAAAAAACCGACGAATTCACAATCTAAAATTCGAAAAAAAAGTTAGTATAATAAAAACTCAAACAAAAATTAAAGTACAAATTTATACCATTTGTCTGTTTCATCTTCCGTTTCCGGCGATTCTTCCACTCCCATTGGTTCCGATTCTTCCACTCCCGTTGGTTCCAATTCTTCCATTTCCGTTGGTTCCAATTCTTCCATTCCCGTTGGTTCCGAATCTTCTATTACCACTATTTCGTGCATCTCCGCCGACACTTCCGCATCTTCCGCCATTATTAGATTCTCCATCGTTTGAATCGGCGTCTCCGGCTCAGAAAAGTCGGTATCGGCCGGCGTATTCTGCTCCACATAGGTCCAATTTGGAGCACCTCGTGGATGACGAGAGACGATATTATATATCTCATCGTCATAATTTCGCGTTCGTATCAATTGTGCAGATTGAAGAGAGAAAGCGTGTTGGTCCAAGACATTTCGTAATAAATCTATTAACTATTATTAGAAAAAAAATCAATCCTATTACGAAAAAAATAATACAAATAAAAAATAAAAAATAAAAAATGCGAAAATAAGTTATCGAACCTCTTCAGATTTCCAAGACGGATTATAAACATTGATATGTCTTTTACCGTCTGGTTGCTCCTCATCCAATTCAGAATACTCTGGAGAGTGATATCGGTTATCACTTAAAACATTCAAAAGTTCTTTTCGATCATAATTCTCCAGTTTTTCGTCATTTTTGTCGAAAAGCGATTTTGCGCCTTTAACTCGACGTGCCTTTTTCTATATTTAAAGTTTCGACGAATGATGAGATTTTTTTTTTTTGAAATAATAAAGAAATTATTTACCTCATTTAACCGATTGTTTCGATGTAGACGGCGATTAACTTTGTCTAAAGTGCCGCGTTGTTTATATAACAAGCGCACTCTGCGATGTTTATGTAAAGCGGAAAGCCAAGACTTGACTTGCCTGTATCGTGGAGTATACCTTGGCTTCATCGCTTCAATTAGTCGAGGTATAACCTGTCGAAGAATTTCATCATTCGACTCACTGGTAAACTTTTCATCGTATTTTAATTCTAGTTCAATCGGAAAAGTTTTTAGAATCGTCTTCATCTCGGCCTAAATTGTACAAAATATCGGTTTAGCGAGCGTTAAAAGCATACATTGAAAGAGGATTTTTGGACGAACCCTAGCTTCTTCTTCATCTACTTCCATTTCATCTTCAAAATCGCGCACAAGATTTTTTCCTTTCCTACGCTTTGTTGGTCGTTGATCCTCTTCAAATTCGATATCTTGAAGGTCAGATGAATGTCGGTGACGCAAGCCGTCGTTTTCCTGACTAAGTATATTGTTATACGATTGTAATTGGCCAACGTCTAGCCGTAGGTCATGCAACTCGCCATTTGCATTATCGAGTTACCGATTTAATTCGTCGATTCTTCCCCGTAAGTAGGCATTTTCTTCTCAGAGATCATACGTTTCTAAAAAAACGTTAAAGTCGACCAGAACTCTAAAATGAATACAAAAGTCAATTGTAGCTCACCATTTACATCTCTAGTCCAATTACTACTATAAGGTTCACGTATAATTGGCGTTAATTCTCTCCTATATGGTTCGGCGGTGCGTACATTGCTCCTATACGGTTCGGCGATGCGTACATTGCTCCTATACGGTTCGGTGGTGCGTGTAATGGGCGTTAATTCCCTATGTACATTGCTCCTATATGGTTGGCTGATAGTGTAATGGGCGTTAATTCCCTATGTACGGTTACATTACGAATTGGTGGTACCATCCTGCTTTGTTGCGAGTACAAGCTGGATGGTACCACTAAGCGAAATGGCCCATTATCTTCCGAAGCTTCTGGTATCGACGTTTGTTTTTGAGTTTTGATAGAACCGGTACCGGAAGCTGCGGATTGTTGTTTCGACGTTTGTTTTTGAGTTTTGATAGAACCAGAACCGGAAGCTGCGGATTCCTGTTTCGACGTTTGTTTTTGAGTTTTGGTAGAACCGGAACCGGAAGCTGCGGATTTCTGTTTTGATGTTTGTTTTTGAGTTTTGGTAGAACCGGAACCGGAAGCTGCAGATTTCTGTTTCGACGTTTGTTTTTGAGTTTTGGTAGAACCGGAACCGGAAGCTGCGGATTCCTGTTTCAACGTTTGTTTTTGAGTTTTGATAGAACCGGAACCGGAAGCTGCGGATTCCTGTTTCACACTTGTTTTTGAGTTTTGGTAGAACCGGAACTGGAAGCTGCGGATTCCTGTTTCGACGCTTGTTTTTGAGTTTTGATAGAACCGGATCCGAAGCTGCGGATTGTTATTTCGATATCGACGTTTGTTTGGGAGAATCGGAACTTACAAATTCCTGTGAAGAAGTTTGTTTGTGAGACTCTTGACGACTTTTTTCGACACTTTTTTTTCCAGATCGTTTCATTCTTTATAGAGATTTTAATAAACAGAAGAATAGTAAAATTAGTAAATAAAGTAGAACTTTCTTTCAAAATGACAAAAAATATTGTTCGATTTATATAAAAGTTACGTTTGACAATCAATATAAAAATGTATTGCAGATTTTATAAAAATTTTATAAAAATTACGAGAATTGTTTATCGAAAAAATAAAATTATTTTTGCGAAAAAAATTCGATTGATGGAGCTTTATAAATTCAAAATTCAAAATAAGCTTTCCTGGGAAAAAGTCTATTTGATAAAAATAAAACCGAAATTTGATTTAAAAGTTAATTAATCGTTAAAAAAAGTTTAATCGAAATTAGACTTTTATTACTTTTATCAAATCAATTACTAACGGATCAAATTTAACCGAAATTTTTAAATTAAAAAAAATTCTCATGATTGAAAATTTAATTAATCGAAATCTCGAAATTAAACTTTTATCAAATCAATTACTAACGGATTAAATTTAACCGAAATTTTCAAACTAAAAAAAATTCTCATGATTGAAAATTTAATTAATCGAAATCTCGAAATTAAACTTTTATTAAATCAATTACTAACGGATTAAATTTAACCGAAATTTTCAAATTAAAAAAAATTCTCATGATTGAAAATTTAATTAATCGAAATCTCGAAATTAAACTTTTATTAAATCAATTACTAACAGATCAAATTTAACCAAAATTTTCAAATTAAAAAAAATTCTCATGATTGAAAATTTAATTAATCGAAATCTCGAAATTAAACTTTTATTAAATCAATTACTAACAGATCAAATTTAACCAAAATTTTCAAATTAAAAAAATTCTCATGATTGAAAATTTAATTAATCGAAATCTCGAAATTAAACTTTTATTAAATCAATTACTAACAGATCAAATTTAACCGAAATTTTCAAATTAAAAAAAAATTTCTCATGATTGAAAATTTAATTAATCGAAATCTCGAAATTAAACTTTTATTAAATCAATTACTAACGGATTAAATTTAACCGAAATTTTCAAATTAAAAAAAATTTCATGATTGAAAATTTAATTAATCGAAATCTCGAAATTAAACTTTTATTAAATCAATTACTAACAGATCAAATTTAACCAAAATTTTCAAATTAAAAAAAATTCTCATGATTGAAAATTTAATTAATCGAAATCTCGAAATTAAACTTTTATTAAATCAATTACTAACGGATTAAATTTAACTGAAATTTTCAAATTAAAAAAAATTCTCATGATTGAAAATTTAATTAATCGAAATCTCGAAATTAAACTTTTATTAAATCAATTACTAACAGATCAAATTTAACCGAAATTTTCAAATTAAAAAAAATTCTCATGATTGAAAATTTAATTAATCGAAATCTCGAAATTAAACTTTTATTAAATCAATTACTAACAAATCAAATTTAACCGAAATTTTCAAATTAAAAAAAATTCTCATGATTGAAAATTTAATTAATCGAAATCTCGAAATTAAACTTTTATTAAATCAATTACTAACGGATTAAATTTAACCGAAATTTTCAAACTAAAAAAAAAATTTCATAAAATTTTAATTTTCAAGAGAAAAATTGACTTCATTTGTCAAAGTTTCGTTAAATTTTAAAGTACATATTAATTATAACCGATTCTTTATCAAATTTTATAAAACATGATGAGAAGAAGATCGATTAATCAAATTATGGGTTCGGAAAGGATAGCAAACCGACTATCTTCTAGAAGGTTTAGCAAAAAAAGAACCAAAGTCCCTTGTTATTGTGACAAATGTAATGGAAAACTGGTTATAACACGAACCAAAATGCTTCATGAAGCAGCAGAAAACACAACTGACTCGAATCTTAATAGTGGTTTGGCTTCATTGTTACTAATTAATCAAGAAGAGGATTCAACAATAACTTCGTTAGAAGAAAATCCGATAAATGAAGATATTTTGGTACCTCCATTAAATGAAGAGATTTCGGTAATAACTCCTTTAGAAGAAGATTCGACAACAATTCCATTAAATGAAAAAGATAATTTGACAACTCCAGAATATAACAAAAATGAATATATTTTTTTACCTCGAAGACGTACAAGAAGCTACGCAAATCGCCCACAAACTATGCTCAAACATTCAGGAACAGAAGATTTGAGCAATTCTGATTATAAACAACATACTGATACTTCTTCTTCTGATGGCAATGAGTCAGATGATGAAACTTTTGCCGATACTTTTGAAAATTATTCACCACCAGATTTTAAATCATATCAAGAGGAAGAAAAAACGACAATGATGATAAATTTTCATGGATTTTATTGTGGATAATGACCTTTCGAAAAAAGTTCAATCTCCCTGAAACAGCGACCGAATCTCAACTAAAATTCATGAAAATAGTGTTAAAAGAAATCGGTGGAGACATTTACGATAGCTTTCCTGACTCTCTATATCTGGCAAGAATTCAACTTGGCCTGAAAGATCGTTTCCATAGTTTCGTGCCATGTCCGAAATGTCATAAATTATATAATAAGACAGACATGGACGAAATTCAAAAAAATGACAGTATCGGTATCATAAGATGCAGTCACGTCGAATTTCCAAATTCTGCGTCTCGAAGGACGAAATCGTGTCAAACGGTCTTGGCTGAGAGAGAGGTTAAAAAGCCAGAATTAATATATCCGTTTGTACCAATTCATCAACAATTGGAAACTCTATATCGTCGGCCTCACTTTGAACGGTTACTTCGACATTGGTCAAATCGTCGACAATTCGATAACATACTGACCGATATATATGACGGTCAAATCTGGAAAACATTAAGAGAAACTGACGATGAAAATTCAGCCAAATTTTTCCGACCAGAAGTAGCCAATTCACATCTAGGACTAATGATAAACCTTGATTGGTTCCAACCCTACAATGGTACATTTTATAGGCATCGGGGGGGTATTTCACGCGGCTGTCTGTAATTTACCCCATGACATTCGGTTCAAGCGCGAAAATTTGCTGGTTCTCAGTCTACTACCAGGACCGAACGAAGTAAGCTTGCACAAGATTAATCATTATATTGCGCCTATTGTCAATGAATTAGAGTTACTATGGAGTGGAATAACTTTAAATCGAACATTTGAGTGCCAAAACGGGAAAAATATTCGTGCGGCTTTAGTACTAATTTCGTGCGATATCCCTGCTGCTCAAAAAATATGCGGGCATATTTCAGCTTTGGTTTCTTGCCATCGGTGTATGAAACGAGCAAATTATGAAGACCACCAACATAATTTTGCAGGTATGGAGGATATGGAGAATTGGTTCATTACTCGTGATTCGACCAAACATCGTCGGAATGCTCTTGCATGGCGAAGTTGCAATTCCACCAATTCAAGAAAGAATTTTGTTAGTGAAAAAGGGGTTAGGTGGTCGGAGTTACTTCGATTGCCGTACTTTGACCCAATTCGTTTTATTATTGTAGATCCAATGCACTGCTTATTCTTAGGAATTGCGAGGTGGATAATGAAGAGGATTTAGATCGACGAGGGTGTTTTAACCCCGAACGATCTAAAGAAGATTCAAGAAAAAATGAATCAATTCAAAATACCGGCTGATTTGGGACGAATTCCCGGGAATATTGAACGCGGAGAAGGGTTTTCGAACTATACAGCCGATCAGTGGCGAATTTTCTTTATGATCTATGCAACTACCTCATTGTGGGAACATTTACCGTCAAAAGATCGAAAAATCTTGACACATTTCGTTAGAGTTTGTTCTATTTTAGTAAGCCGAATTTTAGAAATTGAATTAATGGAAGAAGCTCATGAGAGGCTAATTAAAATAATTAAGCTTATTGAAGTACACTATGGAAGAGTAAAAATTACGCCTAATCTTCACCTTTCGCTCCATTTGTGCGATTGTTCGAATGATTTTGGTCCATTGTATGCATTTTGGTGTTTTTCATTTGAGCGTATGAATGGAATACTCGGTAAGATATTCTTTTTTTACTTTTTTTACTTTATTCGGATGTTTACATTGTTAGTCTTATTTTTAATAATTTTTAAGGCTCGTTGCCAACAAGTAATAGACAAATTGAACCGGAAATAATGCGTCGGATAATGAATGATAATCGAATTGGAGATATCATTAGTTCTGACATTCAAACGAAAGGCTTAGAATTGCTTGAAGATCGACCCACAACTGGTTCAATATCGGCTGCAGACCAATTTTCTTCAGATGAACTAGAGCGGTTTTGGCTAAATGCTAAAAACATACAGGAATCGACTATTACTGGATGCGAGCCGTTTCCTGGAGAAATGCTGAAGCCTAGTTCCGAAGCAATAATGACCGAATCAATGCTCGAACTGATGTTGCTTTTTATAATGCTTCTTATATCGAAATGTACAAGTTTCGCAAACCAGCAGATGAAATTATCCAAGATTCTATAACAATTCGAGTAAAGATAAATCAATTTGGAAGATGCTGAATTGGTTCTGAAGTATTTGGCTCCGCAATGTCAGTTTGACATACAAAAAGCTCGTGTGTCCTAGCCAAATTTATAACTAGTGATGGGGAAGTCGACAGTTATCCTGGACAAATTCAATACTTCTTCAAACATACAGTCGACTTGCCAAATGGACAAATGGAACATAATTTGGCATATATTCGTTGGTATCGACCAGCTAGTACGAGTGAAAGTCGATATTATTTTCATATTGATGATGAAGACGAGAGCTGTAACGTCGAGTTGTGGAAATCTGAATTTTATGATGAAAGCCGCGATTGTATTATTCCCGTACATAATATCCTTTGTCGATTTATACCATCAAAATATCGAATTTCTACTCGGAGTAATGCTATTGAATATTTGGCGATTAATCCAATTAATCGCAAACTTCAAATTCGTTAATAATTAAGTGTTTTGGTAAAAATTGGCCAAATTATTTTTTTTATTTTTTTAATTTTTATAATTACTTGACGAGAGACACGTTTATTAGACGAAATTTCATTTTACGAAAAGATTCTTTTGTAGTATTTTTATTATAATTACTTGACGAAAAACAAGACGAAATTCATTTTACAATAAAAATTTTTGTTAATGATTATGCACTGAATATAAACAATGTAAACAAAGTATAAAATTCGAATTAAAAAATAATGTTTTTTACTATTTGGCAAAATTGTGTCGATTTATGTGACCAATCGGCAAAATTTACTGAATGACCTTAAAGGAACAAGTTTTCATATAACAATCGGTATAAGTCGATTTTTCACCAAAAGACTGAACAAGTTTTCGTTTAACAATCAGTATCAGTCGATTTGTGATTGATTTTACCGATTTTTGCCGTTGGTCAAAAAATGTGACGAATCACATGACCAATCGGCAAAAATTATGCCGAAAGCTCTTAATGGTCAAAAGTTTTGATTTCGACCAGTATATCATAGTAGAATTGATACATACAGAGCTTCGAGAGGTCAAGCACACTCATACCCACATATGTTGGATGGTTAAGCATTACCCCTACTTTTCGTCAGTGGATTGCAACAAGATTTTCTGAGAATATTTTACAACCCTTGAATGCAGGATCTGAGGTAAGCTTTTTATATTTCTTGGGATGGGTTTGGGGTTGTACTACTGAGACACGTATACGTTTCCTGAGATTTTCCATAGTTTTACCAAATACACTATTATTCATGAGTTTATAGAAGTCCTTCTCAAAATCATTCTTAGCCTTAGCACGTTCGGCGGTGTTAAATTCTATATATGGTTTCATCCATGGAGCCTGCTCAAATTTTATAGCTTCATAGACCTTCTTGATTACTAAGCCCTGGCTAACATAATACTGGAGATTTCTGTAATGAACTACATATTCATCCTTATCAAATAGGTTAGGAATGAGCTTATCTGTGGGTGTATATCGTTGTCCTGAGCATGCTATTATTTCCTGCTGCTTTTTACTAAGCCATTCCTTCTTAACCTTCATTCGTTCTGGTGCAAGGGGGTAATCTGTATGTTGTGAATGTAGGGCTTGGGGGTACTCCAGTTTGACTTTAAGGATATATCCCTCAGAAGAATTATCTGGTATTTCATTACTTTCTATTTGCTTTTGAATGTTAGATAACTCGTTTTCCTCCTTTACCAGTGGAAGTTACCTGTAGGTAAGTATTGCAACATGGCCCGTTATTTGCATCTAAGTATAGGATAGATGACTTGGGCTTTTCTGCAGTCCATTTACCTTCTCCCATATCTGGGTTATTTGCACGAGCATATCGTTTACTTACCATAGAGATTCCACCACGTAATCCTTGTTCTACCATCATGTACATATTTTGGTCAGTTATAAGATCCAATATTTGCCCTGTCATGAAGAATAGTGCATCCCATGCAAAGTCTGGTATTGAGTAATACCAGAGAGGATCTAACCCATATTTTTTCAAGGCCATTTCTCGGAAATTCTGAAATATATCGGCTAGTAGGAAGACGTCAGTTTTGAGATAAATGTCATGATAATCTTGCATTGTTTTATATCCTGCTTTTTCCCATACATACTGTGCATATTCGTATTCTTTATCACTAATGATGGTTTCATTAAATTTGCTATAGAATGCTCTTTTAGGTGGTAAACTAGTTTTCTCGAACTTTTTCCAGTCATCCATGTATTCATACGGGTAGACACCTTTCTTAAGATAAATCTCGAGTAATTCAGGTAGTATTTGACTTCATGTTATCTTAAAGTTTTCAGGATGTGCAAAGCATCTACCTGCATCAATTCGCCATAAGTGTTGTGGATTACTACATTCTTGTGCTCTACATTTTTCTGCGCCTAGGTTGGATGCTAATTTGTTGAGACTTGATTTCATGAATTGTAAGCTGTCTATAAATCGGAGGGAACCTAACTTGAATGCCATATACTTTTCCATGTTATAAGGGATAGGATCGATATCATCCTCACATTCCATTGCACCAATTCCTTGCATAATTATATGTCCATTATATCCTGATAAATTGTAAAAGATTACTGGGATATGCATTTCACGAGGTTTTATGGATAAGTCAAGATTACATCCTCTATGTGCTGCACCTTGATACCTTCCTGTAATATGGCAGTGATCTCTTACTTTATTTTCATCTAAGGGGTTACGACATATCCAGCAGTTTATTGCATTATCATAACTTACTTGCTCTTGGGTTGTTAACGGCATCATTTCCATTGGGTTTCTGAATTCATTACGGATTGCTTCAGCCTCATTTAGCATTTTGATTACAAATTTCTGTACTGCATTTTCTCCTGTAAATATCTTCTGTGATTTACTTACACCATCATATCTTACCTTAATATACGAGTATAAGCAGGGAATTTGCTCTTGTACTTTCTTGGTTTTCTTATCTTTGTCTTCATCTGTGGGTGGTATGTCCATTACTAGGGCTTCAAAGTCTGCAACAAAGTAATATGGGACTTGCATGCGGCGTTTCCAGTTCTTGAATTCATATATATCATTTCCTTTCTTTACTGATGGCATTTGGTCTGCTTGTGGGGTTTTCTTTAATTCTCGACATATTGCTACATGTTTGTCATGGATTTCTTGTTTAATGTGTGAAGTGGGAGATACACTATCGGCAGACAAATGTTGCATGTCCATTTTTTGTACGTTTATTTACTAAGCGGCTCATATTCTTAATCCAGCAATAGTGCTGCTTTTCCCCATTACTAATAAGTACTAAATCTATTATTTTACGGTTCTCTGCATCATCCCTATCGGTAACATATATTGGGCATAGGCAGTGGTCACGCCATTCACAGATGCAGAGGGCAATAGTTGGATTCTGTCGCTCAAATCTTCTTAGAATTACCTCATCAGCTTGTACTGGGAACTCAATACCTTCAAAGTTTAACTCGTTTACATACACCTTATACTTGGAAATTCTTTCTGCATTCTTTTCTACTGGATGTAATGCTGCTAGAATTGTCCACTGAAAGCATTTGTCATCATCATTAGCTGGATTTACTACTCCCTTTTTCGTGGCAAGATCTTTTGGGAGTGGTATGTGTTCTGCTCCTGTAGGTGGTTGGAATTGCGAGATTTCTATGAATATTTTTTCTACACGATAGAATTCCCAACCTGATCCGTAATTTACATAGTCTTCTACTTTCTGCATGATTCTTGCTAATGCAAAGTTAAATGTACCATTAATATCTGTTGATGGTAGGATTGGCATATTGCGAGTTTTAAATGGTATATTATATCTGTAGATATACTCTACTCCATCATCTTTACTAAAGTTACCATCTCCGAATAATCCCTCAAGGTAAGAATCTAAATGTATTATTGTGGCAAATATTCCAATTCTTACTGACCTTTATTGATCCTAATCGATCTCGTTCATCCCGAAGAATATTCTGGATTGTTTGACTGTGTGCTGTGAGAAATGAAGCATAGTCATGCTCTCCAGGTGTTCCTATAGCAATATCAGCCGTAAAATTTGAGTCTGTTAACTCCTTTCCTATACGTACCTGATCACGACGTTCAAAGACTACCTCATAATGTGGGTCTGGGTCGATTTGCATCATGCGGGTTATCTCTTCATTGGTTACCGCCGCTTGTGCTTCACGAATTTGGCGGATCTCATCCTCATATTCCTGCAATTTTGCATTTGAGCGGGGATATAGGATGGATTTGACAGGTACCTGCATAAATTTAGCTAAAACTGATCGGACGACTTGTCTGTGTTGGGCACTTCTTGCTTGATGTGTTGACATTTTGTATACTTTTTAGGTCCCTCTTTTATTCAATTACATTTTTTCTCGGTATAAGGGAAATTGCTTGCCTTGCTATTCCGCTCTATTGACTCCATGGCTGGTTTTCTGGATGGGTTAATATTTCCTTACCTTTTTTGGCTTTGTTGGCTTTGAAATCCTATTTCTTGTTCGGTTGGGAGTAAGTAGGTGAAAATATTAATAAACGATTTAGATTATGAAATAAGTAGGATATAAGTGAATTAGATTATAAGATAAGTAGGATATAAGTAGGTAAAAATATAAAAAAGGTGATATAAGTAGGTGAAAAATATAAAAAGGTGACCAGGATTGGACCCACAGCCGGTAGGAGAGCAACAAGGGGATAGCAAGAAAAAGGTAACCAGGATTGGACTCTGAGGAAAGTGAGCCAGAACTGGGATTTATATACTACTAAGGTGCCAAAATCATCATAATATATATCTAACATTAACTTTAATGTAGGTATATTTTAAGGAGCAGTGGATGGAATTTTTGTGGATGATGATGTCGTAACTCAACATTTCTGATTTTCCATCGGCCTTCATAGCTATATAAAATTTCTTCAACATAAAATTGATAATTGGATAAGTGTAAAGAATCTTGAAGCCAAACTGCAATTGGTTCTATAATATTGTCTTTATTGATTAAAGATGTTACTTCACTTAACCATAATTCTCCATTTTCTGCTTCTTGAACTCTAGAAAGTTTTCTAAAATTATTTGGTAATTCATCACAATAATAAAGAACCTGAATTTTTAATTTAACATCACTTGATGTTGAAACTATCGCTATAATTCTTCCAATTCTAGTCCTTTTATCCTTGTATTTAACAAAAGAACCTGCTGTGTACAATACTAAATAATTTATTGGTCAAGTATAATATTATAAAAAAAGAATTTCATTAGTAAGTCCAAAAGGAATATATATCACAAATTACATATGACAAAAGTGTTACAAATGCATTCTCAGATAAAAATATAAAAAATAATATAATTAACAGATTAAAATATTACTTTCTGAATTATAAAAGTTACCTTGATTTATCCATATTGAAAATTGACCAAAAGAGGTGATTCTTGCCATAAATTTCCGTCCCAGAATTCTTTTTTTATATCAGTTTCAACACCTGGTCCAAAATACATCTGTGATTGTAAATTTTCATTTTCCAAGACTCTTTTTATATGTTCAGTTACAGATATGGTATAAGCATCTTTAAAAGGCTTTGAAGTGGATGGAGTTTTCATATTTTGTATATAAATACTATGACTCTTTACTGTCTGAAGTGGAAGTCGATTACATAATAATCTCAATCGTCGAACATTCTCAATTATATGTTCAGTTCGAAAATTAGGATGCTTTAAAATACATATAAGATCATCATACCCCTTTGTTGCTAAATGATTAAATTTAATTAGTAAGTTAATAGCAAGTAATAATTTTATAAAAAAAAACAAACATACTATGTTTAACTTACATATCATATGTTTAGTAATTCAAGTAAACAGCATCATTTCTGTAAAATTCTGGAAATAAGGACCATATTCACCTGGCAAAGGTTCAAATTTTGTTTTACCTTCTATTGTTTCTTGAATAACCTCCATATTAATTAATTCTTCACTATCAGTTAAGTCATCTGAAGTTTTTTGATTGGCTTCATGATCTAGTGTATCTGACCATTCACTATTATTTAATTCATCTGAAGACATAGAAAAATCAGATTTAGAATTACAAAATTGTTCTAAGGTTTCATATTCTTGATCATTATTTAATAAACCATCCTGTAAATCTTTGTTGCTATCATTTTTATTATGTAATGAAGCAATATATTGTAGTTGTAAACTTTCTGCTTCTTTTTGAATATTATTAGTAGTAATTTTAGGTGTTACACGTTTTCACAATGAAATTTTTTGTTTTTGTTTAGATTGTTTAGAATGTATTCGCTTCATTACAGTTTTTGAAAGCAAATTGTATTAAATTCTATAAACTTTAATGAAACTAATAACAAAATAGTTAAAAGTTCGTGTAATATCTCATCAATAAATAATGTTGATCATCACGTTATTATTTAAAATCCAAAATAGTATAATTTAGTATAATTTAAATAAATGAAAAAAAAGCAATGTTATTTTCTGATATCATTATTATTATATTTTACTGGCAATTAATAGTTAGTATTTTTTACAGGATGACATCAATATGACAAATTTATAAATGATATTAACTAATAGCTATTACGTTTATTTTAATAATTACTGTCTATCCAAATTAAGTAGTGATCTGATATCTATTCGTTGTAGAATATCATTTCCATTTACCGTATATACTTTCATATCAACTGTTAAGTAATTCAAATTTTTAACAGTATCATTTACTTCTTTACCTAAAAGATTTTCTTGGATAAACATATTAAATGCTGAGTGTATAAATTTTGTAAATGCTGTAGTATTTCTAGGCTGATCTTTAAAGGTTTTCTTTTTATCAATTACATCCATATGTCATTTTAAAAAGGACATCCAAACTTTTTCGGTAATATATTCAGAAATTTGTTGCATTGTTGGCTGCCTTGATTCAGATAATTTATAAATATTAATTAGTTTTAATATTCTTAATTCTAACAATAAATTTTATAGTAATCTCAAATACCTGTATTTTCTAATAAATTCAGGAACCAAATTTCGAAGTTCACGTCGAATTATCATATTATAATCACGATAGCTTCTTAAAGCCCACATATGCAATGTAGCCAGATCTGACATTCCGTTCATTTCTATATTTGGGAATAAGGATCTCACTAACTCATTAATAATTTGATTGTTTATAACTCTTGTACGAAAAAATAGGCACTTTAAATGCAATTGTAAGACTCCAAGTTCCTAGTTTTTTTTTAAAAAAAAATCAATTATATTTTAAATAATAAATCAAACAATGTATTAATTTACATTATCTGAAAATTTGCAAAATCTACTAGTGGGTTTTTCTTGAATTATTTCATGTCCATGCCCACTTGCTTTCATCATATTTAATGTTAAACTGACAAGCTCTGGTCGTTGTGATATATATAAGCAAATTTCAAGTTCATTTTTAAATGGACCAATATCAGTAGTATTTGATGTTGACAATTGTTGGTTAGTACTTTTAGATAAATAATGAGATATATTTTGCAGACTATCAGTGTTTTCAGGTGAATCATCATGTAATTCACACTAGTCGAACAATGACAAATCAGGGACCAATCAGGTGATCGAATTCCACCCAATTGGTCACTATTTTTTTTAAAATTTTTATCAATCGGTAAATCTGATTGCTGCCAAAAGATGGCGCAAAAGGAGGATACTCGGGTACCAATCGGGATATTCAATAGAAAGCAATTAGGTATTAATAGTTACCAATAAGATATTTACTATTTGGCATATCAGTATACCGATTGATAACTTTTTGATTAAATGTCAGTGTACTGATTGATTACTTTTTGATTAATTTGTAACAATGCATTTTTATTTAAAATTATTTAGAATTTACATTAAAATATTAAATTACAAAAATCAGTACATTATTTAATAATTCCATATATAAATTATGATACTAATATTATCATATTCTTATACTTTCGAAACTTTTCTAGGATCCGGTAAAAAAAGTTTTGAAATGAAACTTTTCAAAACTTACTGATCCAAATTTAAGTCTAAGATCAGAGACAATGGTACCTAAAAAAACAGAAAAAAAAATAAATATTTTTTTAATTAAAAAAAGGTTCCAAAATGAAACTTTTCAAAACTTACCATTACCGATCCAATTCTAAAGATCGGAACCAATAGCTAATAGTGCCTAAAAAAACAGAAAAAAAATTAAATATTTTTTTTAAATATTAAAAAAAGTTTCAAACGAAACTTTTCAAAATTTACCGTTACTGATCCAAATCCAAGGGAACCGGTAGTACCTAAAAAACAAAGAAAATAAAATAAAATTATTATTTTTTAAAAAAAAATATTAAAAGTTTCGAAAGTTTAAGTAAACTTTCGAAACTTACCGATCCAAAATTCATATCGAAGTCCGGGATCATTTCTAAATAAAATTTGAAAATGGAATGTTAGTAATGCCTACTAATGTTCCTAATTTAAAAAAATCACGCCCTTCTTTATTTACCTTTCAGGCATTTCGTCTATGACCACCGAACTATGACCACTGAACTATGGCCACCTTAGTAAGTTCCTCGGGCTCTAAAACCTGATTCATGCTATGATTATCCTTTATATACTCACCTGGATCCCGAACTATGACCACCGAACTATGACCACTTGCCCCGAACTATGACCACTTGTCCTGAACTATGACCACCGAACTATGACCACCGAACTATGACCACCGAACTATGACCACCCTTTATCTACTTACCTGGAACACTGAACTATGACCACTTTATGTCCCGAACTATGACAGCCGAACTATGGACACCTTAGTCAGCCTTTTAGGCTCCAAAACCCGATTCAAGCTATGGACACCTGCCCCTCTATCTCACTCGAAAAAATATATTCGGCAATTGAGGATTAGGTAACTATAAGTAACATACAATGATGAACTTACACGCAGCCATTTCTCTTGTTGAAGACCTCGGACTTGATCTTGTAGACATCTATGGAATCTGTAAATGGATCCAAATGCGGGCATCACCACTCAATGACCTGGACATAGTAGCAGAGATGGTCAGAAACCTTCCGGTTAAAGAATTCGGAAAACATCTCAAGATTAACAGACTCTGGTACAATGGTTGTAAAGCCGAGTTGTGGAAGCGGCATAAAGAAGCTGAGGAAGCATACGACAGGACAGTAGACCACTACAGGGAAGCTAATGATCCTGCAGAGTCATATTTTTTGTCCAGATTTTTACAAGGATTGATGACTATATAACCATATCATCAGGTATTTTTACATTTTTCAACAAGGATTAATGACCATGTAACTTCATCATCAGGCATTCATGAATTCTTAACATAAACTAATAAATTTTTGAATATTCTCTAATAATTTCTAATGTGTATTAAATGGAATGGCATCCATTTGTTCATCTGGCCATTTGTACAATAATGTACAGGATTCCATCCATCCATCCATCCATCCATTTATACGTTAAAAATATAGCATTGGATGGAATGGCATCCATTTGTTCATCTAGCCATTTGTACAATAATGTTTAGGATTCCATCTATCCATTCGTCCATTTGAACATACACATCAGAAATGAACACTTTACATTTACTGAGTGGTTGTAATATTATTTACCATGTTGCCTCCATGTCCTAAATGTGGAAAAGATAATTTTAAAAGTACTCGAGATAGAAACACTCATCTGAATCGCAGAATTCCATGTATACCTAAAATTACTGAAGTAATTAGCTATCCAGAAACTATTCCAGAACCTTCAGAAGTTGGAAATAACCTTCCAAATAATCTAAAGTATGGTGGTACATCATCTGTAGAAGAGCTTAAAGCAACTATAGATGGGCTTGCTTCACAAATGCGAGCAATTTCTTGGCAATTAAAAAATACATCAATGGATATTAAGGGAGTGTCAGATGATATAACAGAATTATCAAATCAGCAGGAAGCAGCACAAAGTAAAATACAGGATCTTGAGGAAACAATGTCTCAACACACTGCTTTAACTAAAAAATCTGTTTGAAACCTTCAAAAAACAATGTCTCAACATACTGCTTCAACCAAAAAATCTGTTCAAGATCTTGAGGAGACAATGTCTCAACATACTGCTTTGTTTAGTAAATCAAGTATTCATAGTATTCCACTTTCAACTGCTAGTTCTAAAACTTCACAATTTACATATGATCCTACAATAGCAGATTTAGAACAGACTGAAGAGGATAAAGAAACGGCTAAATTATATACGAATCAACTTTTATTAATGTTAAGATCATGTCCACTTGATGATAAAGAATTTACAGAAGGAAATAATATACTACAATGGCTTTTTGCTAATAATATAATAAGAGATGAATACTTATTTCGCAAGTTTTCTGTATTTTTACATAGTCCAAAACCAGTAAAATTAAGAATTTCTTTGGAAAAATCTGATGAAAAGGATTAATTCAATTTGCTATCTTATTGGTTCAAACTAGTGATTAGACAGGATTTTGAAAAAGTAATAGATAGAATGAATTTGATGGAATAAAATTTATTAGTTTATGTTAAGAATTCATAAATGCTTGATAATGAAGTTACATGGTCATCAATCCTTGTTGAAAAATGTAAGGATACCTGATGATATGGTTATATAGTCATCAATCCTTGTAAAAATCTGGACAAAAAATATGACTCTGCAGGATCATTAGCTTCCCTGTAGTGGTCTACTGCCCTGTCGTATGCCTCCTCGGCTTCTTTATGCCGCTTCCACAACTCGGCTTTACAACCGTTGTACCAGAGTCTGTTAATCTTGAGATGTTTTCTGAATTCTTTAACCAGAAGGTTTCTGACCATCTCTGCTACTATGTCTGGGTCATTGAGAGGTGATGCCCGCATTTGGATCCATTTACGGATTCCATAGATGTCTACAAGATCAAGTCCAAGGTCTTCGGCAAGAGAAGTGGCTGCGTGTAATTGCCGAATATATTTTTTCGAGTGAGATAGAGGGGCAGGTGTCCATAGCTTGAATCGGGTTTTGGAGCCTGAGGGGCTGACTAAGGTGTCCATAGTTCGGCTGTCATAGTTCGGGACATAAAGTGGTCATAGTTCGGTGTTCCAGGTAAGTAGATAAAGGGTGGTCATAGTTCGGTGGTCATAGTTCGGTGGTCATAGTTCGGGACAAGTGGTCATAGTTCGGGGCAAGTGGTCATAATTCGGTGGTCATAGTTCGGGGCAAGTGGTCATAGTTCGGTGGTCATAGTATTATCATAAGTTTTTCGAACTATGGCCAGTACTATGATCGGATATTCTGTCTGATTTCAGCTTTATTTGTGTTTCTATCCACTTTTTAGTAGTCTGGTCATAGTGGTCATAGTGGTCATAGTTGTTTTTATATATAAGAAAAAATGGAGAAAAAAAAAGAAGTTGGAAAGTACTGTGACCAGCCATGGCCACTGTGGCCATGGCGGTAGTATATATGGGGAATTCTCTACCCCACGAAGGGGGAATGTGGGTACTGCGAGGCCATGAGGCCGAGGTGGGGTGAGCGTAGCGAGACACACTACCAGCCCGACGATGGGGTCCTATAATAAAAAAAAAGAAAATGGAACGTTAGTAAATAATACTAATGTCCATAATTTAAAAATAATACACTCCCCCTCCTTCTTTATTTACCTTCCGAGACGTTTCGTCAGTTTCGAAGCGTCTTGAGTCCTACAATAAAAAAAAAAGAAAATAGAATGTTAGTAAATGATACTAACGTCCATAATTTAAAAATAATACACTTCCCTCCTTTTTTATTTACCTTCCGAGACGTTTCGTCAGTTTCGAAGCGTCTTGAGGGTCCTACAATAAAAAAAAAAAGAATTGGACCGTTAGTAAATGACACTAACGTCTATTATTTAAAAAAAATTTCCCTCCCCTTCTTTATTTACCTTCCGAGATGTTTCATCAGTTTCAAAGCGTCTTGAGGGTCCTACAATAAAAAAGAAAATGTAACGTTAGTAAATGACACTAACGTCCATTATTTAAAAAAAAATTCCCCCTCCCCTTCTTTATTTACCTTCCGAGACATTTCATCAGTTTCGAAGTGTCTTGAAGGTTCCTACAATAAAAAAAGAAAATGGAACGTTAGTAAATGACACTAACGTCCATTATTTAAAAAAATTCTCCCCCTCCTCTTCTTTATTTACCTTCTGAGACGTTTTGTCAGTTTCGAAGCGTCTTGAAGGTTTCTACAATAAAAAAAAAAGAATTGGACCGTTAGTAAATGACACTAACGTCCATTATTTAAAAAAAATTCCCCCTCCTCTTCTTTATTTACCTTCCGAGACGTTTCATCAGTTTTGAAGCATCTTGAAGGTTTCTACAATAAAAAAAAAAAGAAAATAAAATGTTAGTAAATGACACTAACATCCAATATTTAAAAAATCCTCTCCCCCCCTCCCGACGTTCTGTTAGTTCTGTGAAAAGGTTAATAAAAAATAAACTTTTTTTTTATTTTTTTATAAAAAAAAGATCATTGATCTGATAATCTGTTATTCATCAGATCTAATGATCTATCCGATACAAGTCAAAATAGTGTCTGAATGACGGAATCGACTGTTATTTCTGTCATGGAAAATATTAACAATTCAATAAATTCCATGATATAAGGTTATCAGTTATTAATTCCAGAAATATGAATTTTTACAGAAAAAAAGATGGAAAATAAAAACGGATCAACTTTTTTTATAGGGCGAGAAAAAATCAAAAAATCAGAACATAACAAACGTTCTGATGGGTTTTTTTTTAAAAAAAATAACATTCGAAACATTAAAACGTTTCGATAAAAAAATTGATAAATAGGAACGTTAGTTAACGTTTCTATAAATTTTTTAAAAAACAAGTATTCAAAACGTTAAAAACGTTTTGATAAAAGAATTTAAAAATCAGAACGTTAGGTAATGTTCTGATGGGTTTTTTTAAAAAAAAAGAATATTTGAAACGTTAAAAACGTTTCGATAAAAAAATATAAATAGGAACGTTAGTTAACGTTCCTATAGATTTTTTTTAAAAAAACAAGTATTTGAAACGTTAAAAACATTTCAATAAAAAATTAATAAATTGGAATGTTAGTTAACGTTCCTATAGATTTTTTTTTAAAAAAAAAGTGTTCAAAACGTTAAAAACGTTTCGATAAAAGAATTAATAAATCGGAACATTAGTTAATGTTTTGGTAGATTTTTTTTAAAGAAAAAATGTTTCCATAAAAAAATTAATAAATCGGAACGTTAACAAACGTTCTGACAAATTTTAATAAAAATTCAAAATAAAAAAAACGAAATGTCAAAAAACTTTCCGTTTCGTTTAAAAAGTAAAATAAAGAAAAAATTGAGTTAAAGATTGGTTTATTAACTTTTAAAGATTGGCTTTAACTTCATCTAAAAGAAGGTAATCTGAAGCTAAAACCGTTATATTCAATACAGCACGTGTTATCATTTCGGGCAATCTTATTGATCAGCCAATATTATAGTTAAAAAAAAGTTAATTCGAGATCTGGCTATAAATCAGTGAAAATTACTATCTAAAAATGGGGTGAAATTTTGTAGATCACTTAACAAAATTCATTTAATCGGCATTTTTGTGGATAAGATATCACTGCATTTAGTGTAACAAAATGAAAATGTTACACAATATTTTATAGCAGAAAAACCACAGCTTTCAAATGAATTATTAATTTCCTATCCAATAAAAATAAAAAAATAACTTGTCTTTGTGGCGACGGCAGATTCTTGGGAAAAAACTATTATGAACTTTCTTATTAATTGCCGGTTATAAATTATTCATTTTATGATTTATTATAACACAAAAGACGTTATACACTCAATAAACCTATTATTATTTCATTTTTTGCAAATTTTATGTTTTTTAATTGTTGGTAACGAATGACCTTTTAAGGCAATATCTTTATTATTATTCCTAATTTTACAAATTATTATAATTCAAAACTCTAGTTGCAGCCTCTTCACGATGCTCTCTGGTAGTTTTTGATATCCAATTTTGAATTGTGGTAACTTTTGGAACGTCGTCTTTGTCAATCTCACCTTCCTGTGCACACTTTTCCAACTCACGTTGCATATCTTGAGCGGTATAACGGTTACTTTTATCTGCATTACCTGCCATAAAATATCCTTCTAATAGTGCTCTCACTTGATTTGTCATCCTTTTTCCTGCTCCCTTTTTACCAAATTTTTGGTTCTCCTTTAGAGCCCAGCCGATTTGCAGTGGATATACTTCCTTGACATCACTAAATAACGAATAAACAAATAGGTAAGTAAATGTTCATTATCTTTGGTATAATAAATTGAGTGTAAAACATACCATCGTATAGTTTGGCTGTTTGTTACATCTACTAACACACCAACTATTCTTTCTGGTTCTATATAATATATGTTATATAATTCAAATATCAAAAACTTTGAACGAAAGCATTAATCATTGCTAATTAATCTTACCCAATTTTTTGCGTTCTACTTCTTTATTTAATTCTTTATCTAGATTAATTACTAATTCTTCTTTATTTTCCTTTCCATTCAATTCTATTCCTCTAGATTGTAATTTTTTTACAAGAACTTGTTTTGTAAGACGTTCTGGTCGAATAAGGACTGGGAAAACTTATAATAAGGGTCACCGGACAATAGTAAAATGATGGTTTTGCCCAAATTAATAAAAATTTTTCTTAAGTAATTAAACTAAAAATCTAATAAATCATACAGAAATGTCTGAAAAATAAAATGAATCATAAATTATTCTTTTAATATCAATATTAACTGAGATCATTAAATTTTCTGAAAAAAAATTTATAATAACGCGAACCACTTTTTAAAAAATTTACTAATTATGCGAACCACCTTTTTGTGTTACACAGAATATATAAAAATCTAAATTGAGTGTATAAATCATGCATTTAACTCTAAACTTAAACAGATAAGTTTAATCCACACATTTTGGCTTCATTAAAAATTGTATATATAAAAAATTCAATGGATTTTACTAGTGTGCCGGGTACTACAGTGACCTCCATTATAGGTTTTCCCAGTCTTGTTGAATATCTATTACAGTAATATCTCATTAATTACTAATACTATCCTATTGCAAGAAAGAATATGAAAAGAATAAAACTGACAAAATTGAAGGTGAAAAAGTGCAAATGGGAAATTTTGTGAAGCAATCGGTAAAGAATCAAAATAATTTCCATGATACATACGTTCTGAATTAGGAGGTGGAATTTCCCAATTAGAATTTGAAATAGTAGGGGTGGATATATTTGGATTAGGTTTTTCAATTTCACGCTTTTGTAATTTTTCTAATTGCGTAGGAGTAAATGTAGTCCAAGGTCCAAGATTGGGTATAGACCGTGCTAATATACATCCCTCAAAATCTCCAGAGGTTGGCCATTGCCATTCAAACCAATTTGAATTGCCTGGCAACGTATTACTTCCACTCCCTTTATTGGTAATATTATTTATTACAATTTTGTAATAAAATGATAGATGTAATTAATAATGAAAAAAAATTTATTTTACATATTGCGTTGTAATAATTTACACAATTATAAAAATACATGATGCAAATTTTATAATTATATAATATACCACGATCTCGATTAGGTACCAACTGAGCTACAGAAGTTCCCCAAATATCTTGAATTGCATTTTCAATATCTTTTCCTGTTTGAATATCAAATCCCAACCGAACATAACGATTTATTGCATGCGAAATCTGTTATAACAACCCAAATTAGCTTAGTGTATATATTACAAAAATACATATAATTGGATATTAATTTACCTGTGCATGATGAGAGTCTATAGCCATTTTAGCTTCACCAGCTTCAAGAAAAACCCATTTCTTAACCTTTACATTATACCATTTTGGCCAAAAAGCCATAATTATCATTAAATCCGCGTTGTGGTAATGACCACCATTATCAGACATTATAATAACGAATTCTGGTCGTGAATCTAATGTTTCAAGAACAGCGTGAAGTGAAGTGGCCGTAAACCAAGAATCTTGTCGGGTATCTGGAGACCAATGGTCAAATGCTTGTACTTGAAGTTTGGTTGAAGTGGGTATTGTTGTATATACTAAAATAGCTAAAGTGCAATGACCAATCCTTTTTGCCAAACCAATCACTTTTTGTTTCTCGAGCAGTCTTTGGCAAAATTTTCATCTTGTAATCAACTAGAAAAAGAGCAGTCTTTTCATCTAATGCTAACAAATTGGCATTAAATTGGGCGTTCAAATAAACTTTTCTTGTTTGATGTGCAAGATAATATAACAAATGTTCCTTCATATTAAGAAGATCATTATAATTTGTTTCATTACTATGAGTTTTAATATCAGCGAAAAAGTTGAAGAATTCTTGACATTCATTACATGTTAATGTGTGAGATTCTGTGCATTGGTTAAAAGCATAAAGTAAATAATGGTTTATACATGGATCGTGGGAAGTCTTGCCATTTGAAGTTACATGAAAATGTTGTTCATAATCACGTTTTAAAAATCTTTTCAGATTTTCACAGCGTACTATTAGTTGTTTCTAATGTTAAAAAGGAAAAGTTTAGTTTTACTAATAATTTAGTATTTCGTATTTAAATTTACTAAATTACTAATAAATCAAATAAATAAATACCTGTATATAAGATTGTGTAATATACTTGTTAATGTATTCAATAAGATCTGAAAAAATTTCATATCCATATTTTTGACAGGTTAAACACAAACCACCCAAATTTTCATGATAAATATATTTATTTCCTTCCAGCTTGGTAAAAAATGTTGTTCGTTGAATTCCATCTGGATATTGTTCATGATATTTTTTCCAAAGTGCTGTTTTTATTTGCTTAAGATAATGCACAGGTTCATTAGTTGCTGCATCTGTTTTATATGAATTTATTACGACATGTGCTTTATCCATTAAAAAAGCCTGTAATTGTTCTTGCATCTCAGTTGATAATTTTTCACGTGTTATTACAGGTTTATTCCAAACTTGACCACCAGTACCATGTATGAGAGCATGATTTCGTGCATAACGAATTGCATCATTTGATACCTAAAAAAATTTACATTAGTAATTATTGATAATCAAAAAACCAGTCAAAAGCGCAAATTACTTACATTCAAATTACTTTTAATTTCCTCGTAAGGAAATTTTTTAGCAATGATAGATAAAATACGAGTTTTTCCATCATACCCATTTTTGTTAATATTTACTGCCTCCCAAAATGAATCCCAAAAAATCTCAGTTTTATTTTGAAAATGAACTGGTATTGGATTAATAAATCCTTGCTTGTATAGTATCATCAGATTTTTTTGATCAACAGTTGGAGCGGAAGATCTAGACCAAAACTCACACTTTAAAATAAACAAATATTAGTTAATATTCACTAATTATTCAATTATTCTTATCAATTTACTAACCTCTGATTGTTCCTTAGTAAAGGGAGTAATTTTTGTACATCCCACATTTTTCAACATTGATTTCCATGCACGTAACTCTCGATCATTGATATTGTGATTAAATGGATATAATTTTTTAAATTGTGTTCGCAGTTCTATTATAGTAGATGTTTCAGAGCGCCAATCATTAAATAACAATTGCCAGTTGATAATTGCTGGAATTTGTCGTCTAAGATGATGTGAATACATTCTTCTCATCACGTCATCATCATTCCATTCTTCTAATGTACAACTAGGCGTTGACAAAACCAATTGTTGTATTTTGTTATTTTCCAGCCCAAACAATTCTTTTCCTTCATATTGTTGTAAAATTGCAACTTCTTTCCATACCAATTCTGGATTATTATCAACATAAATATTACATATTTCATTTTCTGAGTATATTGTGACCTGACAATAATCATCCTCTAATTCCTGGACAAAGACACATCTTTTTTTTCGATATGTGTATATAAAAGAAGTCTTATATCCCGTTCCAGCAAAATTCCATTCATTATTATTAGATTTTCCAATTCCTAATACCCATATATTTAATTTTCCTAAAGGAAATAGGAAAGCACGAAATGGTAAATCCTTTAGTAATGCTTCAGAAATAATTGGTATGTCAAACCCCATTACTGCAGGCCCCGAATATTTGGCATTTGTCTGAAAGATCTCTTTATAAACGCTATTAACTGCAGCTGTAAGTGATTCGCAGAGTTCACTTTGAATACCATCACATTTGCAAATATATCCAGGTATTTGACCATAATTTGAAAAGGTTTCAACAACCTCAATAATAAAGTCCCGGTCTTTTAAATTAACTAGAGTTTTCATACGTAGGACCCCGGATATCTCCAAAACAGGTCATAAGTCACACTTTCGGCAGATTGGCCCATTTTTCAGGGCTCAAAAAATCGTTTTTTGTAAATATCTCGGCATCCAGTAGTCCAATTTTGATAAACTTTTTTTTAAATTGTAGAGCTAAATGAGGGCTACAAAATAAAAAAAGTTCATTAAATTTGAATTACTGGATGCTGAGATATTTACAAAAAACGATTTTTAGAGTTTCAGCAAAAGGGGGTGTTTTTGGCCAAAAGTCCATTATGACCTTTATATTAGATATCCGGGGTCCTTCATACGTAATCTAATAGGGTGAAGAAATATTGGATTTTCACGTTTTTTAGAAGGTCTAGAAATCCACCAATTATGACAAAAAGGCCCATAATGTAGAGCGTCCACTATTAGGCCTGAAGAAATTAATGTAACTGTGTATTCTTTATGTTTAGGCATAAGTTTATATGAGGAAGTGAAAGATTCTAAAACGCGTTGTATTGTATAAGATCACTTATCCCCAAATGTATATTGATTACACTGGTCAGAATAGTCCATTTCGGCAAAATTTTAAATTGCCGAATGTTGGACGAAATTCGGTCTGACATTAGCCGATCAGTACCAAAAAAATCGGCAACTAATTTTATGGACGATTTGCACCATAACACCTGCCACTCGCAATTAGAAATTGGCAAAGTTTCGGAATTAGTTAAAAAAATCGGCTGTATATATCAATAAAATTCGAACCTGCCATGCAAATAAAATTCGTCATAAACAATCGACTATTCATTTAAAAACCGATATTGATTTAATTTGCCGATTTGCAAAAATAAATAAAATCGACCATAATAATTTTGATGAAATTTAGCAAATTTAAGTTTTAAAACTGATTTTATTTCGATTGATTTACCAATTATTTTAATTAAATCAATTAAATCGCAAAAATTTCCTACAAAAATAGTGAAAATTTCCTACGAAAATAATACTAAAATAATACAAAAATAATAAAAATTTCCTACAACAATAATACTAAAATAATACGAAAATAATACTAAAATAATACGAAAATAATATGAAAATAATACGAAAATAATACGAAAATAATACTAAAATAATAAAAATTTCCTACGAAAATAATACTAAAATAATACGAAAATAATAAAAATTTCCTACAACAATAATACAAAAATAATACGTAAATAATACGTAAACAATACGAAAATAATACGAAATAATACTAAATTAATAAAAATTTCCTACGAAAATAGAAAAATTCAATCCACAATTCCACAAAAAATCCCATAATTTTCAAAAAAAAATCCAAAAAAAACTGACGAATTCACAATCTAAAATTCGAAAAAAAAAGTTAGTATAATAAAAATTCAAACAAAAATTAAAGTACAAATTTATACCATTTGTCTGTTTCATCTTCCATTTCCGGCGATTCTTCCACTCCCATTGGTTCCGATTCTTCCACTCCCGTTGGTTCTGATTCTTCCATTTCCGTTGGTTTCGATTCTTCCATTCCCGTTGGTTCCGAATCTTCTATTACCACTATTTCGTCCATCTCCGCCGATACTTCTGCATCTTCCGCCATTATTAGATTCTCCATCATTTGAATCGGCGTCTCCGGCTCAGAAAAGTCGGAATCGGCCGGCGTATTCTGCTCCACATAGGTCCAATTTGGAGCACCTCGTGGATGACGAGAGACGATATTATATATCTCATCGTCATAATTTCACGTTCGTATCAATTGTGCAGATTGAAGAGAGAAAGCGTGTTGGTCCAAGACATTTCGTAATAAATCTATTAACTATTATTAGAAAAAAAATCAATCCTATTACGAAAAAAATAATACAAATAAAAAATAAAAAATAAAAAATGCGACAAATAAGTTATCGAACCTCTTCAGATCTCCAAGACGGATTATAAACATTGATATGTCTTTTACCGTCTGGTTGCTCCTCATCCGATTCAGAATACTCTGGAGAGTGATATCGGTTGTCACTTAAAACATTCAAAAGTTCTTTTTGATCATAATTCTCCAGTTTTTCATCATTTTTGTCAAAAAGTGATTTTGCGCCTTTAACTCGATGTGCCTTTTTCTATATTTAAAGTTTCGACGAATGATGAGATTTTTTTTTTTTTGAAATAATAAAGAAATTATTTACCTCATTTAACTGATTTAACCGATTGTTTTGATGTAGACGGCGATTATCTTTGTCTAAAGTGCCGCGTTGTTTATATAACAAGCGCACTCTGCGATGTTTATGTAAAGCGGAGAGCCAAGACTTGACTTGCCTGTATCGTGGAGTATACCTTGGCTTCATCGCTTCAATTAGTTGAGGTATAACCTGTCGAAGAATTTCATCATTCGACTCACTGGTAAACTTTTCATTGTATTTTAATTCTAGTTCAATCGGAAAAGTTTTTAGAATCATCTTCATCTCAGCCTAAATTGTACAAAATATCAGTTTAGCGAGCGTTAAAAGTATACATTAAAAGAGGATTTTTGGACGAACCCTAGCTTCTTCTTCATCTACTTCCATTTCATCTTCAGAATCGCGCACAAGATTTTTTCCTTTCCTACGCTTTGTTGGTCATTGATCCTCTTCAAATTCGATATCTTGAAGGTCAGATGAATGTCGGTGACGCAAGCCATCATTTTCCTGACTAAGTATATTGTTATACGATTGTAATTGGCCAACGTCTAGCCGTAGGTCACGCAACTCGCCATTTGTATTATCTAGTTGCCGATTTAATTCGTCGATTCTTCCCCGTAAGCAGGCATTTTCTTCTTGGAGATCATACGTTTCTAAAAAAACGTTAAAGTCGACCAGAACGGCGTTAATTCTCTCCTATATGGTTCGGCGGTGCGTACATTGCTCCTATAAGGTCTGGCGGTGCGTACATTGCTCCTATAAGGTCCGGCGATGCGTACATTGCTCCTATACGGTTCGGTAGTGCGTGTAATGAGCGTTAATTCCCTATGTACATTGCTCCTATATGGTTCGGCTATACGTGTAATGGGCGTTAATTCCCTATGTACAGTTACATTACGAATTGGTGGTACCATCCTGCTTTGTTGCGAGTACAAGCTGGATGGTACCACTAAGCGAAATGGCCCATTATCTTCCGAAGCTTCTGGTATCAACGTTTGTTTTTGAGTTTTAGTAAAACTGGAACCGGAAGCTGCAGATTCCTGTTTCGACGTTTGTTTTTGAGTTTTGATAGAACCAGAACCGGAAGCTGCGGATTCCTGTTTTGACGTTTGTTTTTGAGTTTTGGTAAAACTGGAACTGGAAGCTGCGGATTCCTGTTTTGACGTTTATTTTTGAGTTTTGATAGAACCGGAACCGGAAGCTGTGGATTTCTGTTTCGATGTTTGTTTTTGAGTTTTGGTAAAACTGGAACCAGAAGCTGCGGATTCCTGTTTTGATGTTTGTTTTTGAGTTTTGGTAGAACTGGAACCGGAAGCTGCGGATTCCTGTTTCGATGCTTGTTTTTGAGTTTTGGTAGAACTGGAACCGAAAGCTGCGGATTCCTGTTTCGATGCTTGTTTTTGAGTTTTAATAGAACCGGAACCGGAAGCTGCAGATTGTTGTTTTGATATCGACGTTTGTTTGGGAGAATCAGAACTTACAAATTCCTGTGATGAAGTTTGTTTGTGAGACTCTTGACGACTTTTTTCGACACTTTTTTTTCCAGATCGTTTCATTCTTTATAGAGATTTTAATAAACAGAAGAATAGTAAAATTAGTAAATAAAGTAGAACTTTCTTTCAAAATGACGAAAAATATTGTTCGATTTATATAAAAGTTACGTTTGACGATCAATATAAAAATGTATTGCAGATTTTATAAAAATTTTATAAAAATTACAAGAATTGTTTATCGAAAAAATAAAATTATTTTTGCAAAAAAAATTCGATTAATGGAGCTTTATAAATTCAAAATTCAAAATAAGATTTCCTGGGAAAAAGTCTATTTGATAAAAATAAAACTGAAATTTGATTTAAAAGTTAATTAATCGTTAAAAAAAAGTTTAATCGAAATTAGACTTTTATTACTTTTATCAAATCAATTACTAACGGATCAAATTTAACCGAAATTTTTAAATTAAAAAAAATTCTCATGATTGAAAATTTAATTAATCGAAATCTCGAAATTAAACTTTTATTAAATCAATTACTAACAGATCAAATTTAACCAAAATTTTCAAATTAAAAAAAATTCTCATGATTGAAAATTTAATTAATCGAAATCTCGAAATTAAACTTTTATTAAATCAATTACTAACAGATCAAATTTAACCAAAATTTTCAAATTAAAAAAAATTCTCATGATTGAAAATTTAATTAATCGAAATCTCGAAATTAAACTTTTATTAAATCAATTACTAACAGATCAAATTTAACCGAAATTTTCAAATTAAAAAAAATTCTCATGATTGAAAATTTAATTAATCGAAATCTCGAAATTAAACTTTTATTAAATCAATTACTAACGGATTAAATTTAACCGAAATTTTCAAATTAAAAAAAAAATTTCATAAAATTTTAATTTTCAAGAGAAAAATTGACTTCATTTGTCAAAGTTTCGTTAAATTTTAAAGTACATATTAATTATAACCGATTCTTTATCAAATTTTATAAAACATGACGAGAAGAAGATCGATTAATCAAATTATGGGTTCGGAAAGGATAGCAAACCGACTATCTTCTAAAAGGTTTAGCAAAAAAAAAACTAAAGTCCCTTGTTATTGTAACAAATGTAATGGAAAACTGGTTATAACACGAACCAAAATGCTTCATGAAGCAGCAGAAAACACAACTGACTCGAATCTTAATAGTGGTTTGGCTTCATTGTTACTAATTAATCAAGAAGAGGATTCAACAATAACTTCGTTAGAAGAAAATCCGATAAATGAAGATATTTTGGTACCTCCATTAAATGAAGAGATTTCGGTAATAACTCCTTTAGAAGAAGATTCGACAACAATTCCATTAAATGAAAAAGATAATTCGACAACTCCAGAATACAACGAAAACGAATATATTTTTTTACCTTGAAGACGTACAAAAAGCTACGCAAATCGCCCACAAATTATGCTCGAACATTCAGGAACAGAAGATTTGAGCAATTCTGATTATGAACAACATACTGATACTTCTTCTTCTGATGGCAATGAGTCAGATGATGAAACTTTTGCCGATACTTTTGAAAATTATTCACCACCAGATTTTAAATCATATCAAGAGGAAGAAAAAACAACAATCGATAATAAATTTTCATGGATTTTATTGTGGATAATGACCTTCCGAAAAAAGTTCAATCTCCCTAAAACAGTGACCGAATCTCAACTAAAATTCATGAAAATAGTGTTAAAAGAAATTGGTGGAGACATTTACGATAGCTTTCCTGTTGGCCAAAAGTCCATTATGACCTTTATATTAGATATCCGGGATCCTATTTTACATGTAAAAACGCTGGAATCATTAGTTCTGGCGTTTTTTTTCAATTTTACATGTAAAAACTTAAATAAACATTTTCACAATGTTCTTTAATAAACAATGAAAAAAAGTTGCGAAAACGTTTCGCAACATTTTTTGTATAATAGCTCGTTTGGCTCATGAGCCAGCTCGAGCTTTTGAGCCAAGTCTGTTACAGGCTCGAGCTTTTTGAGCTGAGCCTAATAACTGGCTCAAGCTCTTTCAAGCTGGCTCGTGAGCCACCAAGCCAATTTAATCATGGCTTGGCTTGGCTCAGCTTGAAAAGCTTGAGCCAGCTCATGAGCTAGCTTGGCTCGTGTAGAGCACTAATTAGCCACATTCTTAGGTTCTTGAGAATTTTGGCTTTGCTTGGTAGTTAAAGCTTTTCGTCTTACTATATAATTACGAATAGAATTTTTTATAAGAAAAAAAGGCTTCCCACGTTTCCCCTCTTATTCTCTTATTTTAAAATCACTTAAAATCTTCAGGCGTCAGATGGGCTGGAATCATTTTAGTTATTTAAAAAAGTGGCAAGAGAAGGGTCTAAGGTTGCTTGCCGAAACTTAGGGGTTTAGGCAAGATGGCGTTTTGCCAAAAAGTAAAATTCTGCCAAAACTATATTAAAGTTATATTAAAAAACTGGCAAAACTTTGGAGAAAGACGAAACTGCCAAAACTGCTGAAACTCTGCCGAAACTATAATAAATCTATAGTAAAATTTTGATGAAACTAATCGTAGGATTTTGAAGAGGTTTAGACAAGCAACCTTAGAAGGGTTCCTTGTGTATTTTCTACAGTTGGTCACAGAGTTTACCCTTTGGCAAGTAGGAATCATTCTCTTTGGCATGGCGGAAAACAATACCAACCGTTATCTTTAGCCATAAAGAAATTATTGCGTGGGTAAGTTTTTTTTTTCGGTTAAAATTTTTTCCGGATTAAAATTTTTTTTTTTTGGAAAATAGTATAATTATGATATACTATTTATAATGACGTCTTACATATGAATTTTTTTATAGAGGTTGGAACCGGTTAAGCTTAACCGGTTAATTAACCGGTTAAAACGGTTAACCGGTTAAAACATTTGTTAACCGGTTAAAAAACAATTTTTAAGTGGTTAAATTATCCGGTTAAATTAACTGGTTAAAATGCGTAATTCTGGCCAAATTTACAGTGCCGGCCAGAATTATAAATCACGGGACTTCAGATAAAAGTTTAGCCACCAGGTAAGGAATTTTTTGTGTTATATATGCGGGCCGAAATTCATAGTGCCGGCCAGACAATTTTGGCCTTAATTTCGTCTTTCAGCTAGAGTTTTGTTTCGATAGTGGTTTGGCCTAATTTTGGCCGGGATTAAAAATATATTTGATGCTAATCCTGGCCAAATTTTAATTCTGACTAGGATTGAGTTTTAACCGGTTAATTAACCGGTTAAAGGTTTGGTTAACCGGTTATTAACCGGTTAAGACTTTTTGGACCGGTTCCAACCTCTATTTTTTTATACTATTTTATCATAGTGACGTCTTACATTTTTAATTGTAATAATTATCATATCCATCTAATATCTAATCAAACCTCGTATTGATTTCTAATTAAAAATGAATCAATGTAGTCTTTGTGAGAGACGTTTTTCACGAAAAGCTGACCTAGCACAACATTATAATCAGCTTCATCCATACCTTAAACGTTCATATACATCGAATTGGATTCAAAACCAATAACAGTTGAACTCTATACCGCAAATACCACAATTTTCTATTAGTAATAATATTTGGAATGAAATCGGAGATTTGGGTGATTTTTTACAAGCTAAGGTAGGTATTATTTTTTATGATTATTAACGAATTTGACAACTTCTAATTACTATTTTTATTTAAGATAAACTGAGATTATGATAAAAGAGAAGTTGATGATAATAGTGATAAATCAGAAGGGATGTGTGATGACAGATCAAAAAGAATGGATGATGGATCGAATGAAAACAATGATGACAGATCGGACGAAAACAATGATGACAAATCGGACGAAAACGTTGATGGCAGATCAAATGAAAACGTTAATGATGGTTTTAATGAAACTGACAGTGGAACTGATACTAATGTTGAAAATAATTGAAATAATAGAATTAATAAAAGTATGAAAGGTAATGAAGTTGATAGTGATGATGATGAGAGATTCAAATGGATAAATAATAATGAAAATAAAGATTTTTATAGAGTGGATTTAAACGATGCATATGAAGACTTATGTAATAATAAAATTGATGTAATCAAGACATTATGGCCGAGCGAAGTATATAAAGAGTTCATGGCAGCTGTCACACAACATCGTCTTTCAGATGCAGCTGCTGATTCTATGTTACGCATAATTCGAAAATATTGTACCGAACCTCTTCCTGGCTTCACTCGAAAAGGTAGAATGTATATGGATCAAATGAATATTAAAGATTTTAATATAAAAATGAAAGATATGGTTGAGTTTGAAGGAAAAATTTACAAACTTCAATATCGACCAATTATTGATGCTATTAAAAGTTTGTATCTAATCCCAACTTAAGTAAAAATTTCCTTTTTGATTATAAAGAACTGTAGGAACATGATGATGTAAGTAGAAATTATAAAAAACCAATAATACAGTAAATTATAATCCTATTTACTAATATTTGTATTTTATTTAAAAATGGAAATTTAGTTCGTGTTTACTCTGAACAGAATAGTGCAAATTGGTGGCGTGAAAGACAGAATTCATTTAGTAAGATTTTAGCGATCATGATCTATATTGATGGCACAACACTTGATTCTTTAGGAAGACAATCGGAATATCCAATCTTTTTAACTCTGGGTAATATTCCAAACTGGCGTCGGAATTCTCCTGATGCTAAAGCTTTAGTTGGTTTTCTTCCATATTTAATTACTCGTAATAATAAATTAAAAGGGTCCACAATATTTAGACAGATGCAACGAAAGCTAGAACAGCATTCTTTTGAATATTTATTAAGTCCACTACTTCAAAAAAATGGCATCTACTTAGCAATAAATGGAAGAATTGAACATTTTACTCTGCACTTATCTGCTATACTTGCAGACATGTCAGAAGCACAAAATATTTGTTGTACGTATAAATCATATCGTACACAATGTCCTTGCTATAAATGTCTTACACCTGGTGATCAATTAAATAATATGAATATTGAACAAAACTCCATTGTTTTACGTGATAATAATAATATGCGCGAAGCTATTCTTTCAAATAATGCTACTGAATGTTCTATTTATGAATATAATAATTTTTTTTGGAAATTTCAGACAAATATTTATGATGCGACAGCTATGGATCGTATGCATCTTCAGGAAATAGGTTTATGTCCATATATGCTTGATTACATCGGGAAAATTTTTAGGGGTTATATGTCAATGAAAAGATCACGTGATAAACATCGATAATAATCACACTCGTCGAGTAATATCGATATGGATAAACAGTGATAAAATATCACTATTTAGCCTAAATGATAAATATCGAATATCAACCAAAATTATAATTATCGTAATTTAACCCACATGATAAACATTGATAATATTTTTATTAGATAATTGTCGAGAATAACCATTGCATTTATTAACGTTATATTTATAAATGATTATAGCAATAAAATTTAATAATACTAAATAATTGGAATAATTCATTACTATTTATCGGATCAAAATATAAGCATAAATGTATTAATAAAAAAAAAGATTAATAGCGAAAAAAATTCGGTAACCTTTTGTTTTATCTCTGATGGTTCCTTTGGTTGCATGTTTTGACTTAAATGGCTTATTGGATTGTTTTAACGAGCCAGCTCTATGATGAAATGGTTTTTCGGTAGGCATTTTAACGATATTAAATTCTATACGAATATTAGATCTAATATATATAATGTTCAAATTACTTCTTGGATGAGTGCCAAGTGCCACCTTTTTTATAATTATATTCAATGATTTCGATCGTGACACACATCGGAATCTTTTATTATAAATCATAAACACTATTAATTAAATAATAAAAGCTTCGTATGAATATTTAATTGTATAACATTACCTTTCTCATCTTAATTTTCCTCGAACAATGCATCAAAATATTGTTCTTGATCTCTCTCTTCTTCATCTTCTGCATTAACGTCGCCTTTTTCTTCTTCATCTTTTTTCTTCTTCATAGTTTCAGGAGCTTCTTCTTGCATTACCGACGCAGAATCACTAAGTTTAATAGATCCGTTATTTGTGAGTAATTCCTAAAATGTTGATTTAAATAAATTTCAACAATTTTGATAATTTCAATTTTTTAATCAATAGTAAAAAAAATTACCTTGAATTTTTGGAGGCGTCTCTCCAAGGGTTTTTTTGCACATTCTATGTCCGGATAGCCTGGATTTAAAATGATATTACAGACCGCCACCGTGTATATGTAAACACCTTTGTATGATTCATCATCTCTCGATATAGTGGAGAAAGCTAGATTGGCGATATTTTCTATCACATTTTCATTATCATCATATAACATTCCTTAACTCTTTTTGATTTTTTCCATTCTGAGATGTTAATGAAATTACACTTTTTCCTGTTGTTAGGTATCTGCAATCTGAGTTCTTTGAAAATCGAATTTCGGACCGTGGCAGCATAGGTACCCCTCAAATCTTTCATTTTGTGCAAAAGCTAATTATTGGTTATTATTGGTAATAAAATTTATAATTTATAATGATAATAGATGATTATTACCATAGAATGGTGCTGCCCGGTAAATAAGTTTGTCCACTTTTGCTCTCCAAGTTCCTTAAGGTAATTTGGATGATTTTTATTAAGCCAATTTTCCAATCCAACTTTATAATCATTGAAATTTGGCCACAAATTATCTGGAAAAAAACTTCTGCACAATTGGCTATAACCTTCCTATATTTGTTATTAATATACAATGAAAATTATCAATGGTAATCTAAAAATGGTATGATACTGAAAATATAGAATTACTCACCATGAAGACCTTCTGGTCTAAATCGATATCATCTTTTTTATTAGGTTGTGATTTTAGTTGATTTTGAACCCATGTCAATTTTTCATTTGTGGATTTTTGTAGCTCGTATAGAACTCGAATTTGTTTCCCCTGCTTCACTAAGATTTCCTGAATATTTTTGTTCTGCTTAACTAAAATTTCTTCCCATTTATTGGGATGATAATTGGACATTATACATCTTTGTTTGTCTATTGGATTTTCAACTTCGATAATTGGCACGTTCAAACGTCGTGATGTATGAGTGGATGGACTTGTCGAAGAATCTGGAGTGGTTGAATGACTAGGACGTGAATTAATGATGATTGTGGTCCCAGCAGTGGTTTCAGAACCTGTTAAGGTTGTTGCAGTATCATCGTCATGATTATAGTCTGGTAAATTATAGTAGGATAATTTTTAGTAAATCATGATGGATATTTTGACCATTATAATTATAAACGTTATAAACATCATAATCAAACCACTTACTTCGTTTCAATTTTTTACTATATGTAGAAGAAGCAGCATCTTTTTCTAAACATTGTTTATTAAAATTGAACATAATACATCATATTATTAAAATTAATCTAAAATAATAAATGTTATTATTTACCTTCCGTCGTTGTAAAATTTTATTCCTCTTGACTGCTAGTAGACGTAGATTTTTTTGATTTTTCGCTTTTACTAGTTGATTTTTGATTTTTTTGTTTAGATTTGTGTTTCATTTTTTTAAAAAAATGTTGAGAAAGAAATGAAGTTTGAGGAAGATGAAAAATTCCAAAGTTTAAGAGAAAGAATGAAGTTTAATGATGAAAAAATTCTGTAGTTTAAGAAGCTTATCTGAAGTTACACTAAAAGTATGTGAAAGTATCAAATTACATCATTAGTTTTTTTGAAATATTATACTTGCAACACACTAAAAAATTTATCGACTTACATCACTTCTTTTTAATTAATTAAATTAATTACTAATTAATTAATTACTATACTTATCATCATTTTCTTGATCGATTTGCATTTTTATCAACTTGCATTATTGCTTTCTTTACTTTCCTTTTAATTAATCAACTAATTAATTATACTTTGATCGATTTATGTCTTTATTTAGTTATTAAAAAATAAAAATAAATTTACTATATAAAATTTATCAAAATAAGTTTCAAATCATGATGATTTTAACGATTTAATTGAATCCGTCTACTTACAAAATTACTGACATGATCAAATTCCTTTAACTCCATTATCAAACCAATTTTACTGAGAATGTAGTTTTTTGCATTTAATATAAAAATTGTCCTCGGTATTGATATTACGAAATTCTGTTAAAAAATTTGAAATCTACATATATTACGATCAAACCTGCAATATACAAAATAAATTAATTTTGCTGAATTCACTTTCAATACGTACAATTAACTTTCGATAATGCCTTTTTATAAATGTTTACATTGTCCACGTACTTTTTCAAGTCCATTTGGATTAAAATGACATATTTCCGATAAACATCAATATGATGTTATCGATGAAAAAGAAAACATTACTAGGGATGAAAAAGAATTTAAACCAGCTATACAAACTGATAAACCCGGTCTTTGGGATGATGAAAAACAAACTGAAGAAACCCTTTTTTCAGATGATGACTTTATAATGTATTATTATGAGGTAATACTACAAATAATCTAATCATCATTAACCACGATAATTAATAATTACTAATTGATATTTAATTATAAACAGGATGAAGCTGAACAAATGATATTAGATCAAAATGCAGAATCTTCAGCTGCAGTTTCAAAATCTAAAACTATATCAGAAGCTTTTTCTCAAGAAACAAATGAGGAAAATAAGAAGTTTAATATCGATAGTGAAACAGATGAGGAGGAAATTAATGCTGGCTTAACATTTCCGTTATTTATTGATGAAAATGATTATCGTGAAACCACATTGGATGATGCTATAAAAGACAAAAATCATCCTCTCAGCACCGAGTGGCCAAGTAATATTTATCGGCAGTTTATGGAAATCGTCACTGAATATCAGTTACCAAATTCATGTGGCGATAGATTAATCAAATTATTTAATTCAATCGAAAATGTTGATAAAATTTGTTTCCAAAATCTACCAAAGAGGGCCAAAAATTCCTTGATAACAGTAATTTTCCTTATATGAAATTTAAAAATGTTCCCATTACCAATTTTCAAGAAGTTGACTATGAATTTTATTATCAACCAATAATTCATGGAATTAAAGTTTTACTTCTTCAATCTGATATTAATAATGAATTTGTCTTTAAGTATAGTCAAAATAATAATACATCTTATGGCGAGTAATACGAAAGTGAATGGTGGTGTACTACAGAAAAAAACATTCCTATTGATAATCATTTGTTATCGATAATAATCTATGCCGATTCTACCACCTGTGATCATCTTGGAAAATCTTCGGAACATCCCATTTACATTTCACTTGGAAATATCCCAAATTGGATACGAAATAAACCTGATGCTAAGGTACTTATCGGGTATTTACCAAAATTAAAGGCTAAGGATAATACCACAAAAAATTCCAAATCATTCCAAAGATTACAAAGACAAGTATTTCAAAGATGTCTTCAAATATTATTATCACCAATAATAAATAAAACCAATATGTATTTTGTCATAAAAAATGAAATATACTCATTCACGCCAAAAATATCAGTAATTCTTGCTGACATGGCAGAAGCTGGTGCATTTACTATGACATATCTACCATCAACGTCAAAACGACCTTGCTATTGTTGTCTAGTAGATAACAATGATCTTAATAATATGGAGTTATCTCATATTACTTTACGAACCCCAGAAATCATGAAAAAAATAATCAATGAAAATCGAGCAAAAGATTTTTTGATTCATGAAGAAATTAATTATTTCTGGAAATCTAAAGATTTTAACATTTACTCAGCAACGGTTCTGGATCGGATGCACATGCTCGATCTTGGAATCACAAAATATCTTCTAGAGTATACACGTGAATATTTACAGCAAAAAGTTGACAGTAAAACTGTTAACGAAATTGATCATAGACTTCGTAAAATTCCACGTTACCCAGGATTGATTATTTTTAAAAATGGATTAGAAAATATAACGAAGTTTACTGCCAATGATTATCGCAACATAATGAAAGTGATCATCTTTATTATAGATAATTTATATGATAATTACAAAGAAGGTGGAATAATGTGTAAAAAATTATGCAATGTTTTTTATAAATATTTAAAAATGTATATGATGTTGCGACAAGAAATGTTTACAGATATGGATTTAAAAGAGTTAGAGGTAAATGTTTTAAAATAACTCTATCAGTTAAATGTTTTGTCATTAAATACAATTTTAATCAGTTAAATGTTTTATCATTAAATACAATTTTAATAATTGTTAATATATTATGATTATTAGACGCTAATAATTGAATTTTGTCAAGAATTTGTAAATATATTTTTTGAATATTCTACCAGCCATTGTAAAATCCCAAAACTTCACATGCTCCGCTATCATGTAATTCCATCAATTCGCCTTTATGGTTTTATGAACGTAATGTCGACTGAAACGTATGAAACATTACACAAAAGCAATGTAAAAAATCCCTACAGATCGACCAATAAAAAAAACTATGTTCTACAAATGCTTAAAACGGTATATATCGGTATATCTTTATTAGTTAATTTATCGATAATAATATATTTTAAAATTTATATAGGTATGACGTCAATTAATTGCTTCTAAACAAAAGTTACATAAAATAAGGAAATCTAGCGGATTTAAAAATCTGCTGTGGGAATTTAAATTTACTGAAATTGAAGAAAAAGTATCTCAAATAATACAAGATGATACTATTAATCCCTTACATAAAACAGGGTTTAAAAATTTTCGTGCTGGGTTGGAAGAGTTTTTGACAGAAAATGATGTTACTTATGATGAAAATTTTGGATATTTCAAAATATATTCAAATGCATCTGTTGAATCAATGGATATTATTCGAACGTCAGGAAGTTTTTATGGCAGTGAGTGGTTTAGCGATGTAGCAGTTTCCTCTGAGAAAACTGAATGGTATGGAAAGGTAACAATTTAATCATTATAATTACTACGAAACCTAATTTTTTTTCAAATTATATAACATTCATTATTAATTTAATTTCCAGGCACTTCTATTATTTGAATTTTTTGCAGAAAATAAAAAAGATCCAATAAACCTTATTTTACTACAATGGTATGATGAAATATATGAAGAAATGTATGAATGTAAAAGAATACAACTAACCGATCAGTACATATGCGTTTATCTAGATTCGGTAGATATGGCAGTTCATATCATACCAAGAAATAACTGTGAAAATGAATATTTTGTTAATAGATATATTTATTAAAATACTAATAAGGATAAATTATCAGTTAATTCAGTTGTAATAATCAATATAGTTAATTATTGTTGATAATTAACGATAATAATCAATATCGTTAATTATTAATAATTAACTTATAGATTTTTTACGATATTAATCAATATCGTTAATTATTAATAATTAACTTATAGATTTTTTACGATATTAATCAATATCGTTAATTATTAAAAATTAACTTGTAGATTTTTTTCGTTAATAATCAATATTGTTAATTATTAATAATTAACTTGTAGATTTTTTACGATATTAATCAATATCGTTAATTATTAATAATTAACTTATAGATTTTTTACGATATTAATCAATATCGTTAATTATTAATTATTAATAATTAACTTGTAGATTTTTTTTGTTAATAATCAATATCGTTAATTATTAATAATTAACTTGTAGATTTTTTTCGTTAATAATCAATATCGTTAATTATTGCCATATTTCATGTGATAAAATGTGATAACTACCGATGAAGTGATAAACATCGATATTTATCTCCTGAAAAAATTTCCTGATGTATACAAGAAATATGATTGCGCAACAATGTGGAAATCAATTCCTTACTAAAATGGATAATCGTTTAGGAACTATTACGCCATATAATAATTTAAGAATATTATCAAAAGGATATCAACAAGAGGTAAAATTTACAGGGGCTGAAATGTGAGATGTAATGAAGATTATCGTATTTGTACTTAATGAACTTTACGCAATAGATAATGGTACATCATGTTTAAAACTTATTAAATGTTATATTAAGTTTATTAAAATGTATAAAACATCAAAAAAAGAAAAATTTAATGAAAGTGAATTGAAAAGTTTTGAGGTAATTAATTAATTTCAATTTAAGTATTAATAATAATAATTTTTTCTTATTGATTTTATAATTAATTTTGCAGTATGAAATAATTGATTGGACACAAGATTTTGTAAAATTGTTTAAAAACTTCTTTCCTAGCAATCTTCAATTACCAAAACTTCACATGTGGCGGTATCACACTATTCATACAATTAAACGTTATGGATCACTTAATGGGTTAGCTACTGATACTTATGAGACATTACATAAAAATTGGGTTAAAAATCCATATAGAATGACCAATAAAAAAAATGTACTTGATCAAATGTTAAAAACAGTAAGTTTTAACTAGTTTAAATTTTGTTTTATAATTAAAAAAAATATTTTTACTTATTATATTTTAATTTAGATTCGCCAACAAGAAATAATAACTAATGTAAAAAAAACACATGTTTCAAAATTAGAAACTATGAAATCATTATTATGGAAATTGCCGATTAGTGATCTACAAGCTTTTCGGGAAAAACTTGAACATGAAAATAGTGTAGATGAACTATGTATTGAAGTAATGCATCACCTAATTAATTGTTTAGATGCTTATTGGATGATAAATCCAATGTTACTGAATGTGAAGATATTTATTTAAAAATTTATGCTACAGGAGTATTGTCAAATAATGAAATTATTTATGCTACTAGTAAATTTCACAATAATGCAAAATTTAGTGATATCGCAATAGCAATGGATAATGTTGATTATTTAACTGATGATGGATTGTGTTATGGCAAAGTAAGTTTATTTAATATTGCTTTAATATTAAAAATAATCTTTAATTTTAATAATTTAACATTTTTTAATTATTTAGATATTAATGATAGCTGAAATTTTATTTCTTCCTAATTATTATCCTATTTTTCCTATTGTATTAGTGCATTGGTATGATTATTATTCAAAATGACATCCATTAAAATATGGATGTCCTCATATGAAATTAGTAAATCAATATGATATAATAATACCTTTTAATTCTATTGCAGGTTTAATACATATGGTAAAGAGATTTGATCATAAAAATGAATTTTTTGTAAACAAATTTCAATTTTAAAATAAATATATTAATTGTAAAATAATAATATAATAAATTTAAAGATAAAATTTATATAAAATTTTTAAAATTAAAATTCAAGGAATACTTAAGGATTTTTTATATAGGAATCCTTATTAAGGATCTATAAATTTATAGAATCCTTAAGGATATTTTACAAGTCAATAAGGATTTTTAAAGAATCCTTAAAATCACAGATCCTTAGGGATTCTGAAGCAATCTATGGAATCCTTAAGGATCCACGCTGTAAAAGGTCAAATATCAAGCATGAAAATATGATAAAATTCAACCACCAAATGTAATTGACAAATATTAAGAACGAACAAATTAATTATGAATTGGCGTAGATGGATAAATAATTAGCCGAAAAGGATAAATATTTAGGAAGAGTAATGATTTACATGATGTAATATTTATTGAATGATTGACAAAGAACCAATAGAATAATTAGAGTCGATCAATTGCGGCTTAGCAATCTTTAACAATAAGAATAATTGGAAAGAATAATTATAAGCCACAAAAGATAGATTATAAGCAAAACACATAAAGCGAATTGAAAGAACATATAAAATAATGTCAGAAAGATTAAAGAACATAAAATAATATAAAAGATAATATAAAAAGATAGTATAAAGATGGAATATAAAAGATAACATTAAAAAGAACATATATAAAAGATAGCATATTAAAAGATAGTGCATTTAAAATATAGATAGCATATTAGAAAGATAGTTCAAAGATAATATGTAAAAAGAACATAAAAGATAGTATATAGATAGAATAGAAAGTAGCATAAAATTTGTATAAATAGAGAGCGGAATTCAAAGTAATTCCTAGAGTTCCGAATGGGTCAGGTCAGGTCAGGTTAATTGATAAACCTGACCTGAAATTTTTTTTCAGGTCAGGTCAGGTCAGGTTATATCAGGTTGTCTGTTTGACCTGACCTGACCTGAAACCTGAAAAATTTCAGAACTATTTTTATTAAAGTATTGAAAAAAAATGGTACAAAACTTTTTTTTTTAATATAATATTATGAAAAAAAAACGTTTTTGCAACGTTTTTATTAAAATATTGAAAAAAAAATATTGCAAAACGTTTTTTTTAATATAACATTATGAAAAAAATGTTTATGCAACATTATTATTGAAATATCAAAAAAAAAACGTTACGAAACATTTTTTTAATATAATATTATGAAAAAAACGTTTTCGCAACGTTTTTTCTCGAAATATTGCGATTCAACATTTTTATATTAAAATCATATAAAAAAGTGAATCCCAATACTGCAATTCACTTTTTTTATATAGAATTAATATAAAAAAGTGAATCGCAATATCGCAACTCACTTTTTTATATAGAATTAATATAAAAAAGTGAATCGCAATATCGCAACTCACTTTTATTATATAAAATCAATATAAAAAAGTGAATCGCAATATCGCAACTCACTTTTATTATATAAAATCAATATAAAAAAGTGAATCGCAATATCACAACTCACTTTTATTATATAAAATCAATATAAAAAGTGAATCGCAATATCGCAACTCACTTTTATTATATAAAATCAATATAAAAAAGTGAATCGCAATACCGCAACTCACTTTTATTATATAAAATCAATATAAAAAGTGAATCGCAATACTGCAACTCACTTTTATTATATAGTAGTATCAATAGTAGTTTCAGGTCAACAGGTCAATCAGGTCAGGTCAATCTTCATACCTGACCTGAATTTTTTTCAAAAATCTCATACCTGACCTGAATTTCAGGTCAGGTCAGGTCAGGTTACCTGAATTTGGCTGACCTGTTCGGAGCTCTAGTAATTCCACAGTTCTCATCCACAGAACTCAATAAAAATATAAGTTTCATTTAATTATTTGTTAGTAAAGTTTAATATTAATTAGAGGTAATAGGTTCGCCCTAAACTTTAATTAATGTTTGTTTAATTAATTTTAATTGAATAAAATGGAAATTTTCAAGATGAATTAAATATATACTTTTGAAAGGTAATAATTCGTAGCGAGAGCTATCGAAGTTTGAAATTAAAGGTAAAAGTGGATATAATTTGGGGAAAATTTAGAGAAGTTAATTTTATTTTATATCGTTTGATGTTTTATATTACTAACGCTATTTATGTTGTGAACCAAGAATGTTATTGTATATTGTTCATTGATTATGTTATTTGTTAATTATGCTGTTGATTATTTGCTCGTTCGTTCAATTGTTCGTTCGTTTGTTCATTCGTTCGTTCGACCATGAGAATGCCCGTTCGATGTGGCAACTCTGTAAATTGATGACAGAGGGAATTGGGGGATCTCAATGCCCTAAAAAATTTACTGATGCTAAGCTATCCCACCAGCTGGCAAAGTGTATGAAATTTCTTTTATTTCACAAAAAAATGCCTTGCTAAAGTCATCTTTAGCGTAGGTTTAGTAATACATTGCTTTAATTGAGCGTGGCTACGAAGTTTATGATTCTCATGATCACAGATGGATGTAGGTAATTGGTTAATTGTTTGTGATAAGAATGATTGACATATATAAATTTGGATCACGTAGGACCGCAGTCTTTTGCGGTATTATATATTCATATTTTTGTTTAATGGTTTCTGTATAATTTATTTTATAATAAATGTTAAATATTTATCTGTACATAAAATTGTTAATTAGTAATATTTTTGAATGTAAAATGGAAAATTACGACCATATTGTTTATATTGTTCAAATTGATTATTTTAGACGATCTGTTGTAATACCATTTTAATACTGTTTTAATGTTATCATCATGCAATTATAAGTATTATAACTACGTTTTGACAATTCTGAAATTTATTAATATAAAAAAATAGTTTACCATTTTTTACATTGAAAAACTTAAATTCCGTCACAGCATCATTACGATATATCTAACAACACTGTCATAGCATTATGATTGTATTGTAACTTTGCGCTAATGTATAATGCATTATCACGTTATTACAACCATGATGTTACATTATAGTGAAAGCGTTGTCTTAAAATTATAAGTTTCTGCTATGTTAAAACTAAGATGAAAAATTAAATTATAGCGTGTATTAGTTCTATTAACATGAAATATTTTGAAAATTCAGTATAATAGGTTTTCAGTATATCAAAATTTTTTTGCTATACCGGGATAAACCGGATATTTTTAATGGAACCGATAGATCAGTTTATCAAATTTCACTGTGTATCATGTTGGAAGGCAAAAAATAGTAAAGCAAATCTCGTGTCTCACTACTACTATCTATGATATTCACCTCAGAATTTAATTAGTTTAGCATTTCTAAAAAAAGAAAAAAAATGTTGAAATGCTGTTAGCACAATGAATATTAAAAAACAATTTCGCATCTCACCCATTTCTATTTACCTTAAAATTCAGCATTTCTAAAAAAAAAAAAAGTAAAAATGATATTAATATTACTTCTACATAATTTTATGTCTCGTCTATTTCTATTTTACCTTAAAAGCATTTCTAAAGAAAAAGAAAGAGTAAAAGTGATATTATACCCATTTCTTTAAATAAATGTTAAAAAAATCAATCTCACCCCTATTTACCTTAAAATTTGGTTATGTCGGCATTTCTAAAGAAAAAAGAGAGTAAAATGATATCAGTATCGTTTCTTTAAATAAATATGAAAAGAGTGAATTTATTTACCGCACCCTGCGTTACAATGCATCCTTCCTTTTTTGTAAATTGTTTATGTCGATCTTTAGTTTATACACCGCACCCCCCCTTAAAATGGCAAATGATAAACATAAAAATATATATAAATTTGTAACGCAGGGTGCGGTAAATACATTATTTCATATGAAAAATATAATATTCTTTATTGAAAAAAAAATTTCAAGCCAAATTCTCAATACCCTTATTAAAAAAAAAACTATTTTCAATAAAATTTCTATTAAGATTTCTAAACAAAATTCTCCATCAAAAAAATAAAAAAAAATTTTCAACAAACAATTCTCTAATAAAATTCTCAATCAAAAAAATATCTCTTATTAAAGAAAATTTCTAACGAAAATTTCCCATTAAAAAACACATTTTCCCTATTAAAAAAAATTCAAAGATTCTTGCCTATTAAAAAAAATTCTCAAAAGAATTTCTATATCAAAAAAAAACTTCCCTCCTATTAAAAAAAAAAACTTTACCGAAATTCTCTATCAAAAAAAAATCTCCCCTGTAAAAAAATTTACAAAAAATCTTACCTATTAAAAAAAAATTTTATAATGAAATTTCTATCAAAAATATCAAAAAAAAAAAAAATTCTCAGCAAAATTATTTATCTTCCTATTAGAGAAAATTCTTTAATGAAATTCTCTATCAAAAACAATCCCCCTATTAAAAAGAAAATTCTCTAATAAAATTCTCCGTCAAAAAATACTTTCACCTATTAAAAAAAATTCCCAAAAGAAATTCTTTATCAAGGAAACTCCCTCCTATTAAAAAAAATTCTTAACGAAATTTTCTATCAAAAAAAAATCTTTCCTATCAAAAAAATTCTCCAAAGAATTTTCTAAAAAAAAAAAATTCAATGAATTCTCTATAAAAAAAAAAAATCTCTCCTGTTTAGTGCTCCGCAAAATTCGGGTCTAACCCAGATAATTCAATCCGAGTGAATTTTAAATCGGGTCGGTACTAACAATTTTAATAACCCGTGACCCACATGACCCGACCCATCGGGTCAGGTCATTCATTTCCTTGACTCGAGTTTTGACCCAAATTAGACCCGGATGATCATTAAAATCACTGATCACATATTGAAAACACGTTAATATTGATTACGTTATATAATTTTGTTAGATGAATGAGGTAGTATATCCCCACTTAGTGTGTATGAATTATTATTTTAATTATTAATATTACATTAACTAATAAGTTGATTTTGATGATTAATAAAGCAATCAGCATTCCAGTAGTTTCCGGTAGAACCGATTTGATAGCTGCAAAAAGATTTAGTCTTAAAGCAGATACAATTAGAGCATATTTAAAGTCCTGGCAGATATAAGGTATAGTCAAATTTCTGTTAAAGCAAGTGATATAATTTCGATTTTATAATTCAAATATAAAGCAATAAATAAACAGGAATTGAAGATATCTTTAAATTCGTGCTTAGCTTTAGTTTTAATAACAAAAAGTTGTGTGACCTTTATGATCATCTTGTAAATCAATTACCTTGCGTTATTGAAAAAATTATATATTTTTGATATATTACTAAGCATACAGTATATTATCCAATGAAAATTTCGGGTCTAACCCGGATTATTCGAATTAAATATACTCGGGTCGGGTTAAAATCAGATTATTTCTATTTTTGCCGGGTCGAGTCAGATATATTCTCCAAACCCGACCGAATCCGACCCAGTAGGAGCACTACTCCTGTTAAAAAAGGAGTTTGTCATTTTAGAGGTCTTCAAAAGCAAAAATTCACTTTAATGCAATATTAGAATGTTAATCTAAAAAAAAAAAGTTTTAAATGTCAATAAAAAAGTAAAGGTTGTTAATGATGGTAAGTACAGTCAGACCTTTATGTACCGATATTCTATGTACAATTGCCTGTACCGACAAAATGATAAATTTTCCGTGTCCCACTTCACAATTAATCATACTGTAGTAAGATGTATTGATATTTTATGTTACATTGATACATATAGTAATTCAGGCCAACACTATAAATTGGCCTGAGAACATAAAGGTTACCATTCAAATCACTGACATTTTAATATACTTTGCAGAAACCCTATCAATATAAAAAATATGTTAGAGATATTTTTAAAATATACCAAACATATGATATTCATATTTATGTTAACTCTGTTTTAACTATATGTTGACAATATGCTGAACATATAATATAGAAATCTAATTTTTATATAATAACTATATGTTATATATATGGTAAAAATATTTTTTAAATGTGGCTATTATATGTCGAATATGTATCAAAGATATGATAAAAACATTATTTCGAAATGCCAATTTTATATGGTCATCATATGTCAAATATGTATCAATAATATAATAGATATTTAATTTTATAACGATTATACATATGAAAATATATTAAAAACAGAGTAATAATAACAAAATAGTAAAATAATCATGTGTCAATAATATAAAATAATGCAACAATTGTACTATAAAGATATTTTGATTTTTCTTGTCTTTTTCGTTAAATTAAATTTGTGCATATGATTGATTCAGGAAATTCGCGAATTCTGATAATGAATCAGAGGAGACCTACAAAGTGAAAGATGAAGTTACTGTAATTGACGACTTTTCACAAGAGTTCTGAAATAAAAAGTCCTACAAAAGAAAATAGAAAAATATTAATAAAAAGATGTATTATAATAAAGTTTAGAAACTTTTTTTTTCGGAACTCACTTGAGAATCCAATGCCCACAACGAAGTTAGTTTCCATACAAAAAGGGGAAACCCGTTAAAAAAACCTTTTACTTTATAACATCTTTTTTCGAAACTCAAGTATCTGGGATTCTGTTTTTCCAAGTTGGATCCAATTTCCCTACAAAAAGGAAAAAAAAGCTATAAAAACTTTTTTTTATAGTTACAAATTCCTTTTCAAAAAACTCACTTGGGAAGTCACATCAGAGCTAATTCCCCTAAAAAAAAAAAGAAAATGGTAAAAAAGTCTTTTGTATGAAATTTTAAGTTCCTTTTTTTCGAAACTTACTACTAATTAGGATTCCAGTTTCCAAGCCGGAGCTGATTTCCCTTCAAAAATGGAAAAAAAGAAAACTTTTTTAAAGTTTCAAATTTCTGTTAGTGTGATGTCCGAAGTGAAAATATAAAACTTTCAAGTCGCAGAAGGATCTGGTAACGAAAATAATCATTCCCGCTCTATTCAAAGTGTTAGATACCAACACATATCTGGTTAGTGAAGGCGTGCTTCTTTGGAACTTACCTGTTCTGTGCTGCTGCATATCCAGACTTCTCTAAAATTAGAAAACCCGAGGCTGATTTCTCACTGAAATCATATGTGTCCAAGCCATTTAAAATAAAAGAAAAAAAGAAAAAAGAAATTAGTAATCATTTTTTAAAAGACGAAATATAAAATTTTTAAAAAAAATAATACACTCACCAAACTTCCACGTTCAGAGAACCAAAAAGCTGCCTAGAGAAGAAATGAAATATCAATAATTGTTTCAAGAGGTAGGCTAAAAATATTCCTCTTTACCAAATCCTTGTCCAAGAACTTTCAAAAAATACGGAAATTTACATTTGTCTAAAAAAAAAGTGAAGGAAAGAGAAAGTACGAGAGAGAGAGATAAGGGAAAAATGAAGGAGGGGAATTACGAAAGAAAAGGAAAGGTGAAAATGAGAGTTTAAACTTTTTTTTAAACTTTTTTTTATACTTTAGACTTTTTTGTTTAAAAAAGTATTAAATCACGTGATACACGTGATAATTTAATATAAATATAGTCTCATTTTTCCGATAAAAAAGTTTCTTATAAAAATTTTTTTTCATTTCTTTTTTATAATGTAGAAACCATTGTGTAGTTTATATAATTATTACAGCAATTAAATAACATTTAGTCCTTATATAAACTAATTTTATCTATCTAAAAGAAACTGGGCTATCTATGACTATGCATACGTTACTATTTAATGCATCTTCTTGTTCTTCCCCTTTCCCTGTAATTGCTTTTCTTTTTCTCCTTCTCTTCAACAATAAAATGCTTTTTACCCTCTTTTATACTTACCTTTTCCACCTCTGATATCTTTTCCTAAGTATTATTTTTTAATAAAGTTCAAGTTCTTCTTGTGAAACTTCCTTTGCTGCTAAGTATACTGGAACCTTATTATACAAAACTAAAGCCTGCATCTGATAATACCCTAAATTCTTCACTTAATTTCTTGGTATTTTGCATGTAAATAGGGAAAATTAACGTGCAAATTCATCATCTCTTTTTTTTAAAAAAAAATTGTTTCCATATAGCTCTGTGTGAATAATTGTAATCCCCTCTTCTCCTTTAAGTCTGTACTTCTCTCTTCACTATTTCTACTTTTAAGGGTTTCTTTTTATATAGGTTCTTACTCTTTGAATTTTAAATTGCTTTTTATTCTTATACCTAATTTTTTTAACATCCTTAACAGTTATCATAATATATTAAATCACCAATTCTTCATCTTCTGGATTATTTACTTTTTTAGTTAGTACAATTACTTGAATTCTTAGACGTTGTGTTATTTTCATGTAAAAATTTTTGTTGCACCTCTCGCAGCCAACGTCAAAGGTCAGAGGTATCCTTTCCAAATTTCTTCTATATTATCTGTAGGCTATTCTCAATATTCCTCTTGCTAATACTTCTACTATTTAATCTTTTATGCTTGTTGAAACACAAATATTTTTATATTTCTGTGTTTTTCACATACCACTAGAGTAAGAAGCTTAAAATTTTGGATTTCCGATGAATATTTGCTCTTTAAATGGATCTAGATGTGTAAAATTTTGATGGTAATTGGTATATAGATCATATCCCTTATACTTGGCTGTAACTTTTCCGGGATTGTCTGTACAAGTTGGAGTCATGCAAATTAATCTCAATTGATATTATGTGATTATAAACAATAATGAAAGTATTTTTTTTTTATTTTAAATTTGATGAATGTTTACTAATTGTTCATTTATTTTATTTTTTCTTTTTAGGGATTTTTTGAAGCATCTTAACTATACTTTTTATTAGTGATGCAAGAATTCTGGGTTTATTAGTATAAACAGACTTGAGGTTAAAGGTCATAAGCTATCCCACCAGCTGGCAAAGTGTATGAAATTTCTTTTAATTCACAAAGAAAGCCTTGCTAAAGTTATCTTTGGTGTAGGTCTAGTAATACATTGCCTTAATTGAGCGTGGCTACGAAGTTTATGATTCTTAAGTAAACTCCAATATATCCTATGTTTAATTACACAATTTATTTACGTTATTATACATTATTGCTATATCAATAAATTAACAGCTAAATAATGACTGAATGACTTGTTATATTATAATAATGCATTAATGTTATTATAAATGGCAAAGCCAATCAAAATTTTTACGTATTTTCAGATAGTATTTTCATTAATGGATTAATATTGTATTAACATTATTATTGCTTCTATATTGTCAAGTTGAAGTGAAAGGATAAAAAAGGATAAAATCTATAATTTAAATTTTTTTTTAAAAAAATAGTTGTATTATTTAAAATTTAAAAAAATTGTTCATATAGACAATATAAAGTAGTGATGCACTGAACTGGACAATCGAGACGAAAAAAATACCTTGATTGACCTGTTAGTCACATGATAGTCACATGCTAGAAGCGTTAAAGTCACAGTTTCAGTATATATCAACAACATATTCAAAATATATTATTCATATATTAACAACAATATTCAAAATATGTTATTAATATATCAACAGCATATTTGAAATATATTAACAATGTATTCAAATTATTCACTATATCATTAATTTAAGTACATATTCGAAAATATTGTAAATTTATTTTATTCATATTACAAAAATATTTACTACATTATATTAGTTTAAGTTTAAATTTCAACATATATTAAAAATATTATAACATTATTTTATTAATATTACAAACATATTACGTATATTAAAATATGTAGAACATATATATACCATCTGTTAGTAACATGTAGTGATTATGTATAACATATTTTGCGAAAACCAGAGGTTTCTGCAAAGTATATATTAACTAATAAACTATATATCTGAAGTTTGCATAATGCTGGCAGGCTCGCACTATGGTTTATATCACATTTAACTAAAACACATTCATCTGTAATAAGAAAAATTAATTGTCCGGAGTGAAGCAAAGGACTATATATGTTTATGACTCTTAATGACATATTGGATCACGTGGCAAAGTCCGTTTGTCCGCACGCATCATTTCTGATTGGTCCACACAGAGCATGTCATTGAAATTTTGTGCTACATCAAAAAATAAACAAGTGTTTATGATAAACTAGATATCTTTTTTTTTGATTCTTTTTTTAGGTTTCGGCAGACTGGAATAGTGAGTATATTTTTTTTCTTATTTGGTTTCAAAGAAATATCAGATATTTCTGACGGATTATTTCTTATTTTTTTTTTCTAAGGTTTTTTGATTTCTTGTACATACTGGACTTTAAAGGTAAATTAGAAAGAGGTGGGTTTTTTTATTTGTTTGACTTTAAAGAAACGTTTCTAACGTTTCATTTTTTATTTTTTTTTCTAGGGACACTGGGTTTTTTGTACACGCCAGACTTTAAAGGTAAAATAGAGAAGAGGGTTTTTTTTATTTGTTTGACTTTAAAGAAACATTTCTAACGTTTCATTTCCTATTTCTTTTCTAGGGTTTCCAGATTTTTTGTATATACATACTTTAAAGGTAAATTGGGAAGAGAAGGGGTTTTTTTATTTGGTTGACTTTAAAGAAACGTTTCTAACGTTTCATTTTTATTTTTTTTTTCTAGGGATGCTGGGATTTTTGTACATGCTGGACTTTTAAAGGTAAATAAGGAAGAGGGACTTTTCTTATTTGTTTGAGTTTAAAGAAACATTTCTAACGTTTCATTTCTTGTTTTTTTTCTAGGGACGCCAGGACTGGGCTTTTAAAGGTAAATTGGGAAGAGCAGATTTTTTATTTGTTTGATACTTTTTTGATAGGGTTTTTTAAATAAATGTTTTTTTTTGAATTTTCAACTTTAAAGAGATGTTCCTGATGTTTTAACTTTATTTTTTTCGTAGGTACATAATTTAAACTTAATCATTTTTTATCTTGTTTAGCTAATCTTGAAAAGTACAAAAGATAGTGTTTAAAAAAAAAATAAATAAATAAAAATTTTTGTACAAAATTTTTCTCTCCGGACGTACAACGGTTTCCGTTTCCTAGTATATTATATAAACGAAATAAAAAAAAAACCATGTATTTTGAAGTTAAATGAAAATATTAAAGTTTTTGTCTGGCTAAAATTTTACTTCAATTTGTGTAAATTCTAATACTACCTCCCATTCTCCAATAATAATTATTTATATTATCTGTTATGTATAAAATTAAAGAAACCAGGAATTTCCTTTTTTTGAAATTTTGTGCAACACATCTTTTTCAATTCGACCTCTCTATATCATCACGAATTTGCCGATCATTTATTGACATTGTCACCTAAGAAAAGGTGACTATTTTATATAAATTCTACAGATCAACATTTACCGTTGAATCTGATCCATTTACGATTTATTGTCCTACAAAATAAAAAAAAGGCGGAACATCCCTGTTGCTGAAAAGCGACGTGAGACGATATTTCATTTTTGGAAATTAATATAACCAAAAATTTTCCTTAGGAATACTACTATTTCTTTTTTGTTTGTGTAACATAACTGACGAGTGGGAGAAAAGCTACACAGACACCACATGATTGCAATGATTTCAAATAATATAGATAAAGATAATACAACAATATAAAAAAAAAAAAGATACAATATAGTATTTTAGGACAATACTCATACCTGAATTTTAAAAAAATATTGTTAACATACAAATATGGTGAAAATATTGTCTGTATGAAAATTCTTTTGTATGTTGTGATGTTTCAGCTCCTAAAAAGTGTAACTAAAAATTTGACGTATTGTAGATCAATTACTAATTGTTTTTTCAAACACGGAGACATGCATAAATGCACACAATATTAAACATTTTTCAATCCAAAAGTATGAAAAAGTATAAATTAGCAAAAAATTTTCTTAAGAAGACAAAAAATTAAAATTCAATCAATTAAAATTCAATCAAAAAAAAAAGAAAAAATACTTTGATAGTTTTTTTCGCATAATTCAAACTCTTAAAATCAATTAAATTCTTTAAATTTCCTAACAAAATGAATCAGACTGAAGTTACCATTAAACTATCCATTCCATCTATCGCAACTGCTGAAGCCACTGAAAAACCGGGTGATTCTGGTGGCTGTACAATTATGTAATAAAATAAAATTCTTTACATTTACGAATTTTATCGTCAGATCTGATTGGAAATTAAACATTTATGTATTGTTAAATAATCATTTGTCTATAGTTTACAACTTTTAAATTCTATTTATTTGTAATATACATTATACTTTATATATATATATTTCGTTAGTTTACCTGTGTTATTATATTATCAAATTACTTAATATTCGAATCACTATTACTTTTAAAACGATTTCGGTGTTTTAAAACATGTGTTAAAAAATGTTTTAAAACACTTCGATATTATAAACTTAATGTTTTAAATCTTAAATTTAGGTTAAAAATCAATTCATATATAATAAAACAAAAACTGTTTTAGAACATGTTGTTTTAAATTACGTGGCATACCTATCTGTATTTTATCGTTTGTGTATTCTAAAAATTGCAAAAATAAAATCACATCTTTAAATTCATTATTTAAAATGTTCTAAATTCTAATAATTTTGGCAAGTTTGAGGTTGCCTTAAAAGTTGCTTGTCTAAACCATAATTAATTTTCTAATAGTGTACACAGAAAATTTTCTATGCTGATCACGTAATAAGAAAAAAAAATCTTTTTGATGCAAAATACACAATATTTATTAGGACCAGTTGATCATCTTTATAAGTAACGAAAAATTAATATTTTTGTTAGAAGATATCATTTCTGTAAAAGATTTATCCGTAATTTCTATATTACGGAAAAATAACTAAAAATCGAGACTATAAATTCCGGGAATGTAATACATTTACGGAAATAACAGAATAAAAAATACGGAATAAATTTATTATAGGGAATCCTATATTATTATTAAGATAAACACAAGGTTATTGATAATCAAAAACTCGATAAAATATATACTATTATTGTAAGTGATCATCTAAACTCGAAAGTATAATTCTAGTTAAAACTAATATGCTGTATTGCTTCTAGTGAAAGGTTTCATTAATGTAATTTATCAATAGTAAAGAGTCCTTTATTGAGTTGCGAAAAAAACAAAAGTTTATGGATGAAAAAAAATTATTGCTAGCTGCGAGTGAAACGTTAGGAAATGAGCCCGGCTGACGTTTGTTCTTTCTTGTTTAACGTATTTTTAAATACTTTACTTTTTCAGTTGAAACAGAACAATACTCAAAGGCAATAGTACATAAAATATGAAAGACATCGAATTTTCTAATCACTTGAGAAATTTAGCCGCCGTGAAAGTGACAAATTAATTGAATCATTGGTTGCTAGATTATTTCCTTTGAATTTTATTTTACTAGAATTAAAACCAACTTTGCTGTCAATATAGTATGTTTTTTTGACAACCATATAACACCCATATAACAACCCTGTCATATTTATATTTTGTAATGATTTGCGATATGACTGTTATTATGATTCAATATATATTAAAACACCATATCAGAATTTGCATTATAACACTATGATTATAACATGTATTATCACATAATTACAATAATATTGATGCTTTATTTGTAAAATGTATGTATATACTATAACGTTATTGTAATATTTGCACATAATCATTATATAATAAACTCAATATTCTAATAACTACCTATGCGCACCCATTTCACATGCATCTCACTACTATTATTGACAAGTAGTATGTTGGAATACAAAAAATAGTAAAGCAAATCTCGCGTCCCACTACTACCCTATAAAAATTTTTTCAGAAAAATGGTCACGTGTCTGAATTTCTTCGGAATAAAAACTAGAAAAATGATCATTTATCAGAGTTTTTCCTGGAATTTTTTTATAGGGCTACATTGCAGAAATTTTTATAATCGAAACCATATCGTGATTAAGTCGAAAATTTATTGTAAACCTTATATCCAAGATTTGGTCACGATATGGTTTCACATCGTCACGATAAGCTTAAGTTGATCGTATGTATAAAGTTGATACATATTAAGGAGATCATCACCGGGTCGTACAAAAATTGTAGAAATTGTAAAGTTATGTTGAAGTTATAGTCAAGTTATATTAAATGTATATTTAAGTTATAGTCAAATTGTATTAAATGCATATTAAAGTCATATTATGTTGATAGTAAATAAATAGTAGTTTGTGTGACTAACGTTTAGATTAGCCTGTATAAATAATCTTTGAATTGTGCAATGCGTCTATTCATCTGCGCCTCTACACCTGATCTATTACGTTTTCTTATAGACATACAAATCATACAAATGTTAATTACTAATGGTGTAACATTTAATATGATTAATGTGTTTGCGCCTGATCTATTCTTAATAGTTAAGACCACTTGATCGGCAAATTACTGATATGCAGGAAAAGGAAATTTGTATAATTCTGGCCGGAATTATACCTTCGCAATTTTCTCCCAAAATTAAAAAAGACCATCCACGCTATAAATTAAAAATTTTAATTGTGTCAAGACTTCCAGAAATTATTTAAATTTTAAATTTAACATTTTACACTTAAAGTTATAACTGACTTTGCAAAAATCCTGAAATTTTGTATTAGCATTTTAATATGCTAAATTAATTAAAAACTATTAATATAATAGTCTATTAAAAGCATAATAAAGGAATCTATAATATAAAATTACAAATATAGCCTTAAAATAGGTCGTAATAAAGGTCTATAATAGTCAAATAATATTTTTTAAAATTTTGTTAAAAATTTCATTATATTTATGCAAATATTATATTACGTTTATATTGCTAATATATGATTTTATAATTCTATATTTAGGATTATGTATAATTAAGGCTTTTCAGACGAAATAAAGTGCATTTATTATATCAAGCTTAATAATTATTCTATTATAAAGAATTTTCAAATATATATACTGTATAGTAATATAAGATTAATAAGTTTACTTAATTAGTGAGTTTTATATTTAGCGACTTTAATGCTTCTAGCATGTGACTATCATGTGACTATAGGCGGAAGCCTTAATTTTTTTAATTTTAAATAATGACTACTTTTTTAAAAAAAAAATTTATCCTTTCAATTCAACTCAGCGATATAGAAGCAATAAGAATGTTAATACAATAATTTTTTATTAATCCATTATTGGCTTTGCCATTTATCATAACATTAATTTATTAAAGTTTGTATAATTAAACGTAATTAAACATAAGATATATTGACATATATATATAGTTGGAGCTTATTTAAGAATCATAAACTTCGTAGCCACGCTCAATTAAGGCAATGTATTACTAGACCTACACTAAAGATGACTTTAGTGAGGCTTTCTTCGTGAATTAAAAGAAATTTCATACACTTTGCCAGCTGGTGGGATAGCTTATGACCTTTAACCTCAAGTCTATTCATACTAATAAATCCAGAATGTTTCTAATAAAAGTAGTATACTTAAGGTACTTCAAAGAATCTCTAAAAAGAAAATAAATAAATAAATGAGCAATTAGTAAACATTTCATCAAAAAATAAAATAAAAAAAAATAAATACTTTCATTTTTGTTTATAATCACATGATATCAATTGACACCTCCGACTTATACTGTTATAGCCAAATATAAGGGATATGATCGATATACCAAACGTCTAAATCCATCTAAAGAGCAAATATTCATCTAAAAAGTTTAAGCTTCTTACTCTAGTAGTTCCAAGAGGTGAAATGATTTAAAAGATATAATTGTAAAGAATGTGTAAAATAAACGTTTAAAATGTATAAAAATATATAATATTATGCAGAGCTCATAAAGAATAAAATGAGTTAATTAATTAAATTAAAGTAAATGATTCTATAAGTCGCAACTCGCAAGGCAAAATGTTTTGGCTTAACATTATATTTAGTATAATGTATTCTTTGACAAATAATATATACCATTATTTATATTAGATATATATATGTGTGTATATATATGAGCACATATATACATATCAATTAAAAATATAAAAGAAAAATTTGAATTTCGGGGAAAAGCTCCTATTTATATAAAATTATGTATCACGTGAATCACGTGATATTAAATTAGTAATTACCGCAGCTTTAGCTGCGGTATAGCAAAAAAAAAATTAAGCTTTTTTTGGTAAAGCTTAATTTTTTTTTCTTTTTATCACCTTTCGCTTCATCTTTCTTTCCTTTTGCCTCCCCTCTCTTTTACCCTTTCCCCTTCCCTCAATTCTACCCCCTTTTCCCCTTTCTTCTGCCCTTTTTCCTTCCCTTCTTTCAGAAAAATAAAATGGTAAGTTTCGAAGCAAATGCTTCGAAACTTTATTAAAAATTTATTTTTTTAAAAAAAAATCAGAAAATGGTAAGTTTTGTATGTTTTGCTACGAAACTTTTCCATTTTTCTTTTTCTTTTCTTTAAGAAACATTCTAACTGAATGTTTCCTTTCTTTTTTGTAGGTCTTTTTTAGGCAGTCCTTTCAGTTTCCTTTAACATGAATTTGGTAAGTTATTCAATTTTTTTTAATTGTTTTTATTTTAACGAACAGTTTCTAACAGTTCGTTTACTTTCTTTTATCTAGGCGGTTCTCTTTATGATTTTGGTAAGAAATCAGACAGTGTTTATATTTCTATATATTTCCTTAACGAAACGTATACTAACGTTTCAATTTTTTCTTTTTTTTAGAAGACCGAGTCTTTGGATGTATAAGAATTCGATGGGGTGAAGTTTTTTTTGAACTATCTTCAAGAAATGTTTATTAATGTTTCTTTCTCCTTATTATGTGACTTATTCTTCAAACTTCTTGATGTAAATTTTGGTGGGTATTTTTTTCTTAACTATTTATTTTAACGAAGTGTTTTCTAACGCCTCAATTTTTCTTCTTTTAGATGTTTCTTTTGGTGGCTCTGGATGTGGCATTTTGGTAAGTTTGTTCTTTTTTTTCTTGAAATTTTTTTTTGATAAACATTTCCTAACTGTTTTTTTTTCTTTTTAAATAGTTCTTCAACTCTTTTGACGTGAGACTTCAGTGGAAGTATTATTTTTTTGTTTTATTCCATCTTTTGTTTTTAATAACGGTTACTAATTTCTTTTTTTTCTTTTTTTTAAGCGGCTCAGACATGGTTAGGTGATATTATGCAAGGTTATTCTTCATATTACTCGATGAATTGAATGAGGCTTTATTATCAACTCGAGTCTATTTTTAAATGTTTTATAAGAATTCAACAACGATAATTGTATTATAAATGAATATTAAATAATTAGTAATATAATATTATCATTATTACAATTGCCTTTTATTATTATTACAAATGTTATTACAAATGTCTTTAATTATTGTTATAATTGAATTTTATTATAATTATAAATGTCTTTTAATATACTTACAAACGCCTTTTATCAAACTAATAATTTAATATAATAAGCCTGAAATTAAACTATTCCGATCATAAAATATTCATTTGTTATCTTCTTACTAGCATTATTAACGAGATGAATGATAGCCCTAAATTATTTCTATTCTAGGCCTATAATAATTCTCTTATTAGGCTTATACCGAAAATAATGTTTTTAGCAAAGGATATATATCACATACTGTAACCTTTTTTTCCATCAAAATTAATTTAATCACTTTCTTAGCAAAGATCTAAATTTGAAAACGTGTGATCAAAAATGACGATCAAATATAATTACAATATACATACCTGCATACCCGATGCGAAGCAACGGGCTACTGCTAGTAATTGTATTAAAGTTATAGTAAAATTTTATTTTTGAAGTTGTAAATAAGTCATTAAGTAATAGTAAAGTTCCTATTCTAAGCTAATTAACTCTAACAATCATAAACCCTAACAATCATACTTTTCATATTTCAAAAAGAAGGAATCTGGCCAGAACCTGAAAAATGTCATCAAAAAAAAAGAAAAATTACATCTTTTCAATTCTATCATCACGAATTTGCCGATCATTTATTGACATTGTCACGGTGACTATTTTTATATAAATTCTACAGATCAACATACCGTTGAATCTGATTTATTGTCCAGATAGGTACCTACAGAATAAAAAAAAGGCGGAACATCCCCTGTTGCTGAAAAGCGACGTGAGACGATATTTCTTTTTTTGGAAATTAATGTAACCAAAAATTTCCTTAGGAATACTATTCATTTTTTGTTTGTATAACATAACTGATGAGTGGGAGAAAAGCTACACAATTACACAATTAAAGGAGTCTTAACGTGACACCATATGATTACAATGATTTCAATATAATATAGTAGATAAAACAATAAAAAAAAAAAAAAAAAATACAATAATATAGTATTTTAGGACAATACTCATACTGAATTTTAAAAAAATATTGTTAACACACAAATATGGTGAAAATATTGTCTGTATGAAAATTCTTTTGTATGTTGTGATGTTTCAGCTCCTAAAAAGTGTAACTAAAAATTCGACGTATTGTAGATCAATTACTAATTGTTTTTTCAAACACGGAGACGTGCATAAATGCACACAATATTAAACATTTTTCAATCCAAAAGTATGAAAAAGTATAAATTAGCAAAAAATTTTCTTAAGACAAAAAATTAAAATTCAATCAAAAAAAAAAAAGAAAAAGAAAAAATACTTTGATAGTTTTTTTCGCATAATTCAAACTCTTAAAATCAATTAAATTCTTTAAATTTCCTAACAAAATGAATCAGACTGAAGTTACCATTAAACTATCCATTCCATCTATCGCAACTGCTGAAGCCACTGAAAAACCGGGTGATTCTGGTGGCTGTACAATTATGTAATAAAAATAAAATTCTTTACATTTACGAATTTTATCGTCAGATCTGATTGGAAATTAAACATTTATGTATTGTTAAATAATCATTTGTCTATAGTTTACAACTTTTAAATTCTATTTATTTGTAATAATACATTGTACTTTATATATATATATTTCGTTAGTTTACTTGTGTTATTATATTATCAAATTACTTAATATTCGAATCACTATTACATATTTTGTCTTATATTCTGTATTTAGGGACATGTTTTAAAACGATTTCAGCGTTTTAAAACATGTGTTAAAAAATGTTTTAAAACACTTCGATATTATCATAAATTTTAAATCTTAAATTTTGATTAAAAAATCAATTTATATATAATAAAACGAAAACTGTTTTAGAACATGTTGTTTTAAATTACGTGCCATACCTATCTGTATTTTATCGTTTGTGTATTCTAAAAATTACAAAAATAAAATCACATCTTTAAATTCATTATTTAAATGATTTAAATTCTAATAATTTTGGCAAGTTTGAGGTTGCCTTAAAAGTTGTCTAAACCATAACTAATTTTCTAATAGTGTACACAGAAAATTTTCTATGCTGATCACGTAAGAAAAAAAATCTTTTTGATGCAAATACACAATCACTGGTCGAAGTGGGATGATTTGCATGAAGTTTATTGCCCATAAATAATAGCTTATACATTTGTTGATCTCAATTACGCTTAATAAATCTCCATCAAATTTAATTTATAGATTGAAATGGGTAAAATTTATTGTAAATTTTATGCTTTTAAAACTAATTCACTAATTATAATGTATGTATAAGTCAAATTCTAAATAAATTTTAATTAAATTTAATATCAATGTTTATTACGCACTTCTTAGTATGGAAATATCCTTATTTTTTACTTTTTTTTTGTAGTTATAGAAGGGCTTTGATTGGGTACCTGGAGACTGGAGATGGTAAGTTTCTTTGCGAAACTTACTTTTTTTTGTTTTCTTTAATTAGAAACATTCTTAATGTTTCTTTTATTTTTTTTTTTTGGATCTCGGCTCCTTCAAAACTTTTTGTTATTGGACAGATTGTTTTTTGGAGTTCTTAAATGTGTAGAATTTCGGTAGGAGGCTCCCTTTCTTGGGATTATTTCGTTTTAAGGAAAAGTTTCATTTTTTTGGACTTTTTCAAATTACCTTTAGAAAAACATGTTTATTAAATAATTTTATGTTCAGATACTTTATACATTTTATATAAAGAATTATATTATCAATACTTAATAATGGATAGCTAGCGTAGTATGTAATATATAACATTGTTTGCTTTATCAAATATATATGTAAATAAAGTGTGTTTACAACGTTGTAAAAAATAAATTACTACGTTTTGACTATATGTTTACAATAGCAAAATAGGTACAGTGAAATCATTTTTACGGTAAATTAAAAAAGCGTAGTGGCGATACATTTACGTTCAATAACGACGCACAAAACGACGGATGAATCACGTGATTTTGGCGCAATGTCGACGTTGTTAAAAATATGAAGTTTCTGCAATGAAAGTTTATGCATGAAAAAAATTTTTGGCTAGCTGCGGGTGAACGTTAGGAAATGAGCCCGGCTGACGCTTGTTCTTTCTTGTTTACCGTATTTTTAAATATTTTACTTTTTCAGTTGAAACAGAACAATACTCAAAGGCAACTGATATATAATAGCAGTCATATCGCAAATCATTACAAAATATAAATATAACAGGGTTGTTATATGGATGTTATATGGTTGTCAAAAAAACATATATTGACAGCAAAGTTGGTTTTAATTCTAGTAAAATAAACGAAAATGTGACAATTCAAAGGAAATAATAGAACCAATTACCAATGATTCAATTAATTTGTCACTTTCCGGTTAAATTTCTCAAGTGATAAAAAAATTCGATGTCTTTCATATTTTATGTATTGCCTTTGAGTATTGTTCTGTTTCAACTGAAAAAGTAAAATATTTAAAAATACGTTAAACAAGAAAGAACAAACGTCAGCCGGGCTCATTTCCTAACGTTTCACTCGCAGCTAGCAATAAATTTTTTTCATCCATAAACTTTTATTTTTTTCGCAGCTCAATAAAAGGACTCTTTACTGTTGATATATTACATAATGAAACCTTTCACTAGAAGCAATCAACATACAGTATTAGTTTTAATTAGAATTATACTTTCGAGTTTAGATGATCACTTATAATATATATTTTATCGAGTTTTTAATTATCATTAACTTTGTGTTTATCTTAATAATAATATAGGATTCCCTATAATAAATTTATTCCGTGTTTTTTATTCTGTTATTTCCGTAAATGTATTACATTCACAGGATTTATAGCCTCAAAATGTATAGATTTTATATTTTTCCGTAAATATAGAAATTGCAGATAAATCTTTTACAGGAATTATATCTTCTAACAAAAATATTAATTTTTCGTTACTAATAAATATTGTGTATTTTGCATCAAAAAGATTATTACGTGATCAGCATAGAAAATTTTCTGTATACACTATTAGAAAATTAGATATGGTTTAGACAACTTTTAAGGCAACCTCAAACTCACCAAAATTATTAGAATTTAGAACATTTTAAATAATGAATTTAAAGATGTGATTTATTTTTGTAATTTTTAGAATACACAAACGATAAAATACAGATAGGTATGGCACGTAATTTAAAACAACATGTTCTAAAACAGTTTTTTTCGTTTTATTATATAAAAATTGATTTTTTATAATATCAAAGTGTTTTTTAAAACATGTTTTAAAACACTGAAATTGTTTTAAACCATGTCCCTAATTACAGAATATAAGACAAAATATGAATGGTGACTAGAATTATTAAGTAATTTGATAATATAATAATAAGTAATAACACAAGTAAACTAACGATATATATATATATATAAGGCACAATATATTATTACGAATAAATAAACTATAGACAAATGATTATTTAACAATACATAAATGTTTAATATCCAATCAGATCTGACGATAAAAGTTCGTATATGTAAGACTTTTTATTTTATTACATAATTGTACAACCACCAGAATCGCCCGGTTTTTCAGTGGCTTCAGCAGTTGCGATAGATGGAATGGATAGTTTGATGACAACTTCAGTCTGATTCATTTTGTTAGGGAATTTAAAGAATTTAATTGATTTTAAGAGTTTGAATATGCGAAAAAACTATCAAAGTATTTTTTTTTTTTGATTGAATTTTAATTGATTGAATTTTAATTTTTTGTCTTCTTAAGAAAATTTTTTGCTAATTTATACTTTTTCATACTTTTGGATTGAAAAATTTTTAATATTGTGTGCATTACGCATGTCTCCGTGTTTGGAAAACAATTGTAATTGATCTACAATACGTTAAATTTTTATTTGCACTTTTTAGGAGCTGAAACATCACATCATACAAAAGAATTTCATACAGACAATATTTTCACCATGTTTCTGTGTTAACAATATTTTTTTAAAATTCAGTATGAGTATTGTCCTAAAATACTATATTGTTGTATTATCTTTATCTATATTATTTGAAATCATTGCAGTCATGTGGTGTCACGTTAAGACTCTTTTGAATTGTGTAATTGTGTAGCTTTTCTCCCACTCGTCGGTTATGTTTAATCAAATCGGTTACATTAATTTCCAAAAAGGAAATATCGTCTCACGTCGCTTTTCAGCAACAGGGGATGTCCCTCTTTTTTTTATTTTGATGGACAATAATCGGATCTATATAAAAATAGCCACCTTTTCTTATGTGACAATGTCAATAAATGATCGGCAAATTCGTGATGATATAGATATGTCGAATTGAAATAGCTATGTTGCACAAAATTTCACAAAAAGGAAATTCCGTCCGGTTTCTTTAATTTATACATAATATAATTAATTGTTATATTGTTATTATTGGATAATGGGAGGTAGTGGGTTAATTATCGAAATGTTTAGTTTGTTAGACCCTATAAAAATTTTTCAGAAAAATGATCACGTGTCTGAGTTTCTTCAGAATGAAAACTAAAAAATGATCATTTATAGGAGTTTTTTAATTTTTTTTGTAGGAAGATTTTAAATAGTTTCGTTTGTAATCACCTCACCATTGAAGTAGATTTATTGTCTCTTCTTTCAGTTTAGTTTATTTTGTTATTTCTTATAATTATATGTGCACTAACTAATTACTGGTAAAATAAAAATAAAAATAAAAACATAATTAATTGTTATTGTGGTTTAAGATTTTATTATTTTCTTCTTTTATATATTTTTCTTTAAAAAAAATTGTACATAATAGAAGAAATTATTAAACTAGAAGGAATATATATGTTTTTCTTTGATTTAAATAAAAACTAGAAAATGGAAACCGGTCGCAACTGTAGGCCGCAGTATATATGTGTTATATAAGAATATTTCAGGGGTTCAAAAAAGCAAATAACACGAAATGTCGAAATGTGGACATTTTGCATGGGATAAACAAATTTTACATTTTCGTATTTTCGTAGTCTTCCGTTTCGCTATAGCGGACATGCTTTATATCATTTGCCGATCAAATTTTTCTTAATTTAAAAATAATTAAAAATTTTAAAAAAGTATCTAGCAAAGTAAATTCCTAACAAAATAAATCAAAAGTGTGGCACCTTAATTGTTACACAACTTAATTACATAATTTTAATATAGGCAATTTCTATTTGTACACGGGGTGTTTAAACACGGGTCATATTAGTAGATTAAAAACGGCATTCAAACCCTCCTTTAATGCCTTAAGTAAACTTGCAGAGCAGGTGAAAATACATATATTTATCTGTAATATAATAAGAATAAAAAGTAAAAGAGTATAATGTCGGTAGCATTCAATTTCAAATTAAAAAACAAAAAATTAGTCTATTAAAAATTATATTTATATGACCCGTGTACAAACACCCCGTGTAAACTTAGAAATTTTCTTTAATATAATAGGGAATTCTGTTCATTGATAAGAGGGTTATATATTAAACCATTGAAGAAAAGACTTATTATAATAGAGAATTTAACATTTTTTTTATTTATTAAATATATATACTACATTCAATGTGGATTTCAAAAGAAGATGAAAAAAAATACAAGCTATTATATTTATTATTTAACTTAAATATTCATATTCTTTACCAACTTTTTTCCCGTGTAACTCAATTCCTTTATTTTTATAGTATACAACTTTATGCCGTGCGTTTGAATACCCATATTCAGCTGACTTTTTATAGAATTTAAAAGCTTTAGCTTCATCCCTTTTAACACCTATTCCATGTTCGTAACATCTTCCTAAATTATATAATGCTACTTCACTTCCATTATTTGCTGCTTTTTCATACCAAAAAAATGCCATTTCATCATTCTTTTCAATTTCTTCCCCATTTTCATATAAAAATCCAAGACTATTTTGTGCAAACTTATTTCCTTTTGCAGCTGCTTCTTTATATAATTTCAACGCTTCTTTTTTATCGGTATCAGTACCAATTTTTTTATTATAACATTCAGCAACCTTATATTTTGCATTTAGATATCCTTGTTCATTTGATTTCTTATAATACTCAAAAGCCTTAACTTCATCCTTTTTAACGCCCATTCCATATTCATAACATCTGCCTAAATTATATATTGCTATTTCGTTTCCATTATTTGCTGCTTCGTTATACCAAAAAAAGGCCATTTCTCCGTTCTTTTCAATTTTATTCTCATTTTCATATAATAATCCAAGACTGTTTTGTGCAGACTTATTTCCTTTTCCAGCTGTCTCTTTATATAATTTCAATGCTGCTTCTTTATTAATTTTAGTACCAATTCCTTTGTAATAACACTCGGCAACTTTATATTTCGCATTTAAGTATTCCTGTTCGGCCGATTTCTTATAACATTTAAAGGCTTTATTTTCATCTTTTTCAACACCTATTCCGTTTTCATAACATATACCTAAATTATATTGTGCTATTTCATTTCCATTAACTGCTGCTTTTTTATACCAAAAGAATGCCGTTTCCACATTTTTTTCAGTCCCATAACCTTTTTCATAAAAGAAACCAAGAGCGTTTTGCGCCAATTTATTTCCATTTTCTGCTGCCTCCTCATATAATTCAAATGCCTTTACTTTATTAATTTCAGTACCAATACCTTCATTATAAAAATTACCAAGCCGGAATTTTCCATCTGTATATCCTTGATCAGCTGATTTCTCGTAACATTCAAATGCTTTATTTTCATTTTTTTCAACACCTATTCCATATTCATAACATCTTCCTAAATTAAATAATGCTATTTCGTTTTCTTTCGCTTCATTATACCAATAGAAAGCTTCTTCAAATTTCTTTTCTTTTTCATAAAAAGTTCCAAGTTTAATTTGTGCAAATTTATTTCCTTTTTTTGCCATCTTTTTATATAATTCATACGCCTCTTTTTTATTAGACTTGGTTCCAATTCCTTTATCATAAAAATATGCTACTTTATATTGTGCTTCTATATACTTTTGTTTAGATGCTTTTTTATAAGATTCAAAAGCTTTAATAATATCATTTTCAACATTCATTCCATTTCCATAAAATATATTTAATGTATATGGACGTCTATATTTAGCTGATTTTTTATAATATTCGAATGCTTTATCATCACTTTTCTCAACACCTATTTTATTTTCATAACATACACCTAAGTTATACTGTGATAACCTATTTCCATTATCGGCCGCTTTTTCATACCAACGAATTGCTTCTTTAAAGTTCTTTTCGATTCCTTCACCTTTTTCATATAAATGTCCAAGGTTATTTTGAGCTCCAAGGTTTCCTTTCTTAGCGGCACGTTCATATAATTCAAAAGCTTTTACTTTATCAATACTAGTCCCAACTCCTTTATCATAACAATATCCCAATCGAAATATCCCATCTATATAACCTTGTCCAGCTGATTTCTTAAATAATTCAAAAGCTCTTCTTTCATTTTTTTCTACACCAATACCATCTCTATAACAACAACCTAAATTATGTAACGCAACTTTATTTCCAATTTCTGCTGCTCTTTCAAAATAATGAAATGCTTTGTCATATCTTATTCTTATTAATAATTTTCCAATATAATATAAACCAAATTGACTCAACCTTTTTGTAATTAATATTTTATGAGAATTAATCTCGTTATCTTTAAGAATATCTTTTGCGATAATACTTCCACTTTTTGTTGCTTTTTTATACCAATAAATAGCTAGATCCTTATCTATTTTCGTTCCAATTCCATCATTAAAACAGTTTCCTAATTGATATTGAGCATCAGCAATTTCATAACGCTTAGCTAATATTTTATAATATTTAAATGCTTTGATTTCATCCTTTTTAACACCTTTTCCTAATCTGTAACAGTTTGCAAGATAAAGTTTTGCGGTTGTATTATCATTATTATTTGCTTTTTTATACCAACAAACTGCACGTTTTTCATTTTTTTCAATTCCAATACCATTTTCATAACAATAACCTAAATAAAACTGCCCAATTATACTTTTATTTTCCACAGATTTTTTATACCATTCAAATGCTAAATATTGATTTTTCTCTGTTCCATATCCTTCATTATAACAATTAGCAAGATAAACTTGAGCCAATGAATAGTTATCTTTTGATGCTTCTGAAAATAATTGAAAAGCTTTATTGCTGCTTTCTTTAGTATTAATATTATAATAATAAAACAATCCCAAAACCCACTTATGTTGTGCATAACCTTGATTTTTTAATAACCAATTAATAAGTTTGTCTATATTTTGATTTAATATTTGTTGATTAATGAGTTGTTGAATTTGATCAAAAGTGACGCCTTGATTATGTTTCTTAATTAAAATTTTAATTAATTTATCAACAATTACATGGTTCATAGAATCCAATAGATGTTTTGAATCTGATGAGGAATTTGTAATATTTTCGGAATCGGTTGTAACAGTTTCATAAGTCTGTGAACTTAAGTTACTATTTGATAAAACTATACTTGGTATGTTATCTATTACCAAATCATCATTTAAACCCATAGATTCTCTGCTCACTGTTGAATTAGAACTATCCATATAAGTGTAAGTATTTAATAACGGATTTATCAAATATGATTGTGAGTACCTTTCCTTTTCTTTATAAATATTATTATCAATTACATACTTTCTTTCCGAAATAATTGATTCAAGAATTGAAACAACTTCTAATATATTTGGACGTTCACTCGGTTCATATTTCCAACATTCTAAAGAATTGTGTAGAATAAGAGTAATGAGAATTAACGTTATATTCATTATTATCCGGAGCGGAGCGAAGGTACTGCGATCGATCACGTGAATGACTCTATCCTCTCACGTGACATCATCGATAGATTTATCTTATTCGCTACAACGATTTCCGTTTTCTAGGATCTATGATCTTTTAAACATGATTACGAAACTACTTACTTGTATATAAATCACTGTATTCAGTAGGAGTACCATGAATAATTTCTTCTCTTTTTCCTAATTGTATATCAAGAGCTAATTCATAATTGTCTTCGTAATGAAATGGTTGATATCCACTTGAAATTTGCCACATAATAACTCCAATACTATATATATCAGACTTTTTATCTAGTTTGTGATTTTTATCGGCAAAACTTTTCGGATCTACATAAGGTACTACACCATGTAGGCTTGATGTACTATTTGACGCTTCGGCAATTTTTTTTGATAAACCAAAATCTGCAAGCTTAATATTTTTTTGATGCATAAGTATATTTGCCGCGTGCTTTAAATTACATATATAAAAAGTTGATAATTAATTTTATGATTTATTTTTTTTTTTTTTTTTTTTTGAAAAAGTAAAATTTGTAAGCAAGTTTGATGTATTACCAGATCACGATGAATAATATCACATTCATGTAAACATAGAATAGCGTTTGATAATTGAAACACTAGTCTTAGTTTATCGTCCCATCCGAGTTGATCAAAGTTATCATGTAAATAGCTCTCTAGTGTACCACTATCAGCATATTCTAAAACCAAAATGTAATTGTTAATTTGATGATCATCTAAAAATAATGAAAAAAAAAATATGTTAAAAATTGTTAATTTGTTTCAATGTAATATGTTGTTCCCACTTTTCTTACCGATCATTATTCCTTTTGTGATACCATAAAATCTTAATATATTATCATGAATATTAACGGTCCGATGTAATTTTAACTAAAAAAAAAATATAAAAATATGATTAAATAAAGTAAAACTTATATTTTCAAAAAAAAAGAAAGAAATCAATGATAATTACTTCATTAACGACTTCTTTAAGAGTTGATTTATGATTAATAAAAGATTTTAAAGCGAAGAACGTATTAGTATGTTTCCAATTAGCACGAGCGATACTTCCAAATGCACCATTCCCTATATTCTGTATATTTTTAAAATCAGAATATTCATAGTAATTAATATGTTCATTAGCGATTGATCTTTCTAACCAATCAACGTAATTTTTTGTATCAGAATCGGTTGTCATTTTAATGATTTTTTTAAAAAAAAGTGCTTTTTTTTTTAAAAAAAAAAATTGATTTGATTTATAACAATTTTATCGGTCGGATGGAAATTCCGATAAACAGGTTTCCACCCTTCCAGACTATTGTACATCGAGGATCACATTCTAGATTGTACAAAAAATTAATTTGTTATGAAAGATTTGCAATCAACAGAAAATGTGTAATGAATTGACTCGGTACTTTTTTTTAATTGGCCAAATTATTGCTTATTCCAAATGCGAGTTATAAGTGTGTTCTAAGCCTTCTACTCGATTTGATACATAGTACTGTTACACAGTCGGAGTTTATTTTTTTTAACTAATCTGGGTACGGTTTCGAAGCAATCTGGAATATAAGAAATCTTTAACGGACATCTCCATAATAGATAAGAAGTTAAAGACATATTGGGCTTATTTTGGTAATTACTATCGTATTAAACCTTGCAATACAAATTAGAAAACGTCCATTCACCGCATAGAGGAAAAGAACTTTAGAAAAAAAAAAGTAAAAAAAGAAAAAAATTTTGAATTTTTTATTTATCGTTATTATATAATAGAGAATTTTATTTTGTAAGGAAGATCTTTGAGAATTGTTTTTGTTTCGACTATCTATTCAAATTAATCGAGCCTTCAATTATTCTAATATTATTTAAAGACCTCACTTTGATAATAACACACTTTTTTATAAATAATTTCTAATTAATATAAAATAATGCTTTTAGTTTCTAATTTATCAATCGACTATTAACGGACGAAAGATATCTAGTTTAGTGTAGTTGAATTCGAAATTGACCAAGCCAAGACAAAAGAAACAACTGAAGTTTTTCCTTACTGAAAATGTTAGATAACTCCTTCCGCTTATAGAAAAATATTTAAAAGTATATAGTAATTATATCGTAATTAATCACACTCTCCTAAGAGCGCAACCTCGAGATTTAATTGATTTGTTATCTCTCATATGGGGTTATATATGTAATTTGATTTCGCACGGTATATATATATTTTATATGATACTTGTATAAGTTTAAAATCAGTATATTAAATTAAAGGGATTTAATTTTTCGACACTTTATTGTTAAATTCCATGTAAATTCCACGTAAATTCGTGTGAAATATTTTCCTTATATATCTGGTAAAACCGTTTCAATAATTCTACTATATTACTATATTATCAAATATTACTACAATTATACTATTTCGAAATATGTCGTATTCTGGTGTCGTGCGTAAATGATAAATATGAAGTGCTTAATCGACCAATTTCAATAAAATTTAAACTACTGATTTTGCAATAAGTTAAGTTAGGTTATTCAAATTAGGTATTTTCATAACGGTCTTTTTGATATCAATTCAGGAAAGAAAATTCCTTTTTTCCAAAAATTCTAAAAGAAAGTTGTTAAAATTCTACCAAGTTCACCGCAACGACGCAACGTATAATCAGCGGTCACATGACCATTCTTATGATGACGACTGCTTACAAATTACGGGGTCACAGAAAGGAAGAAATCCTATTGGCCTTCTTAATTCATTTTTTCTTTATTCTATTTCCCAATATATACAGTATGTACTATATTTACTTAATATTATCAATAAATCTTTCATTAATTTACGTTATTTACGTTGGAAATTCTAATTAGAAATACATAAAATTTATAAAATTTAAAAAATATTAATTTTCGATTGTACTAAACATATTAAAAATTTAAAAATAAACTGGCTTTTATTTTTATATTTATATAAATTTCACAAAAAATTTAAAAATTTTTTTTTTACATTAAGATCATGTGATTTCATATTAAAATTTTTTTTCAATTTTCGAAAAAATTGATGTTGTGCGGGTTACGAATAATAATTTTATTATATGTCATCAGTTTTATTAACATAGTTTTAATTACGGTAATTTTTTTTTTTTAAAAAAAAATATTATGGATAATTTTTTACTAAATAAAAATAATAATAATAATAATAATTATTTGTTTAGGAATATCATCCGAAAAATTTTTGTGGCGTTACTGTTGAAATCCGAACGATTTCCTAAAAAAAAAGGATAATTTCTATATAAATATTTTAACTTTTAGATAAGATTATTTAAGAAATACGAAAAACAATTTTCTTAAAAAATGTCAGTTTTTATCTACATATCATCATTACACGAAAAAAATTTTTTTATAAAATTAAAAGCATGCAAACTTATTTATTTTTTTACTTTATTCAAATCACTAAATTTGGTGACGCCCACAGAAAAATTTTTAGCCCTCATTCTGCGCATCGTAACTTTAAACAAAAATCAATTTTAGAATCTTCCATCGAAACACGGATAAATCGATTGGAAATTTCAATAATGCAGCATGACATTCAAAAGATTCTTAATTTGGGAATAAACCCGTTTAACCGGTTGATCAAACAATGAAATGTCACGTGAATTCGGAATTTTTGTCCGATTTTGCAGAAAAAATTTTTTTTTTTATTTATATTTGAACGAAGACTAAATTTTCTTTTTTTTTTCAAAAAAAAAACGGAGAAATTCTTACAATGTCAAATGATAATGACACGAATGATTATAGTGGTTGGTTAGATAAATATTACGATCGTTTCGATTATTCGGACTTTACAGTTTTAGAAAAAATTGATACCGGCTCTTCCGCACGAATTAAAATTGCTACATTAAAAGATATTAAGGATACTAAATTTGTTTTGAAATGTTTTAATTATGTTAATTATGATAAAATAACTCTTGAAAAAGTTGTTAATGAGGTAAAGTATGTATTAAAAGTATCTGGTATTATGGAACCAATTAATAAAATCATTTAATTTATATAAACATATATTTTTACAGATACGATTGCTAAGAGAAGTTAACTATCATCCTAATATTATAAGATTATATGGTATCACAAAAGGTAAGAATTTAACGATAAAATACATAATTGAATCCAACTTATAATATGTTTATATATATTATTTATCTTGTTTCAGATCCAATATTAGGAAATTGTTCATTAGTACTGGAATATGCTGACGGTGGTACATTGCAAAATTATTTACAAAATCATATTAAAGAACTTAAATGGGATGATAGATTTGACTTAGCGTTTCAGATAGCAAGTGCTATATCTTGCTTACATAATCACGATATTATTCATTGTGATTTGGTAATTATAAATTATTTAATATATTTTTTTTTCATAACTTTAAGAATAAATGAATTAATCAAATTTTATATGTAATTTTAAAAGCACTCAGCAAATATACTTGTGCATCAGAACAAAATTAAGTTGGCGGATTTTGGTCAATCAAAAAAAATTGTCGAAGCATCAAGTAGTAGTACATCAAGTGTATATGGTATAGTACCTTATGTAGATCCGAAAAGTTTTGACGATAAAAATTACAGACTAAATAAAAAATCTGATGTGTATAGTATTGGGATTATTATGTGGCAAATTTCAAGCGGACGACAACCATTCCATACTGAAGAATATGACGCGGGCTTAATGTTTCAAATAAAAGGAGGAAAAAGGGAAGAAATCATTGAAGGAACACCTACTGTTTATAGTGATTTATGTGAACGTAAGTTATATTTTATAGTAATATTTACTGAATAATTTTTTCGTCTTAAAATATATAGAGTACTAAATTATTATTATTAATTAGGTTGTTGGAAATATGAACCAGATGAACGACCGGATATACAAAATGTTGTTTCAATACTTCAAGATATCGCTTTTAAAAGTGAAACTCAAACGCAAGTCGATAACGTTGAATTAGCTTATGAAGAGAATGTATTAACAATGAACAACCCTAGTGAAAATTATTTAACCTTAGATAATTATCTATATATAGATGATATAGATGATGAAGTGCTAAATATGATGAGTTTTAAAAACATTACTGCTTCTATAAGTAATTCATCAAGAGTTTCATATCAAGAATCAACAAATCTATTGGATTCTGTAACCGTTGATAGATTAATTGAAATTATAATAGAAAAACATAATGAAGGACATGTTATTGATGATAAAATTCAACAAATTATTCACAAACAAATATTTCAATTAAATCAAAATGCAGAAAATTTCGTTGATTGGCTTATGGATAATCAAAACGAAGCAAAATATATTTGGCTTTTAGGATTATTTTATTATTATAATATTTTAAATGTTGTTACAGAAGACGATGAATTTAAAGCATTTAAATTATTTTTAAAAGCATCAAAAAGTAACTTTCCAATAGCTCAAGTTTATCTCGCTAATTGTTATATTGAAGGATATGGAACGAAGAAGAATGAATATTTCGCGTTTGAATGTTATAAAAGATCCGTGGAAAATAAAGAAAATAAAAATTTTATTGGTCAATTTTATTTAAAATACTGTGTTGGAATTAGAAATAACGAGAAATCAACTCATTTGAATAAAGAATCAGCAAAAAAAGGGAGAACAAGAAATATTTTCGGGAAGAAAGAAGTTAAGGTCTTTAAGGCATTATTAACCAGAAAATTTAATCAACATTGTACATTTTATGTTGGACAAATATTAATAAGAATAAGTTCTAGAAAAAGTGCAATTTTTTACCTCGAAAAAGCTGCGAGAAGTGGAAATAAAATTGCACAACATAATGTAGGTTGTTGTTATAGAGATGGCATAGGTGGCGCAGAAAAAGACGAAAAACGAGCCTTTGAATTCTTTGAAAAATCAGCCGGACAAGGTTATATAAATGGAATATTTCGACTTGCTCATTGTTATAATGAGGGAGTTGGAACTAAAGTTGATAAAGCAATAGCTTTTATGTTATATAAAATTGCTGCTAAAAAAGGAAGTATTGAAGCACAAAATAATCTTGGACATTTATATGAAATAGGTGAAGGAACCAAAAAGTGTCTAAAAAATGCAATTCACTGGTATGAAAAAGCAGCAGATAATGGAAATGTGATAGCGCAATACAACTTAGGTATATGTTATGAACAAGGAAGAGGTGTTGAAAAAGATGAAGTTAAAGCTTTTGAATATTATAAGAAATCAGCTGAACAGAAATATATAGATGGAAAATATCAACTTGCTAATTGCTATTATAGAGGAATTGGTACTGATATTAGCGAAGAAAAGGCGTTTAAATTGTATAAAGACGCGGCCGAGGCAGGATACACATTAGCGCAAATTAAACTTGGAGCATTATATGAATTAGGTTATTGGACTGAAAAAGATTGTAGAATGGCTTTCTCTTGGTATGAAAAAGCAAAAGAAAATGAAATAGCATTGTATAATTTAGGAAGATGTTACGAATACAAAATAGGTACTGAACAAGATGAATTTAAAGCTTTTGAGCATTATAAGAAATCAGCTGATCTAGGAAATATAAATGGTATGTTTCGACTTGGAAATTGTTTTGATAAAGGAATTGGTACTGATATTAATAAGGAAGAGGCATTTAAATTATTCGTTAATACTGCTGAAAAAGGAAATCCTGGAGCTCAAAATAATCTTGGATCTTTATATGAAAAAGGTGAAGGAACTAGTAAGAATTTAGATAAAGCTTTTTATTGGTATAAAAGAGCACATGAAAATGGAAATAAAGAAGCATCATATAATTTGAACAGACTTCAACATAAAGCAATTGAAGACAGTTCATATGATTTTCTTGAGATTTGACCACAAATTTATCCTTATAAACGAACATTTTTATTAGTTTATGTATTAAACGAATGTAATTTTTTTTAAAAAAATCTTTTTATCAAACTTTATATATTAAAATATAGTATTTATATTTTTATTAATATTTATTAATGTATTTCTTGTAAGATAAAATATAATAAATTCTCAATTTAATATTATCAATTGAACTTTTATTTACATTCATGTCATTTTATTTGATAAAGAATGATTGTAATATGAAATTATGATGTTAAAGGGCACGGAATCTAACTTAATTTTGCAAAATGTTTCAATTCAAGTTTTTATCATTCATAAATTTTATAAAGTTTATAACTAAATATGCACACATTCACGCAAAATTTACTGTACTGTTTTATCCCCTACCGGCTTACCCTGATCCTTACCCCGATCTCTATCCTAATCTCACCCTTTACCCTAGTTTTTGTAGTAGTTGTAGGTAGAGAAGCGGTATAAATTTATGCGTGGGTTGAAACAGTGACATAGGTTGGTGAACTAGTAGGTATTTGTGGTCCTGCGATAAGATCAGTTGGTTATAGTGCTACGCGCAATCTCTAGCATAGTGCATTTTTTAGGAAGTCCTTTGTGGTAGGATCATTGTATTTTATCATTAGTAATATTAAATGTGATTAACTTAGAATATGTATCGGATATTATTATAATTACATCTGTTCGTTCATTAATTTTCATATGCATATATCAATCCAATAATATTATTAATGGTTGATTAAAACAAATAATAGTCTAATAGCGGCACTACGAATTCCATTATGGTTATCGAACTTAAAAGTAAAACTTCCAGTTATTTAAGGGGGAAATAAAAAAAGGAAAAAGCATCAATGCTACTAGACCATTATTTGTATTAATCATCCAATAATATATAAATGTGATAGAATTTCTATTATTATTATTATTTGAATTTTCATATAGCAAGAATTCAATTTACAGTTTCAAGCATGAAAATTGTGAAATATACAAATTTATTTTGTTCCGACGGATGAAAATGAACATTATTTAATAAAAAGGAAAAATATATCTGATATAGCTTTAAATAAATATTCCCTATAAAAAAATTGGATACGTTTTTTATAAAGTTTTTATACGATTTTTTTTCCTTAGAAATAACGTATCATAATAGGATACGGAAAAATGCACAATTCCGTATCACTAAAAATATGGTTTGGATACGGAATTTGCACGGAATTCATATGGAATTTACATGATTTGATCACTGATTTTATCACGAAATTTATACGATTTGGTCACTGAATTTACTATTTGTATTACAGTTTACTATAATTATATTTATATAAATCTAATTTTACTTTATTAAATTAAATAAAAAATAAAAAATAAACAAAATACAAATACATTATGAAAATTCCCTCCTTATTAAGGCCACCTATTGAAACCAAAATTATCTATAAGTTCAGGTTCATTTGGAGTCAAACAACCTAAAAAAAACAAAAAAGAACGTCTAACTTAATTGGAAACAAAACCCCCCTTCATATAGTATCTGCAATCGTCCAAGTCACCAAAGGTCAGCATTCCTACAAAAAAAGAAAGAGAACTCCAGAATGTCTGACCTACATAAATGAAAAGAATTATGAAGCATCTGATGAAAAAAAAACCAAAACAACAAAATAAATCCAAAACTGACCTACAAAAAAAGAAGACTCTGAAGCAACAAAACTGAAACAACCTACAAAAAGAAAAGAATCTGAACCCAACTTACAAAAAAAAAAAAAGAAAAGAATCTGAACCCAACTTACAAAAAAAAAAAAAGAAAATTTGAACTGACCTAAAAAAAGAAAAAAATCCTGAACAATCCTACAAAAAGGAAAGGACTCCCAAACTGATCTACAAAAAAACTGAATCTTCTCACAAAAAAAAATCTGCTGGCCTATGAAATAAAAAAAGGGATAAATATAAATAAAAAAGAAAGGGGAATAAAGAATAAATCAAAAAAAAAATATTTTTTTAAAAAGAGGGTAACGAAGTTAGAAGAGTTAAGAAAAATTTTTTTTTTAAAGGGAGGACGTCAAAGTTAGAAAAATAAAAAATTTTTTATAAAGAGGAAATAGAAATAGAAAGAAGAAAATTTTTAGAAGAGTGGGAATAAAAGAATAAAATCAAAAAAATTTTTTTTTTTTTAAGGGAGTAACGAAAAAAAATTTTTTTTTAAAGGAGAGTGATGAAAAAGAAAAATTTTTAAAGTGAGGTACGAAAAAAAAAATGTTTTTTTAAAAGGGGGTGACGAAAAAAGAGAAGAAAAGGAAAGACAGAAAGGAAGATCGGAAGATCAAACTCATCAAAGTAAGGGTTTATATAAAAAAACAAAAAACGTATCATAACAAAACAATAAACAATCACGTGATCTCGTAAAATTATTTTCTAAAAATATTAAGTTTAAAAATTCCGTATACATTCCGTATGATTAATTTTTTCCGTATACATTAGTTTTTTTAAAAAATGTTCAAAAATGAATTGCTTATTAAATATACGGAATTTGTATACGGAATCTATAGAAACGTACATAAAATGTATACAAAACGTATCCTTTCCGTATACATATTTCTTATAGGGATTAATGAACTTGCAATAAAAACAACTTCATTACTCTATACCAATTTTGCCAATTTTGAATTTCAATTCGTAAACTCACATTAAGAAAGTTATATATCTGTATTTTTCTTATATTTGTAATTTGCTTATATCGCTTGTATAGTATAGTAATTATAAGTTTTGATTTAATAATAATTGTGATTAAGAAATAGAAGTAAATATGAAGAACATATTCTTATAAAAAAAATTTTTTTCATTATATCAGATATAGCAATGAATTAAAATCAACAAACTGGAAAATTTAATTTAGAAAACAATCAAACGTACAACAAGGACCCTTTATGACCCTTTATGGATAGGTTACAAGACTTATACGAGGCCTGTAACAGTCAACATTTTCGCTTATACGTTACGCTTTAAATAGAATTTATATCATGCATACGTACAAAATATTCAATATTTATAATTCTATTAGTCCTTATATACAACCGATCCTTAATGCCCTTTGTGTATCTGATCGTCATGTGCTTCTAATTTTTCATGGACTATTAAAATGAGGCAGCTTCTTGCAACACCCTAACATGATGAAGTTTTACGTTCTATTTAGCAGTTAGAGTTACAAAAGCTCAAGCTTAAACAATTTAATATTTTTGACATGTTGTATTGGTTAATTTTTATAATTAAACTTAACAAATAATAATATTTTATAGAAACTCTTATTTTTTGTTGCAAAGATTTCTCACAGATTTCTCACATTAAAGAGTTTTGGTGCAATAAACTTACTAGGTCCAAAAAAACGAAGGGGCAACTAATACTGAAAAAATAGTTAACATCAGCCATGAGTACTTACAAACAATATTCTGTCCATCCTGGGAAATATTGCAAATGTCATTTAACATGATAAAAGATTTTCAGTCTTTATAGTATCTAATGCTTTTTCTCTTAGTACTCACCACTCACCTCTTATTTGGAGAATTACTCCAACTGCTATATCAAAGGTTTCTAAAGAAATGAAATGATGAAAATGTTGAATTGACCTCTTTAAACTCTTGATAATCTTGAGTACTAGTTGATTTTTAGAGGCAGAAAAGTTATTGGTTGAAAAGAATAAGAGTCTTTGAAAGAGGGTGTGTTTTTTATATTTTGCAAAGAAAGGATAACTCCTATGTTGGCTCTTGAGATTTGTGTTGGTTGGATACAAAGCTGAACAGTTTACCAAAGTTACTGGAGGTTACTTAAGAGATCCAAAATGTTTGGTATCCACTCCAATCTATCTATCCAGGTGCCCTATCTTTGTTGTTGGTAAAGATTTGTTAATTCTAAAGGAGAAAATAGCTATGTACTTTCTTTAGGAACTGACATCAAAACATTAGTTTATGTTGAACATCAACACTAGCCTGATGCAGTATATAAATAAAGTCAGATGGTGTGCCACACATTTGATCAGCAGGTGATTTCAGCAGCATTATCAGAACAAAAGTACTAGATGAGGTTTCAATTCCATATAACTTCAATCAAGTAGGTTCAAATAACCAAAGGGTTGGAGATCTCGGTATCAAAGTGGAATATTTTAATAAAGCTGTTAACACCACTAAATAAAGGAAAATTTGTATACAATTTCTTTTGATTGCATTTTTTTTATTTTGTAAAGGAAGGGTAACTTTCAGAAAGTATTGGTTAAATATTAAGTTGATCCACTATTGGCAGGTTACTTAGAAGAATTACCTGAATTTAACACACTTGATATCCACTCCAAACTCTCTTTTCAGGTGTCTTAACTTGTTATTGTAAAGATCTGTTGGAAGATGCACTGCTAACAATTTCTTTCTCACACAGAAAAATATCTATTTATTACCAAACTATTTAAAGAAGAGCACATAACCACCAAATCAAGTATTAAGAATTTGATGACAGCATTAAATAATAGTATATCTAAAAAAATATAATAAAAGTTATATCAAAGTGGAGGAGTAATATTAAAGAACAACATATTAAACAATCTACATATTATCACAACTTCAGAACAGCTGATAGAGATTTCAAGCAGATATCAAAGAAGGATTGTGTTATTAGAGATCCTGGTTTTATTTATAAGTGAATTGGAAAGTTATTATTAGACAAGAGAGTTATCCATTATGATGCTGAGTTGCTGCAAGCTGCAAAAACTCACTGAATTTTATATTTGAGTGATGATGAAAGTTATGAAGAATATTTGAAAAGAAAGAACAGTGAAATAGCACTTCTAAGCTCTGGTAAAGATACTTCTGTTGTTGACATTATATGACAAATTTTTGGGTATTTAGTTGATGATAAATTGCAATATAGGATTCTTTTAACATACAATTAACACTGCCTTCAAAGACCTAAAGATAAACCACGTACTTTTTAAATTAGATTAAAGAATCCAACCAGTTTTTCAATGTTATGCATTTATGCAGCGTTAGCTATATATAGATACCAAATGTTCTAGCCCAGAAGAAATACCATCATTATTACTACAATCCAATTTTGATGATACTTCAATGGTATTACATTGTAAAATTGACTATTTATTATTTTAAAAGCACATACATCTTATTAGAAATTTTAAAGAAATTAAAAAGAGATTTTATGATCATGTATAAAAATTATCTACTGTTATTTAATATATACTATAATCATATTATTACAAATCCCAGATTGCAAAGTATATGAATGTAAATTATGTTACTTTAATTCACTGTAAAAGTTATGCAACAATTTAAAAGAATACTTTTAACTTAAACATTATCTAATTTTTAATAATGTCCAAGGTTTGAATAAAAATTTGGTTTCTTGTAAATTTGTGAATAAAGTAAATAAATAAATGATAATAATTATCTAATTAAATGCATACATTGTTAACTAGTTCTATGAATTTATTAATTTGCTTAGACTTGGCATTTTAATAAAGGAAAATACTGATTCTATACTGAGAGATTTTAACAAAAGATTTTCTTTATTTTATTCTAAAATGTATTAAAATTCATAAGTTGACAATATTAAAATATTAAAAAATTTTTGTTTCATATCTTATAATTAAATATTTAGAATAACTAACTTTTTTGCATTATGCTTTAAGAATCAGATTTTTTATATACCAAAGAATCTTTTTTTCATTAGAGGTTTTCAACTAAAAACTCATTCGATCATTTTTTAGACAATACTTTACTTTATTATTTTAATCTTACTAATCCTAAATTAATATTTATTCTCAAATTTATAGCAAATAAAATGCATAAAAGCTTAATTATAATAATCTACTTCTTCTTTTTCTATATCTTTATAATCTTTAATCTCAAATTTAATAACACCTAAACTTTCATACTTTTTAATTAATTTTATATTTTCATTATCATCTTCAAAATCATTATTATAATAATTCTCACTTTTAATAATTATTAAAGAAAGTAATTTTTTTGATACTCTACTTTTCCAGTTCATGAGAAATGATTCTAAATCTTTTGGATATATATAATCAAAAAGCACGAAATTGCATATTTTTAATTCACAAAAATTATTCGGTGAATAATTTACAATGGTTTCTAATATTTCCTTTTTAGTTAAATATGGTCCACATTTAATTTAAATACTTTCTAAATATTGACAATTTTCGAGTATAGTTTTTAATATACTAATTCTTTCAGGACTTATAAAAAGACTTTTAAGATTTGGACAAAACTTAGAAATAGATAAATTAAAAGTATCTCCATTTTGACATGAATAAAACTTTTTAAGATTTTTTCCATTATTTTCCAAAAATTTTATCATATATTCAGAATCTGGATGTTGATCAGGAAATTTCAAAACTTTTAATTTGGGAAATTTAGTATTTTGCAATTGTTCAAAATCTATAAAATTCAATAATGAAAATATAATTTCTTGTAAATTTGAGAATGATTTGACAAATGATAATAATGGTAAATAGTAATCATAATCATCATCATTAAAAAGGTGTAATTTTGTTATTGTATTAGAGTATTTTGTTAAAGTAGGTAAAAGATTTTCCCAAGATGAATTATTAAAAGCTATCAAGGTTAAACTTTTTAGATTATTCTGCATAATGATTAATTCTTTTAACTCATTTGAAACATCATGATTATAAAATTTTATAGAAATTGATTGTAAGTTGTGACATATTTGGGAAAGCTTATAAAAAAAATCAGGAGGAAGGTTTGTATTGCAATTTAATTCTGAAAGATTTATTAATCCAGAAAAATAATTGAAATTAATATTAGGTTTATATTTATTATTATTATGGATCAATTTTTTCAAAGTTTGATTTGAAATCATTTTGATTATTTCATTTATGACTATTTGTTTTCTACTATACTTTAATGGTTGTTTATTATTAGATAGTTTATGTTTAATGTTATTATTAGGTGGTTTAAAGTCATTTAAAACTATTTTATGAATTTTATTAATTGAAAGAACTTTACAAAATTCAGGATAATTGAATAGTGGTGATTTTGAAGTAGGTGGTGAAATGAAAATTTTATTATTTTGTAAGATTTTTTTTGATTTACTAGGAAGACAAGCAAATAATGTACTAAGAATTGATGATTCCACTCTATTATGATCAATAACTTTGTAGCTCCAAATATCTCTCCACAAAATTCTAACAGAAACATTACACCAATGATGATTAACTAACAAGCATGAATGTAAAGTATTTTTATCTTTCTTTAAATATTCAAAAATTTCATTTAAGCAATCATCTACAAGTTGATAAGCCATTTTTTTTAAAAAAAAAAAATTTGGTAATTAAACTCAATTTATGTAAAATTGAAATAAATATCTGTAATTATATATGTAATCATAACTAATACTGATGTCAATGTGATTAAATAATTATATATAATTGTTAAAATGACTAGGTCATTTGTCAGAAATGACCCAAATGACACATTATCAGTAATTTGGATCATTGGAATTAAATTTTTAGATTTTCATATCAGATTAAAATATGAAACTTTTATTTCATTTCATTGGAGGGTTCTTTTTTTTTTATTAAAAAATAGAATAATACTTTATTATGACAAAGCAGTAAACGTTATGTTATAATGTTAAGCTCTAATCCTAGTTTTCTTATTTCTTAATAGAAACAATTAATATATATAAAAGCTAATAATAATGATATTCATCTAATTCTTCTTCTTTATCTATATCTCTAAACGTTCATATTTTTTTTAATTATTTTCATAATTTTATATCCTAAATCATTATAATTATAATAAAGCACAATATTTAACTAAAAAATAAAGTATTTTTTTGATGATCTGTTTTTCCATTCGAAGGCATGTCTAGTATTGAAATATAATGTATTTTTTAATTCGCAAAAATTATTTGAATAATTCACAATAGTTTCTAATACTTCCTTATCTAAGTAACTTTCTCCATATAAAATTTGAATAATTTCTAAGAAATGACAACTAATAAGTATAGTTTTTAACATATTTAATTCATCATCTTTAAAGTTTACAAAAAAAGATTTTAAGATTTGGAGAAAGCACTATTTAATATTTTTATTTTAATTGCAACTCACGTTCGAGGCATACATCCAGTTGGTATTTCGTTAGGATTTTCTTGTATACGAATTCGTTGCCAGTCTGTAAAAACGGAATGGTCACTATCGAGAACAAAAATTAGCAATTGTTAAACTTAAAGCAATATTACATATATACATATAGAGATTTTTTAAAAATTTAATAATGTACTCAGGTTTTGGACATTGAAAAGAAAATTTTAAAGTTTGTAATAAAGATAATTAATATACTGTAAATATTTAGAAATCTTCAAAGTAGGGCTTCCGTTTGAAATTAGAATATTCGAATATTCGTTTGCAAATATGCCAGTAGATTCGAATGTGTCACGTAGATTCGAATATGCCAGTAGATTCAAATATGCTATATAGATTCGAATGTGTTACATAGATTCGAATATGCCATGTGATTCAAATATAAAGTAGAAAAACCAATTTTTTTTAAAGAGAAATATAAATTTGCTTGATATTTTGTAATATAATTTTTAATAAAATTTTTTGCGAAATACGAAGTTACTATAAAAAAAATGTAAATATTAATAAATTCAAAATCACATGAGATTCGAATATCCATTTGAGATTCGAATATCCGTTTTAGATTCGAATATCAGGTGAGAGTCGAATCATATTCGAATCTACATTTTAAAAACTTTCAAATATTCGAATCTTGCTATGAATTTCAAACAGAAGCTTTACTTTCTGTAAGGGTTACAAATGAATATATAATTTTTGTAAATTTGAGTATGAATGATAAAGATGGGAGTCCCAGCCCATTTAAATGGGTGGCAAGTATAGTGACGTTTGCGTTATTGTCGACATACAAAAGTAAACGTAAAATTTATATTGAAAAAAAATTTCGAGATTCTGCGATAAAATTCTTTTTTTTAAAAAATCAGCAATGTTTTTTTCTTTTGAGAAAAGGAGAGAAAAGATACTTCGCTATAATTAGTAAAAAGATGTGATTTAGTTATTGTTTTAGAGTGTTTTGTTAAATCAGATGTAATATTGATCCAACTCGCATAAAAAGATCTCAAAGTTAAATTTTTTAAATTATTCTGTAAAGAGATTAATTCGCTTAACCCTTTGAAATTTCCTCGAAAATCTTTAGAAATTGATTGTAGATTGTGACAAGTTTGTGATAATAAATAAAAAAAAATTAGAAGGAAGATTTGAACTGCAATATAATTCTTATTAAAGATCTCGTCCCAGGGAAATAAGTGAAAGGAAAGTTAATAAAGAAAAATGTATTACAATGATAGATCAATTTTTCAAAGAAATTTGATTTGTAAACATTTTGATAATTTCGTTTGTAACTAAACACTTTCCTTCTAATGAATTAAATGAATTCCCTATAAAAAATATTGTTAAAACATTGCTCGGTTTTTTCGTTCGGACAATCGACCCGTTCCGAACATTTACTTGACATTTATTGGACATTCATCATGATATTGTACGTTTTTTATGTGGTTAAAAATTCTCAATCTCCGCATCTTGTATTAAAATTCTAAAATTCTAATAGAACTAACACCAAATACGATTAACTAACAAACATGAATGTAAAATATTTTATCTTCCTCTAGATATTCAAGAATTTTACGCCATTACACCACAATTGTGAGTAACCTTGTGTTAGTATACTAACCATCCTTACTAGAAAAGGAAATCACTTTCCATTTTGAAATTACCCTTTCTCTTTTCGTAAAAAAATTTATCTCAAAAAATTAATATCTTTTTTTTTCGCAAAAGAAAATTCTCAATATTTTATTTTAATTATGTTCATTAATTAATATAAAACTAACGTTCTTACTTTATTTTATTAAATTCGAGAAAGATGGCATATTCATTAAGATACAAATATTTGTTCTGATTTAATCTACTGTTTAAAAGTATATATTCAAGTGTATTTAGCACATTTTAATATATGATTCAATTAAACTCCGATGAACTTATGTAATCTATAATTAAACGGTGTTTGTTTATGCGAGTTTTTACTACGATTTTTAATAATTGCGAATTCCGAAGAACTAATTTCAAAATATAAAATATATTCCTATAATAATAAATTTTTTTTTTATATGGAGATGAAATATGTAACAATCTATAATCTTCATTAATTACCCGAGGATTGAAGGATTTATTAAATGATAAATATTATTTGATTTTAAAAAACAGCTATATTACCAAATCCTTTTACTATATTTAAAGTTCATTCTCCTTACTTTTTTTATTTTCAATTATCTTAAACACTAAGACTAGAGTAGTAATATGTTTCGTATACAATGGCAAAAAACCCCTTTTTTATGACTTTATTAATTTTAAGATAAAAATTTTATCGTGTAATTTAAATAAATTAAACATAAAATAAATGACACTCATTTGAAATATATTCTTATTCTTTCATGATTTGAAATACCTCGTAATCTTCTATATCAAATTTATCTTCAGTATCTCTTATCCTCTTCTCATAATTCTTTTGTTTACATCTATTATAATTAAATGGACTCTTATCATTAAGTATACTACTATGTGATATTATAAGATCATTCACACCAAATGAAGGACCAAAAGCGTTACAATAATTTATTGCACGATTCATATTGCTTACATAGCTTAATATTAAATCTTTATTCTTAAAAGAAAATATAAAACTATCTAAAGATTGACCCAAATCACTAGAAGAATTCCATACTAAAGGATTATATCCACCTAGAATTTCATCAGTTCCTTTAACTTTAATAAATGTAACAGTATTAGATTTATTATCACACAATTCATGAAAGTTTTTAGGAGTAAATCCATTTCGACTACCTCTTAATAATAATTCAAATTTGTATGGTAAATATAATTCTCTCAGATGTGAGAATTTATTATTATAATCAACTTTATCAATCCATCTTGAAATAGTCGAAATTATATTTAAATTAACGATATTTGATTCAACAACGTTATTTATCTTTAACTTTCTGGGAAGTGGAATGTTATTGTTTGGTTCAATATCAGGATCCATATAAGAATTTAATAAATCTTTATAAAGCTGATGGTTTAAAAATTTTTTATATGGACTCACTTTGTGTAAAAATTCTTTAGATGATAAACTAAAAAATCTAATTAAAGGTAAAAAATTTTGTAAAGTATTTTCCATCATTTTAAAGTTATCATCTGTCCAAGTTTCTGGATCTGAAATGAGAGTTTGATTTTGTGCAAGTCCCCATTTTAATACATGTTCCCATATTTCAATTTCTTTCATTTGTAAATCATCTCTTTTAATAAGTGATATTACCGATTTTTCAGGTAACGAAGTAAAATCAAGTGATTTAAATATTTTTTCAGGAGTTTTAGCCATTAAATCTGTACATAATTGTTGAAGTTCTAATAAATTATTAGATTGAAAACTTTTTCGGTATGTTAGTTCAAAATGTTGTTCTATCCACCCGGTATAGTTCTCAATTAAATGTTTTTGTAAATAATCAACTAATTCATGAAGAAGAAGCTCATCAGCGGCAATTAAGATTTTAAAAATATCTAAAGTATCTTGTCCATTTAATGAAAGAATTCCACCATAAAGATACCTATATTATAAAATATAAGATTAATTTAAATATTAAAACTTTTGACATTTTAAACTTATTATGACATGTATTAATTTACCTTAAAATAATTTGAAAGGTTTTTGGTGAGATATTTGATAATTTAATATGAGCTAAAACATCATTATTCTTTTTGTTTGAAGTTATAGTTCTCCGTAAAAATGAAGAACGATGACATAAAATGATCATATGTGCACGAAATATTTTTACATTTGGATCCTCACCAACTTCAATAGTAACATCATAATATTCATTATCCTCCAAAATTTCAATATAGTTTTGACTTAGTTTTGAAAAAAATTGAATAGACATTTTTAGGTAAAATTCAACTTTGAAAAAAAAAAAAAATTTCAGCCGTATTGATCGGCTTAAATTTGCATTAAGCATTTGTGTCACAAATATTACATATCATATTAGATCACTGGCAGATCAGATCCTTATATGTTTTGTCAAAATCATTTTTTTTTTTTAATAAAGAAAAAAAGTTTGATTCACTTATCATTTTATTTAATTTTTTTCATTTAATTAAACTGGCGAATAGAGTAAAACTGATAAATATCAAGTTAATGGAATCGGTTTCGGAAGGAATAAAGCAATAAAACCATTTTATTTTACAATCAAATGAAGACTTCCACTAACCAGCATGTGATGATAACATTAGCTCCCATTCGTTAAAGTGTTTCAATCAAATGACATCATGGCATATTTACTATTATTTGCAATTATCATTAACTATGCCCTATAAAAAATTTTTATCCGAATATTTCCATTATTTCTCCGTGGCTTTCGTAAAAATTCCGTGAAAATGATACATTCACGAATATCCGTGTTAGAGAGATGAAAATTTCCATTTATTTAAGGCTACAAAAAATTCCCATGAAATGATACATTCACGGAAAAGACATGGAAAGATAACCACGGATCAGTCGGGATCAACATTTTTTACAGGGATGTGGTATGGGATGGGAATTTCTTTATCAGCCAGTTAATAATCTGTATTGAAAATGATACAAGAGCAAAAGAGAATATGAACGGCAAAATGTATAGGAGATATAGATAGCAAACCTTTTAAAGGCAAGAATTGTTGGATTAGAGATGCAATTAATTTATTAAAATTAGAAGATATAAGTATATGCAATGAATAGATTTATTACCAGAAAGGGAAATATTAAGAAGTGCCGCATCAAGGAGAGCGAAGGGAATTTTATTTTTAGAACAAATTTTAGAAGCTGATCAAGAAAGATTGATGAAATGGGAACATTTTTGTGTAGAAAATGAGATAGGTTTTAATGGTAAAATTCCAAAATGATTTGAGATAATAGAAAAAGAAATTACGGAAGAGGGAACGAGAAAATTAAAAGAAAAATATTTAATCAAAAATTTTGATAAGAGAAAAATTCATATGAAATTATTTGATGAAAATGAGAAAGTGACGAAAAAAAGTTTAGTAACTTGGAACGATGAGCAAGGAATACCAATTTTTGGTGAAGATAAAAAGAAATCTCAAAGTAAAAATTATAAGAGATTGGGTTTACATTTAGTTCCGAGGAAAGACGTAATTGATATGGATAATTCTCCTTTTTTGATTAAATGTGAAGGTTGTGAGCGAAATGTTGGTAAAAAAGGTAAAGAAAAGGTAAATGTTTAATATATTTAGAAAAAGATAATATTAGAGTGATTAAAAGAAGATTAGAAGGATTTAATATAAAACCATATGAAACTTTGCGTAATATTATTGATAAAAATAAATGGGTTAAAAATTATTCAGAAGAAGATAAAAGAGATAGAGAATTTAATTTTAGAATAGAGATGATCGATAATTTAATAAAGGCAGAGAATGATTTTATAGAAATTTTAAAAAATAGTATATATGAAAGGGAAGATTTTGGGATAAGACGTAAAGTTTTTTGGTTAGTTTTAGATTGTTTAAAAATTAAGAGTAAGATAATAGGTAACCTAGGGAATGGACGAAGAATTTTTGATTATTTAGTAACTTGGATAATAAGAGATGAAGGAAATGAAGAGAGAAAGGAAATAAGATTTACTGCCAAATTTGAGATCAAAAATGTAACGAATATGAAGTTCTTTTGAGAAGCTTGATAGTTGGTTTATTACTAATATGTAATGGCAGTGATATTACATAGAAGTTTTATTTATTGAAGATATTTTATGTCAATCGAATAACGAATTTGGACGTAAAAGAAATGAAATTTTTAGATGATTGTACGAAAAGAAATTAGGAGAGATTTGATAATTCAAAAAGAAGCTAGAAGAAAGGAATACATAATAAGTATGGGTAACATTTTATTTTTTTATTAGATTTTTTTAATTAATCAAAAAAAAATGTACAAATATTTCTTTTAGAATTTATAGAAGAAGCTTTAGTGGTAAATGAGTTCAATTTGTATTGGAAAAGAATTTTAATTGCTGGTAATTATGGAGGATGGAGAAAGAAGTGTACGGAAGCAGTTTGGAAGAATGAGATTTTAAACAGTGGAAAGCTGGAAGATCTTTTTTATTTAACTTTAAATGCGAGTTTGATTGGTATAGGACCTTAAAATTCGTAAGCAATCGCAACAAATTTTCATTTTGGCAATTTAGTTACGAAGATTCAAAAGATAGGACATATAAAATCAAAAATCTCATCAAGGAATTGCCAACATATAGCGTCCTAGAAGTTAATGGAATCAAGATGTAAGAAGGAGATAGAGGATTGGGAGCACGTATGGTTATGAGAATGTAATAAAATAACTTTGAAAGCTGTGAAGAATCTGTATACAAATATGAAGAGGAACTATTAAAAGAAAAAAAATTAGAAGAAGTTAAAATTTTAAGAACGATCAATATGGATTTTATTCGAATTTTATATCAGTAGTCAATAGTTTAAGTAGAATATGGGAGCTATTACGAGGAGTTTATAATAATAATTTTAATTCTTTGGCGAAAATGAAAGATCATAGAAAAGTGGTAGAAGAATTATGGTGTTTTTGTCATGAAAAGTTGAGTTATAAAATATGGATAAATCCATCTTATTTTGCATTGTAAATTTGTAAAATATAAAATAAAAGGCTCGTTCTAGAATTATATAAATATTGAAAATATATAATAACTTAAATTTATAAATTTTTTTTCAAAAAAGATTTTTTAAAATTTCAGAAAGGAATTTATCTACTGTATTTTTTTTTTTTTAAAAAAAAAAAAAATAGTAACGCGTTTATTAATTAAGAACAATTTTAAAATTTGATTACATAATTATTTAACACCTAGAAAATAAAATAAAATACATTATAATATTCTCTATCTAAGTTTATACTATACTACAATATCTAAAATAATTATATAATCTAATTTAAAATATAATTCAATTATTTCCTATAGAATTTCCTTCAGTAACTTCATGTATCATTTTATCTTTTGTTACTAATTTAATTTTTTTATTTATTTTTCTATATTATTATTATTTTCTTTTGTTTTTCCCGCTTTTCTACTTTTTTTATCTTCCATTTCTTCTACTCCCTTTCAAAATCTTTCCTTTTCTTTAAATCTCTTTTAGTTAAATTTCTTTCTTTTTCTAATGTTGCTACTTCTTACATCTTGGTATGTATTGTACTATAGCTTGTTGCTGTAAATTAATATGTTATTATTTTAAAATTTATGACATAAATTTTAATACGGAAATAAACATTGACTATTATTTAAATTTAATCATTTAATTTCAGTTAGTGCTCCGTACGAGCCGAGCCAGCTCGAGCCAGCTCGCATATTGAGCCGAGCCGCTCTCAAACTCTGAAACTAAGCAAAAAGCATGTGATCATCAGCTGATCATTTCGCAAATTCTATATTTAAATCCAAAAATCGTCCGTCTCGAGCCAAGCTACTTCAAATTTTGCGGATTTGTTGCTAAGTGTGCAAAGATTGTACATACAAAATATTAGCCTTTTATCTTATTTCTATGTCTCACAATCGATCTTTTAATTTGAAAAAATAACTAAAAAAAATATTATAAGCTTTTATTAATTTATTAATAATTGTTTTGTCATTTAATTAGTTAGTTTTTCGGTAAATTGTAATTAAAGTTGATTCAAAAATCATTTAAAAAAACCAATTTTAAAAGCATTAAGCTTATTTAGTTTGACATTCTTTTCAAATAAATTAAATCTAGTATTAAGTAGATTTTTATTATAATACTTTATAATTATTATGTTTTAAATCTAATTTTGAATTTTAGTTCTTTCAACTAATATTAAGATAATAGTCCAACGAATCTTTGCTTAAATTTTTAACGGTTTTTTTTTCGAATTAAAAAAAAAATAGATTGAGACAAGGAAACAAGATAAAGAGCTGAAATTTTATACACGTAATATTTACACATTTATCAACAAATTTGGAAATTTTGAAGCACTGGTTTGCATTTTTTGTAATTCTGATTACTTTTTTCGAGAACTGTATATCTCATTGTGTATGACGTATACACTGATTGATTTTATACTTTTTTATACTTCTTTTTTTATACCGGTGGAGTAATTTATAAAAAAATCCAATCGGTATATACATAATACCGGTGTGATAATTAAAAGTATTCAAGTGTATTTAGCACATTTTAATATATGCTTCAATTAAACTCTGATAGCTAACTAATGAACTTATGTAGTTTATAATTAAACGGTGTTTGTTTATATGAGTTTTTACTACAATTTACAATTTTTAATAATTGCAAACTACTAATTTCAAAATATGAAATATATGCTTATAATAATAAATTTTTTTTATATATATGAAAATGAAATAAGTAACAATTTATAATCTTCAATAGTAGACAATGAAGGATTTATTAAATGATAAATATTATTTGATTTTAAAAATAACTATATTACCAAATCTTTTTACTATATTTTAAAGTTCATTCTCTTTACTTTTTTTTTTGAATTATCTTAAACATCTTAAACATTAAGACTAGAGTAGTTACTCTCAGTAGTAAGATGTTTCAAGGACAATAGCAAAACACTTTTTTGTATGACTTTTATTATTTTTTAAGATAAAAATTATTATTGTATAAGCAAGAAATGAAAGATCAAAAGTTTATTACGTAAATCAAATAACAGTAATATTTAATACATAATATTTCATTTTCTTATTTTTTCATGATTTGAAATACCTCGTAATCTTCTATATCAAAAAACTCTTCGGTATCTCTTATCCTTTTCTCGTAATCTGTTTGTTTACATTTTTTATAATTAAATGGATCCACATCATTAGACCAACCATTATATGATATTTTAAGATCATCATAACCAAATGAAGGACCATGAGTTTTATAATAATTTATTGCACGATTCATATTGCTTATATAGCTTAATATTAAATCTTTAATCTCATCTCTATTCTTAAAAGAAAATATAAAACTATCTAAAGATTGACCCCAACCACTAGAAGAATTCCATACTAAAGGATTATATCCACCTAGAATCTCATCAGTTCCTTTAACTTTAATAAATGTAACAGTATTAGATTTATTATCACACAATTCATGAAATTTTCTAGGAGTAAATCCATCTCGACTACCTCTTAATAATAATTTAAATTTGTATTGTAAATATAATTCTCTCAGAAGTGAAAATTTATTATTACAATCAATTTTATCAATCCATCTTGAAATAGTCGAAATTATATTTAAATTAACGATATTTGATTCAATAACGTTACTTATTTTTAAGTTTCTGGGAAGTGGAATGTTGTTATTTGGTTCAATATCAGGATCCATATGAGAATTTAATAAATCTTTGTAGAGCTGATGGTTTAATATTTTTTTATATGGACTCACTTTGTATAAAAATTCTTTAGATGATAAACTAAAAAATCTAATTAAAGGTAAAAAAACTTGTAAAGTATTTTCCATCATTTTAAAGTTATCATCTGTCCAAGTTTCTGGATCTGAAATGAGAGTTTGATTTTGTGCAAGTCCCCATTTTAATACATGTTCCCATATTTCAATTTCTTTCATTTGTAAATCATCTCTTTTAATAAGTGATATTATCGATTTTTCGGGTAACGAAGTAAAATCAAGTGATTTAAATATTTTTTCAGGAGTTTTAGCCATTAAATCTGCACATAATTGTTGAAGTTCTAATAAATTATTAGATTGAAAACTTTTTCGGTATGTTAGTTCAAAATGTTGTTCTATCCACCCGGTATAGTTCTCAATTAAATGTTTTTGTAAATAATCAACTAATTCATGAAGAAGAAGCTCATCAGCGGCAATTAAGATTTTAAAAATATCTAAAGTATCTTGTCCATTTAATGAAAGAATTCCACCATAAAGATACCTATATTATAAAATATAAGATTAATTTAAATATTAAAACTTTTGACATTTTAAACTTATTATGACATGTATTAATTTACCTTAAAATAATTTGAAAGATTTCTGGTGAGATATTTGATAATTTAATATGAGCTAAAACATCATTGTTCTTTTTGTTTGAATTTAAAATTCTTCGTAAAAATGGAGAACGGTGACATAGAATAATTATATGTGCACGAAATATTTTTACATTTGGATCCTCACCAACTTCAATAGTAACATCATAATATTCATTATCCTCCAAAATTTCAATATAGCTTTGACTTAATTTTGAAAAAAATTGAATAGACATTTTTTTTAGGTACAATTCAATTTGAAAAGAAAAAAAAAAAAAAATTTTTTAACCGTACGATCAGCTTTAAATTTGCAGGTTAACATTTGTGTCACAAATATTACGTACAAGTATTACAAATATATTAGGCAGATCGAATCCAACATGTAAACAGTATATGTTTCGATTGTTTCGTCAAAACCCATATTTTTTGAAAAGTTATTTATTGATTCATTTACCATTTTATTTATTTGAATCATAATCAAATATATATATTTTTTAATTTTTTCATTTAATTAAATACTAATGTTGGCGAATAACGCGAAACTAATAAACATCAGGTTTATTGGATAGAATCATTTTCAGAAGTAATAAAGTAATAAAATACGTTTTATTTTTTTTTATTTTGCAATTAAATGAAGAACTGGTCCATAATATTAATGTGACGATAAATTTTAACTATATTCGTTAGGATTTTTCGAACTTCAATAAAATAATACACAAAGTATAAAGTATATTTTATGCTGACCAATTACAGTCTCTAAAATCAGTTTTTTTTTTGAGGATTGAAAAGAATTTTTTAAAAAAAAATTTACAGTTACTATATTAAAAGTAAATGAAAATAAATGTAACATTAACATTTTTAAAAAGCTTTTGCTATTTGAGAATTCTTATTATATTAAATGATTATAAATAATTGAGCATGTTATTATTAAATAGCATCGTACTTACTTTACCACAATTTTTTCTTTTTGTATAATTTTAGACTGATTTAATTTGGTATTACAAGCGGTGATGATGGTAGTGATTTCTCTTCAGTTCAATGCATCCCTAGTTGTTAAAAGAATTTATTCACAGTTATTAGATTTAAATTGAATCATGTAATGGTTTCTTTAACAAAAAATGTCATAAATGTCATGTATTATAAATAAGTAAAGCTCATAAAAACTTTGATAAATATTATTAATGATTGATTTATTTTTTATTTTTTTATTTGACTTATCATTATCAAAAAAAAAAAATTAGGTTATATTTATATAATTCGCTCATTGATGTTGATTAAAAAGTTTGGTAAAATTTCGTAATAATTAAAATCAAAACTAAAATATAATTTGGATATACTTATTTTATTATATGTTAAAATATAAATAAATACAATAAATTATTTAAATTACAAACTAAGAATCTTAAAAGATGTCATATCTTATTACTCTAGTCTTAGGTTTAAATAATTTATAATAAGAAAAATTCAGTTGTAAGAGTGTCTTTAAAATACATCTGTATCTAAATATCTAAATACATTATTTAAAAAAAAATTTAGTTAATAACTATTTAAAAGTCGAATAATATTTCAGCATTGATATAAAATAAATCCTTACTATCAGGAATTTCCAATTCATCTTGTTCTTCTGAATGAAGATTAGGATTATTGTGTACTTCATCCTCATCTATATTAAAATAAAAATTAGAATTAAAAAAAAAAAATTGCGATTACAAATAATTATTCTACATACCAATATCAATATTCTTTCTTTGTTGTTGCATTATTTCTTCTCTATAATAATTACTATTTTGAACATCTAGTAAAAGATTTAATGAAATTAGTTATGTTTAATATTAAGTAGTTAAATTAACATATTAATTATTACTTTTACTTGCCATTTTTTGAATTCTTTTTAAATATTTTAAATAACTTTTTACTATTAACTAAATAATTTAATAAAATTTATTATTTATTTAAAATAATAAAAATATATATTAGTCTAATTACCTTTAAATATACTACTTATTCTTGACGTTCTATTCTTCTGATTATTTAATTTATCAAAATCATCAACTAGAAAACATGAATTTAATTAGTTAACGCACATGATTTAATATTAATCTAATAATACTTACTGTTATCAGGAATGTAAAAGTTATAAGATTTACTATGGAATGCTATAAGATCAAAAATAATTAATTATCTTTATTATTTATAAAATAAGAAAATTTAAAAATAACTTGTTTATTATTACCTTCTAGTTCTTCTGTTATTTTAATGAAAAATAATGTCATTAATACACACATTATTCTCTTTAAACAATTAACTAGGAAAGTAAATAACTAGTATATTACCTTCTGTTGCATTCCTTGGTTCGGGAAGATTTTCAAAATGATAAACTTTACTTGTACTATTCGTATAATTTTTTAGACTATCGATATTACTATTTATTTCTAAACTATTATTTTCTTGTGATCGAATTAATGATTCATTTGATTTACTCTGATAAAAGTAATTGAGATCATTTATTTTTTTGCGAAGTGTATTAATATCAGGTCTTTTTGATGGATCAGCATCCCAGCATTGCATTATCAAATTTTTATATTCTAAAGGAGTTCCTGATACAATTTTTGGTCTTATACCATTAACAATATTCATAGCAAGATCATAATTATGTTCATAATTAATAAATGGTGGTTGACCAGAAGAAATTTCCCACATAATCATTGCAATACTATAAATATCAGATTTAAAAGTCTGTTCTTTTCCAATAATAACCTCAGGTGCTACATAAGGAAGATTTCCATATATACTTTTTAATGGTTTATCTGCAGGTCCACAAAATCCAAGATCACTAATACTAAAGTAACTCGTAAATAATATATTTCCAGAATGCAAATCCCTATGAATTGCATTTTCATCATGAATTCTGCCAAGTGACAAAATTATATTAGCAGCAATTTGAATTCTTTCTTTCCATGTAAGTTGATGATGATTTTGTTGTAAATATTTTCTTAAATCTATATCCTTTTTATCCATTACGAGCATATAACTTCCATTTGATGGATCTTTTGTTAATCCATAACATTGGACAATTTCTCCCCATTTATTGCTTATATTTAAATGGGACTTAGCCTAAAATAAAATAAATGTATTAAAATTTTAAAGTACAAAGTTTATTTATTACCTTATTAAAATATCTGGATTACAAACCTCTTCAAACCAGCTTTGATTTGCATTTTCAACATTTTCTGATCTTTTAAGTACTACATACTGCTCTCTAAATCTTTTGAATTGTTGTTCTTCAGAATCCCATTCATCATAACTTCCATTAATCCATTCTGCTGTATAAATTTCAGAACATCCGCCCTCTGTTAGATATTCAATATTTCGAAATTCATTATATGGAATCCATTCTGGTATTTTATTTGGACAAATTGCTTTCACCTGACATTCTTTTATTAAATTATCAATATCATCATTTCCAGATGTCCAATTTGAAAAATTCGCTTTTAAATAATTCCGAACACAATGCTCACAAAACAATGTAGCTAAACATTCTTTGTTACAAATTTCACAAATTCTTTTTGTTCCTTCATTAATCCTAATTTTATCTTCATCATACCACCTAGTTAGTATTTTTATTGCTTCGGATTTTTCATTTTCTGTAAGTGATTCATCAACAAGAATTGTTTGTTTTTTAAATTCATATTGTTTATGTATATTATTGTAAATATTAAAATCTATTAAAGCAATTACTCTGTGAATTGCAACATAAACTAATTCTACACGAATATCAGACATGCTTAAATTTTATTAAAGTAATAAATTTGAAAAAAGAAAAAAAAAATTCAGAACGAAGTTGGTGTCATAACGTCATAACACTTGACTTATCAAGTTAGTTGTATAACCTAATGAACGTTACATACTGTAAATCAAAAAATGTACTACCCGAGCCTGTGGTACTGATTTACATAATAGTATTTCATTTGAATAAGGTTTATTAGATTTAATAAATTAAGAAATCTCATTGTAATAATTATAATGTTCGTTTCCAGTATGAGGATACTACTGTATTTACATGATCAAGTAATAATTTTCATAAGATTTTATTATAATATGAAATAACATATTAAATAATTCTAAATACTGTTTATATATAGATTAACATAATATATGAACTTGATAAATAATTAGATCAAATTAAACAAGCAATTTAACAACAAAGTAATATAAAACATAAATTTGGTTTAATTTCTTGAATGTAAATTTTTTTTTTTTTTCCAGAAAAGGTTAAACTGAAGCGTTATCTAGATAATTAAATTCTCTTTTACGTTAATTAAGATAAATTGATTATGTACATGAATATTTGGATAAAAATTAGAGAAAATATTATAACAATAAATAATTACAAACAACTTTTTATAAATTTTATTGTTCGTTTATAAACTACGCAGTTTAGTTATGTGTAAAAATTTTATAAGTTGAAAGTGTAAAAGTGTAACAAATCAAATGATTTGTATTGTACACAATTCTGTATTTAGTTAATTATAAATAACTAAAAGGATAAATGACATGCTGTGTAATTCCGTGTAATGTTTCATGATTGCTTTAGCCCATTTTTTTTTATGCTGATCTATCATCAAGTCTTACCACTTTTTGCCGTTAAAACTCGTACAATAATGATTTTAACTTAAAAATAAATAAAAAAAAAAATTAATAAAATAATTTTAGGAAAATGATAATGTTTAAATAATGTTTCATTAAGCATATCCTTATAAAGGAATTTTATTGAATTATTTTCGTAATTGGGATCTGCGGCATAAAAAAAGCCCTTATAATAAGGTTCCTTGATTGATTACATCATAATTAGCTTAATAAATTTCAACAAATTTTATATGATGTCTATTTAAATATTATAATTATAACGGAAGAAACAAATATTAAAAGGAAAATAAATATTTTTTTTTAATAAAAAATATGTTTATAGTTTGATTTAATAGCACTATAAAGTGGTTTGAAACAAACCGTTACATGTCATAAATATTTTTTTTTTTTTTTGTTACATAAATCGTATCAATTTGTTCTTCGGTACATTATTATTATTATTATTTGGAGATTTTTATTTTTATTTTATTTTTTTTTTGACACTTGCAATTACATGATGTACAATAAACTATCACTAATGTAAAGTTCTATATCAGCAGTTGCTAAGATTTTTAGTTGTAATTAAACCGCTTTGAGGTTTGAGCATCAGACCATTCTGACCAGAATTGGTTAAACGATTTTAACCCGATGATAATTATAGCGATCGGATAATTCGGATATTTTTTATCAGGTAGCCGAAAGAAAGAACCGAAAAAGAGTAAATAAAATAAAAAATAAAAAAAATTTCGGTATAAGAAACCGATAAGAATATAAAAAAATAATAAAAAAAAATAATAAAATTTCGGTTTAAAAAACCGAAAAAAAGTAAAATAAAAAAAAAATAAAAAAATTTCGTTTAATAATTTTTTTTTAAAAAAAAATTTATTATTGAATAAAATAATAAAATACCTATTTTTTATATATATTCTTTCAATTTCTAATTTTCTACATAAAGCAAGTTCAAATATTTTTCCTTTTTAAATACGCAAATCAAGTTCATAATAATGTTGATTCATTTTTTCATATTCAGGATTATTAGGAATTAATTGTATTGAATCATCTTATTGAGATTCATAAGATTCAATAAAATTTACAAGTTTATTAAGTTGTTTAAGCATATTTTAATACTGCCCAAATTAATGTTTTTCTTATTTTATGATTATTATATTTTTTAATTTCATTCCTAAAATATATAATATTTATTATAAATAATTATTTAGAATATTTATAAAAATAAAATAAAAAAAATTTAATTAACTTACTCAATTTTTTCTTTTAATATTATTTTTTCAAAAATAATATCAGAAGAAACAGTAGGTAATGGTTGATATTTTGGATTAATTAAATCATCTTTAATTATTTTCCAAGATGATTTAATAGTACCTAAAAAATAATTTTGCAATTCTAATTTTTTTAAATCTTTTTATGAAATTCTTTTAATTCTAAAGCATGCTGATAGTGTTTAATTAATGTTTGACTTAAAAATCAATTATAATAAAGTTATTAATATATAAAAATACATACAAATTATAAATAATTACCAATTTTTTGAATTCTGGTTTCTGCAAAATGATCTAATACTAATGAAAGTATAAATTTATGGTGACTTGAAGTAGTAGTTTTTGTATCTTTCCAAATATGACCAAAGTCTTTCTAACCATTTACCATCAGTAAGACAAAATCCTTCTCTTTTCTTGGATGATAAATACATGACAAGAAGCTTCATGAGTATAAGCATGAAATACAGAAACTGCATACCATACATCTTTAACTTTTAATTGTAAAGATGTTTCATTTAGTTTGTTCTATTTATATTAAAAATATTAATAATAAATTAATTATATATTTATATTAATTATTAATATTATAAATAATTTACCTTTACATTAATTTGTGATCCAAATTTATCTAAAATATTATTTAATAAAAATAAAGAATATACTAATCTAATAATAATAATAATTTAATAATATAACAATAATTAGTAATATAATATTTATTTAAAAATAAATACCTTTCTCCTGTTTTTATATTTAAAAATTTCACTGGAATTCCATGTTTACATGTTGTACCAACAACTCCACTAATATCCAATGCATTTGAAAGTATTTTAGAATTTTTTTCATTTACTGCCTTAAAAGCTTTCATACATGGATCATTTTCCTAACATATTATTAATTATTTAATATTTAATTTAAATTCAACTTTTTAATATTTATTAATCAAAATTTACCTCAGAACTTTCTTTTTGTAAATATTGTAAATATAATTTTTCAAAATCAAAAAATTTATCATCCATAAAATATTTAGAATAATAATCTTCTTCCGTATTATCATTTCCACAAATTTTTAATCATCGTAATTGAAAACATCCATCAAAACATACAGTTAATCTATTTAAAGAACCTGAATTACATGAATTTTTCTAAATAGAATAAAGATATAAGATAAGTATATATAAATATTTATATTAAGAATATCAATAAATACTTACTAATGGACATGCAGGACAGAAACTTTAGGTTTCTTAACTACTTGTTCTGTTAAAAACTTAATTTTTTCTTTTTTAACTAATATATATTGTCTAAAAGTAGACATAAAAGGTTTAAAAATATTTTTATGACTACTAAGCTATAAATTTTAATTAAATATCATTAATAATTAAATATTGTTAAAAATGTTAAAATTCATAAAATATAATTATTTTATACATACTTTATTATCATGAATATGTCTTAAAGCAATACAAAAACTTTCATATGATATTTGTGCTAATAGAAGTTATTCTGCAAATTCTAATAATTTTATTTCAAATGCAATTAATGGATTTATAGGAGAAGCAGGAAATATTTCTCTGCGTGCTAACGCAACTGCAAAATTAGACTGTTCACAATTACACAAATTCAATTGTTTTTTAATTTCATCTAGAAACAAACAAATAAATAAATTAATAAAATTTTTATAAATATTTACAAATAACAATCAACTTACGTTCAAAATAAATACAATCGACTGTAATTATTTTAAATCGTTCATTATTATAACATTTTCCATAAAGACATATTTTCTTCAACATTACAATGACTTTCCAACTCAATTAACACTTCTTTAAGTTGAACACGAATTGACTGCCAGGATTTATTCAAACGAGTTTGCTTTTCTCTATAAATACTATCATCACTATCAACAGGTATACTTTCATCAATAAAATCATCATTAACATCATCATCATCACTTTGTTGCAAATTAAATTCGGTAGGATTTGAATCATAAGTTAGTTCAAGAAATATAGGCTGAAGTATTGGAATTAGTAAATGCTCGTGATTTACTATATTTGACACCACGAGGTTTTTTAGTACGAGGCATTTTGCCAAAAAAGTTTTTGATTCAGTCTCCTAAATGAAAGAAAATGTTTAACATACTTAAAAAACAACAAAGAATTTCTTTTCCGTCAGAAAAGTGAAAAAACTTACCAACTAATGTCAATAAAAATTTTGTTAAAGAAAGAATAGTATATATTAAAAAAACCAGAAATTCCTAAGTTGTTTTATTCTCAGTTTTTTCAACGTTTAATTAAGTGCCGAAGTGTAGGTTCCGCAACATTTTTTTCGTTAGTGCCGTTGAGGCGTTGATAATTAATTGCACGTGATTAGCTCAAAATCACATAAGGGGCAGCTGCGGGCAGGCAGCTGCACAATACGGACGTGCGAAGCGTATACCCCATGGAACAGGTTAAGACGCGTTGTTTATATTTATCTCTATTTGTCACACATTTCCGGTTACACCACGGGTACGGGATTACTTACTGCGCTTTATTAATTTATTTTTAATTAGTCAAATACGGTCAATCGGAGAATCAAAATCTAATGAGTAATGATAAAACTGTATTAATCATTTTTTTTTTCATATACTTTTTTTTATTATACTTATTCAATTCTGTAATTCTGTCGGAGTATCTATATCATTTGCTGTATTACATCAATAAGCCACAAAAAGTTTATATCACGATGATATATAAAGTATATATATTTAGACTTCTCTCAAACTTTCTCAAATTTTCTTGAAACTTTACTAAAAAACTTATCGCTTTTACAGTAACGAAATGATATTCTCACTTAATTGTTTGATTTCGGGACAAACTTCTGATGATATTATCAATGTGCCTATTGGCAATTTTTTCCTCAGCAATGAAAATATCAAGGTCGAATTTACTGATATGACCGTTGCAAACTTAAAAGAGCAACTTTCTCGCACAAAAGAAGTTATAGGAGCTAAAATAACCAAAATGAATCTTTGGAAAGTCGAACTCAAGACTTATGAAGTTAATAACCTTTCTGCAGAAGATATTGAAAGTCATGAAAGGAGCGAGAAGATGGAAGCTACGTCGAATCTCAATGAATATTATAACAATAACGAAGACAAAAATCCTAAAAAGGGGCACATTCATATCTTCATAGTCCCCACCGACACTGGTAAGTGTCTCCCAATGCTTTACCTCTCGAACAAGAAATTTGCAATTGAAACAATGATACATATTTCGTCATTTATTAATAATATCGAATATGCTTTCTGACTGTTATTACAACCATTAGAGCTCGGGAGGAAAAGGAGGAACACGGAAGTAGAAAGTAAGAAATGTTCTCGTTTCTATATATAACTATATATTTCATTCTATCATTCTTACAAATGTTTCTCTACAGCAACAAGTGGAAAAAGAAAAAAATGGATGGTTAATAGTACCATTTCAAATGAAGAGAGTAAATTAGTATACTTTATTGATCCAACGGAATCGAGTGGACCACTTTATGCCATGATTCAGAAAGGAGAATTTGTAGCTTTATATGGTGCACGGGCTTCCGGGAAGTCTACACGAGTGGATCAAGCTAAGATTGAGTTGGAAAGCAAAGGCTATGTTTGCATTTAGTAGGTTCTATTTAGTAAATTGCATTCAGTATAACTGTTGCTTACATTTTTTTTTCTTCGGAACAGTATATCTTTTGAAGGAGTAAATATGGATACCATAGACACATTCTGGACATGCGTAGGCGTTGAACTATATATTGATTCTCCCCAATACTTTGGATTAAACGATGTCAAATCTGCTAGTGATTTCAAGCTAAAGTTTCGGAAAGAACAATGGAATGATAAACAAGTTGTTCTCTTCATTGACGAGTATGATGAATTATTTGGAGCAAAAGATGACGTTAAATCCTCATTCCTTGCAGCAATTCGTAGCATTAAAAATACAAAAAGATCCTATGCACTCTGGTCTTCTGTAGTCATCGGTCCTCTAAGTATTTTATTTCTGAAATCAGACAAAATAAATGTTTCTCCATTCAACGTTAAGGAGCCATTTAGGAACCCAAATTTCACTCTGGCACAAGTGGAGTCATTATATAAAGCTTATGGGAAAGACGCCAAATTGACCATTGCTCCGGAGGTCATTAAGGATATTTATGAACGGACGAACGGGTATGTGAAGCTGACCGGAAGTAATATGAAATCAATACTAAATTTGTTTTCTGTTATTTGACAGGCATGCTGGCCTCGTCTGCCTTTGTGGCAAGGCTATCAGTTATTCCTTAGTAAAGAAACTTGACGAAGGAAGAAGTCTTGATTTCAAACTCTGGTCAAAGTTTCTCGTCAGTTCACTAATGTTTAATAGTATGATTATGTATCTCACATTTAAAAAGATGGTTGACGATCTCCTTAGGCCTGATGCTAAGGAAGCTTTAGACTTTCTCCGATCTGTATTTATAGGATTTTTCGATTTTATACAAATTAATATAATTAATGAAAGAAGACTAGCAGATTTCTTAACTGTCGAGGGGGTGCTCATAAGGAAAAGTGATACCGAGTTTAGTTACAGAATGTCGTCTATTTTTGTTGATGGATTAGTTCGGCGAGAGGTTATTCCTTTATTGTACAAATCTTGCCCAACCATTCCAGTTCCCAGAATTGATGAAGACTACTTGAAAGTCCTTGATGTTTTAATAGAGTCCATCCGTTGTTTTGATAAAACTATTATTTGTAATGCTTTCAAGAGATCATTTAAAACTGCGCTTGTGAAAGTAGGTGGTCGTCAAAATCGGATGGTTCCTCGAGAGAGTGTTTACGATACAGAACTAAATAGAATCCTGGTGAACTGGATCGTCAATGAATGTAACTTCGAGGTCACTGGACAGTGGCATCTAATAGATCACGCTGATAATGACGAAAAAGACAAACATTATTATAGTGATATAACTATTATGACTCCATGTCAAACAGTTGTTCTCGAGCTTTTAGCATCTGCGAATAAAAAAGAACTTAACGAACACTTTGAAAGGGTGCTCAATTATGCAGAAATGCTATCAGCAGATGACAAATGGATAGTAAATTTTACGTGTGAGGATGATGCAACAAAGAATCCCCATTGGCCACCCAATGATAGAAAGTTTGAGAGTGTGAATGTTGTTCATTTTTATCACGACCGAAAGTTTGAAAATGTACGAATGAGCGCCCGATATATATCTGACTCTGGTACTTTTAGTTATATCACAGATCAAGTTATTCAATTACAATAATTAACTTGATTAGCTTATTTTTAATATTTGAGTTGTATTGTAAAATATAGAAAATGTAGAAAATATTTCTTTGTGTTATATATATTACAATTAAATTAGCATTATGCTCATTTTCCCATTTATTGTATTGCGATTCAAAAAAGTGAATACAATATAAAAGTCTTTGCATGTTTCAAAAATTTCGAAGCCCAGATCTATTAATAAATGATTTTCAGAAATATATGAACGCTTTCAAGGTAGGCCAATAATGCGGGATATCATTTCTTTGTTCTCTTACATTTCCGGTGCTATTTTTTCTGGCTACGAGATTACGAGATTCTCACCCATTCATATTTACAAAATTTTCGTCTATGCGAGACCACGATACTGATATGTACTAAAATGTTTCTAATTATTTATGAATCATATATTCGTGACGATAGAAAATCACGTGTTCTGGACAAATTTCGGAAATGAAAACCGATGTGTAAAAATTTATCGAAACTATATGTGGACACTGGACACCTATAAATTTTACTATTAAAGATTTTTCTGATTAAACTATTGATTAACTCCGTCTTACAATAAATTCCATACTAAATTGATATGTTTTTATACTTCCATAAAATTAAACTCTTCCTATCATTTACACCCCAGATTCCATAAAAATATTTTAAATCACTATCTCTTTCATGTAACAGTTTGTTTTTTCCAAAAAAGATTTTTCGTGTCTCGAAAATAAATAAAGTAACACTTTCAGACATATCTACACAAGGAAAAAATTTTCTCCTTAGTGTTTTTCAAAAAAAGTGAAACTGCTACATTATCTTTCAAATGCTAATTAAATACAAAGTTATCAAATTTTCGGATTTTTTAACGGTAATGCCTCCAATTCCACGACGTGATCGCCAATTGAAAAAGGCAGGTGAAATACGAGCCCAAAATTAAAAGAGAATAAAGACAATGATTTATTTATCATTATATTATTGTATGTATGTATAGTATAATAATAATAGGATTAGGAAAATATAATTGAACCAATATTATTATTGTTGCAATGTAAATTTATAGGGTCCACATATGGTTTTGATTTAATTAGTTAACCGCACACCCCAATGCAACGCGGAGTGCATTAGAGAATTGTCCCTTATGTAAAAGCAATATGTCAGTTCGTATTGTTCTTAAATAAAAACTAATTTTTAGTGATTTTTACATAGAATATGAATATTAATTAATTTAAATGAAATAATTTTTCATTTTGTTTTTAAATGAAGATATCTATTATTATTTATTAACACTTATGTGTGTTTTTAGGAAGATAGTTTAAAAAGCAAAGTTTTTATTTTTTGGGCAAAATAGCATGGGCTAATGAGGGACTTCAAGAACTGATAACTTTTGGTAAGATATACAATACTATTACCGCATATTGAGTAAAACTTACATATGTTATTGTTACGGGGATCTGCGCCACATCGAAGGTTAGTATAAGATTCCCGTGATCAGCAGTGTAACAGTGTAATTTATACTTTGTATAATTTATACTAAATTTAATTTACACCCAGTGTAATTTATACGAAGTTTAACTTACACGTAGTATAACTTATACCAAAATTTCAAACAATATTTATAGAATGGGCGAACAGTGAGGAAGAAGGTTTTATTGAGTATTAATTTTTAGTTTAGTTTTATCAGTAATATTGCAGATCGCCAGTGGAGGCGGCAATATTCTATCTTTTTATTATGATTTATGAATTAGTATTTATTTATTTGTATTGTTTCATTATTTTAATTTATTATTTATTTTGAATAAACTTATACTTTAAAAATTAAACATATAAACTTTAAATCCACATATACACTTTATTTTACAATAAACACAACACGAATTTCTGTTACTATTACGTGATCCTGACGCAATTTGATAGTAACAATTTGGTGCCTTCTGCCAGAAATCTGATACTCACCCAAGTTATATGATAAATTATAATCTATATTTTGAACAAATTGGTATACACGAATATTAGCATAGACAATTAAATAATAACATACAGCAAATATTATACTATCATAGGTGATTGGTTTAGTCCGGAATGACGTTAAACTACTATCATTAACTACCATTTGTGTGATCAATGTGTTAATATTTTAGAAGTTCAATCCGATAGAAATTTGGTTTTTGTATTTTTAGAAATTTTTGTTACCATGCGTTTATTGAATTATTAATCATTTAATTAATTCTAAAGGTGAAGCTTAAATTTTAATTGGCTCCATTAAAATTTTATTTTCATTTAAATAGGTTTTGAAAGTATTTTACTTAAAATTTACTTGGAAATTCTTTTCTTTCGTAAAATATTCATTTTTATTTTTGAACTTGGAAACGTATTTTTGCTACTAACCAATAAAACTTACTTTTTGCATACCATCTGGTGGCAATGATTTAATAAATCATGCACGTAAAGGTGCGGATGGTCTCTACATTTGTAAGTAATTAATTCTAGGTGACGGGAACCGTTGGGCACATCATTACAAGATATCATTGGCACATGTGGCATGACAGATGATGGTACTTGAAAGTCATGCTTTGGACAATAAAGGTTATACAATTTTCTTCTCTTGTTACGTATATATAGCAAAATCACATTTTTAAATGATACGTAAATTTATTAACTATTTTTAAGACCCTAATACTTTGTATGAAAAAACAATATTTTAAATTTAATTGTGGGAAAAAAACATTTATAAATGAATAGGTAATAAAAAAATTTGTTTTATATAGAAACTTGATTTGTAATAATTTCTTAATTATTTTAGATATAACCTTTTTTCCCATGATATTTATAGACTATTTTTTTTCATGGGTAATAACCTTTTTTTATTATATTCAATTAATTGTAAATATATAAAATTACATTATTTTTATTTATTCAAATGCTTTAATGATAAAACTTCTACTTTAAACATTATTATAATTTTATTTTCCATATTAATTTGTGCTAAATTTTTTAATATTGAACTTGTTGTTGCAATATCATTCTTAATTACAGTCAGTTTCACTTCATGAGCAACAATAAAAAGCTTTTTTTATTGAGAATAAATGCATTAATTTTAATTTCTTAATAACATATTTTTCATCTTTTTCATGATATCTTTCGTAGTAAGTATTAAATTAAAAATAGTTGAATTAAAAGAAAGAGTGTACATGAAATTTTGGTCCCTCTCTCTGACATGATTAATAACATCATAATTATATTTCTGTTTTTAATTAATTTCTTGAGCACTTTTAAAATTTCAGGTTCAAATTTATATAACGTCTTATTCGTATTTATTTTTAAATGTATTTCTTTTAAAATGATAATAAATATTATATGAAATGGAAAACGACTTGAGAATACATTTAATCAGGTGCCGATACCTTTTTTTTTATTTAATATCAAATCAGATAAATTTATTATATTTTTATGTGATACAAATAACCTGGAGTTACGAGAGATAATGTGCTTTAATATTTAGTGATGATCAAGTATATTATCTAAAGAAAAAAAATTGGGTATCGGAAAGAACGACGTAAATTTTAGTATCAAAAATATGGTATTATCAATAGATTCGTTAATTTACATGTTCTTCTCTTATTAAGTTATCCTAAACTAAAGTCTAAAGTGAAATAAAAATTTAATTAAATGGAAATTTACTAGAAGAGCTAAATAGAATTTTCGAGATTAAAACACATAGTTTCCAGACAAGTTCCCATATAATACCTGAAGAATTATAATTGTGAGAATTAGTGTTGATTTTTAATAAAGAAATCTTTAGTAATTATAATTAACTTAATTAACTTGTTCAACAGATGATCAAAATATTAACAATTTTTAAAAGCTATATATTGAGGTCCTCTTTTGGCTAAATAAAAATTAAATTAATTTACTACGATAGACTATTTATTTTTATACAAAGGCTTTACAAAGATGTCCGTCGCTCAAAAATTGAGATTGGCTCATTTAGTCACACTTGTGTGTCCCAGACTTAACAAATAAAAATAAATTAATCACCTCAAATTCAAGTCTGAGCGATAACAAATCACTCTTTAATTTTAATTCCTCAAGAAATTTTCTTTCATTTTTATTTTATTATGTAAATCTTCAATTTTTATTACATGAAAACTGCCGTACATCAAATTCACTAATATTATTGTCAATTAAGTTATTAATCTTTTTATTTTCAATAAATTCACCTAATAAATATTTCACTTGTTCAATTACCAAATTTTCTAAAAGATTTGTATCTTACCATATTATTGAATTTTATGTTTTATTTAAATGAAAAATAATATCCATTGATTACCCTATAATTTATATTAACTTTTCTATTTATGCTAACTAGGATATTGTAAACTTCATTTACCGTTCATCTAATTTTTCTAAGTATTGATAAAAGAATTTCCACTCTATATTAGGCCACACAAATTCAATTTTTCGGTTCACGTAACATTGAAATTTAAAATTGACCTGGGACCGGGGTTTATTGTTTATTAACAGTTAGTTTATATATAAAATCGGGACATCTGACTGGTTGGATTTTAAAGGGGAGGGTAATTAAAGAATTTATTTTCGCTCCATAAGTTCTCAGCCACGTGATAAACTTATCCGCCAATAAAATTACGTATTGATCACATGATAAACTTTTTATTCCTCTCTGAAATAAAATAAATAAATAAATAAATGATAAACTTTTTATATATAAACTTTAATTTGAAAAAGTGACCCGACCGGGTGAAGTGAACCAAAAAATCGAATTTGTGTGGCCTTATATAAAATAAGTCCTCACGATTTGCAATTAATCAAATTTTAATATTGCTTAAAATATTAATTCACCTAACTTCCATATTAATTCTATACCGACAGAATTAAGTAAAATTACAAAATGTATGTAACACAATAACGTGCACTTGTACTTCCAACATTTCATTCAAAAAGATGCACCATCATCCAATTCAAATGTAAAAGTTAGTACGATAATATGTAGTTGTATGGGTTAAATATCACGCATATACCATACAGATCTACATTGCTTATTATCAAATAAGGAAAGACCTAGCCGATCTATTGTGTACGCGTGACTTGTTTATAAATGATGTTTAACCAAATAAATAAAAATAAAAAATAGCCAATTATTGTGTTACCTGTTACATACCGACAGAGTTAAGTAAAATTATATATAATCAAAATGTATAATAAAATTTTTTCTTACTTCTTTTTGTAATAAAAAATATGGAAGGAAGTTCAAGTCAGGTAAATTATTTTTAAACAATATAAAATTTAATTAATTGCATATCATTAAAACTAACATTATATAATAACAGAGTAGAAATTCTTCTACCAATACTGCTTCTGGTAGCTTAGAAAATAACGACTCTGTTTCATATAAAACGATTCTGTATGAAAATGTGTCCAACAATCGTATCCTTCTTAAATTAGAAGAGGATGGACTCATTACTCCAGATGACAAAGTAGAAGAACTTCTAAAAAATCTAACTAAACCAAGTTATTTGTATGCACTTAAATTACTTTTTGAAAATTTACAAAATGAGTTTTTATTTCAATCCTTAATAAATTCGTTAGAAACTCTAATCGATCCCACTCCATTTAATTATTATACAAAAGAAAGTATGGCTAGACTAGAGTTACATTTAAGAACTTGGGTGACAGTCTTAGAACGAATTTGTTTTTCACCAATAGTACTTAGTAAAGAACTTCGAGATAAAGTTTATAATTCTTTAGCAAAATTTGCAGAAATTCATCGTAAAACAACTCAGGTTATCGAAATAGGACTTGATAATAATTTTAGGTCAAATTTTAATCAATTCAATCAACAAAACAATAATCAAGATGAACAAATTATTAAAAAGCGTAATTATAATATTGATTTTTTATTAATCCATTTACGAGATACTCTTCATAGTTTACGTGATGATGAAACTTGGTTTCAAGAAATTATACGAAGAATTAGAGACTTGCTTAAGACTGCATTGAATATTACACCAGGAATTCTGACAATAGCAGGAGTCAATCTTCCAAATGATTGTTCAATCTTATCAATACTTACTCAAATACGTCAAAGTTTAAGTTTTAAATATCCTGTAGCATCTTATTATGTAGATTGAGAATTATGTTAATAATTCAACATAATCTTTTCATTTGGTCTGGAAGTTCTGAAAAGATTATAAGTAAAAAATTTGGAGAATTGGTATTAATGGAATATATTTGGAGCTTTTTGGAAAGAGAATGGGTTGATGCTGCGGACAAATCTATTTTAGATTCTCAAACAAAATTTGATGAAGTATCAAATAAAGTCGCTAAAGCTTTAAAAAATACTGGAGGTTTTTTAAATGAACTTGCTGGAAATGAACCTATAGCACTACCACATACTTTATGGTTTGGAATATTAGATCTTGCCCAAAATCTTATCCAAAGATCATCTCTAATAGCAACATATGGTCTTTGTTATTATTTAGCAATTGAATCACTTAATAGAGCACCAAGCAGTTTTATCCAATTTAAATCTATTGAATTATTATTACATTTATATAATATTGATAATAAAGTGTTTTCAATGATTGAAATTGATTTTGATCAATACACGCAAAAATTAAGTGAAAATAATTTGGAAGATTCTTTAGAAAAATTTCGAAATTTATTAACTTTTGTTAAAGAGAAATACCTTGAAGATTTAAAAATTCTAAGTAATAATACTGGAAAAGGAAAAGAAGGAAAAGGAAAAAACTTAAATCAAAATTCATATTTAAAGAAAGAACAAATATCAAATTCTAACATTTTAGATGTTATAGCAGATGAAATTACTTGTCCAATTAGTAGTGAACCAACAGATCAATTATGTATTTTAAAATGCCAACATATGTTAGCATTAAGCAATTTAAAAAAATTAAAGCAAAAAATATGTCCTAATTGTCGAGAAAAAATTGAAGATAATGATATTAGATATTTACCACAAAATTCAATTTATAAAAATTTATATACAAAATTTTTGAATCTGGACATATTTTACCTTCAATTGAATTAGAAAATTCCGATCAATCATATGATAGTGATGATTCAGATAATTCGGAAGTTGAACTCATATTAACTAAAAAAAAGAAATTTATGAATTCAATTATTAAATTAAATTCAAAAATATCATCCCCAATACTTTCAAGAATTACAAAAAAACAACATCCAACATATCAAAATATTATAAAAGAAATAAATGAAAAAAATTATGAAAAAGCTGAATCTTTATGCAAAGAATTTATAAATTTTTTTCCTAAAAGTTATTCTTTAAGATGTATTTTAGCGTATATTTATAGATGTCTTAACGATTATGAACAAGCATACTTATTTTTAAAAGAAGCTATTGATTTAAATCCCAAAAGACCAGTTGCTTATTTTATTTGTGGAGAAATGTTTTTTAGACAAAATAAATATGATGAAGCAATAGATAATTTAAATATGTCAATAAATCAAAAAGCAAAAATAAATAACTTATATATATTACTCGGAAATAGTTATTTATTACGTAATGATTATACAGCAGCTATAGAAAATTATAATATTGCATTAAAAAAATGATCCAAATAATTATTTATGCCTTAAAAATTGTGCATACACTTATGAAAAAAAAGGAGATAATTTAAATTTAAATACTTTAAATTTATTAGATAAATTATTAAATCTCAATAAGGAGGATTCTTTGGTTTTATGTTATTATGGAGAAATTTTATATAATATGACACAATATAGAAAAGCTATATCATACTTTACAAAAGCTTATACTATAGATCCAGAAAACATTCATAACTTGAATAGGAGAGCTATTACATACTATATTATTAAAGAATATGACAAAGTATTATCAGATCTTGATAAAATTATACAATTAGATCCATTAAATAGTTCAGCATATTATCTTAAAAGTTTAACATATTATACAAAGAATGATATTAATAATGCTAAAATATCATTTAAAAAGTGTGCAGAATTATTGAATCCTGATAATATTTTAGCGAAGATTCAGTCATTTCATCTAGAATACTTACTAAATAAAAATAGTTCTAAAGATTTAAACAATATATTAACAAAAATCACAAAAATCAATCAAATTCTTAATAATCGTAATATTTATGAAAGTAATTTACTACATTTCGTTAAATGCAAAATTTATATTGAATTAAAAAAGTATAGTGAAACAAAACTAGCTTTAAATAATATACAGAACTTGGCATTTATTAGTTATTTTATACAAGATCATCCAGACTTTAGGTCATATTTATATGAAGTTTATGTAATTTACCAAAAGAATTTTACCTATATTGGAATTGTCAACAAAAATGATAATGAACTTATCAATGTCGATGAAGTTGGTAAATATATGTATATGTATAAAGGTAAGAAAATTATTCAAATCAATTATTATTTTCTAGTTAAGTTAATTGTTGATTAATATCTTAAACTCATTAGAACATGGAGTATATTTTGTTTCAAATCTTACAAATTTGAATGGGGATCTTCGTCAATTTAAAGAAAGTGATATAAGCAGGTAAAGTCTACTCATAATAATGCTTTAAGTCAAATTGTCTTAAATACAAATTAATCATAATTTAAAATTGAAGTTTATCAGGAAAGGTAATATCTTCTAAAAACGAAAATCTTTGTTTGGATTTGCCTTTGATAAATAGTAAATATAATACGTATTATATTTGTAAAATGAATGTTAAAAAAATATTATCCAAGGATTGCTTCATAAAATTTATTGATCGCGTAAGTTAATTAATTAAATTTCTATTATTTTATTTAATTTTAATTTAATATTAACTTAATTATAGAATTATCAAGAAGATTATATGTTAAAACATGAAGATGTATCAAAACTTGAGGGGTTAGGTTGGATAGAATATCGGATTTCAATAAGAACTTCAAAACTTTCAATTGAAATAAATTCTATTGAAATGGTATGTTCCTATTTACTTATTCAAATTAATTTCCTTTCAGAACAAAATATAATATTATTTTTGTTTCACATAGCAAATAGAATATATTCGACATGACTATTATGTAAACACAATAACTTACATTCCTGACATGAGTTTTATGAGTTATTTGTTACCAGATTATCACAAATTTTTCTCAAATGTTCCAGAAACTTTCAAAGATAAGTATTTTTCAAGAAAAGAAATGGAAAATTTACTTGATTTAAAATATATCCTTAACAACTTATAATCATTTACTTTTCTTAAATTGCCACTTTGTTTTATTCAACATATTTTGAAAATTTTTTACAATTTAACCATTTTATCTATAAAAGAAATCTTTCGTTTCAGGAATTTTTTATTGAAAAATATACATGTTGGAAATTTACTATCTACTCCTGGGAAAATATACAAAAATTTTGTATGGTGTAGGATACTTCATAAAATGTTAGTAACTCCACTTTATAGCAAGTGATAGAATATTATGTAAAACGTTTATTCAAATTTTTAACTAGAATATAACAAGATTATTAGTTAAATCTAGCAGCCAATGTTTTATTATTTACGACAAACATCACTAAAACAAAATGTATTGCATATTATTTTATTTGATATAATAAATTTTATTTAACAAATTATAAAATGTATATTTTAATCTTTATTTTCTTTTAGGAATTTAGATCTGCTATAGTAAAATGCTTCAACATTTAAATTCCATTGAATGTTTTAATTTCAATAATTTCATTAATATATGATCTATTTAAAGGTGAATTATCTCAACATTTTATCATTAAATCAGTATTAAATCTAAATTAGATTTGGAGTTCCTTTAATATCGAAAAATTCATTACGTGATAATAATATATCGTATTTTCAGTGGTATAACACTATAATTTGAATTTTTATTTTTTTCTTCAAAAGATTCTGAAAAATTCTTATAAAACGTTTTCCACTATGAAAATCGCGATGTACGTATCCTAACTGCTAATATATAATAATAATATGGAAATTGTCCAACCAATCAGTTTCTAATCAAGCTGAAAATATTAATGCAACACAGATTTTTAATGAAGCACAAAGGTTTGTATTACCATAAAATTTGAATTATAAAAAATGATTGTATTGCATTTCTGTATTTTACTGAATGGTTTCTTCTTTTTATAATATTTGATTTGAGGTTAATATTGCTTATATTTCAGGATCAATTTTAGTAAAAGGATAAAAAATATTAAATATTTTTTTTTTTGCCAGGCTAAAGAAGGATTTATATATCATTGCATATTGTACTCGGTAATAAATATTTTATATAGTGAACTTTAGATGGTACCACAACCCTACCTTATATAAATTTTCTGGATAAATGATCTTTCTAGTTTTCATTCCAAAAAAAAAGACTCCTCGAGATATGTGATCAATTTTCTAAAAAAATTTTTATGGGGCTAGACGGCTAGTAGAGAGCATAGTGGGCTTTGGTAGATAGAAAAGATATAGCATCTATTTTATATTCAGTCTATAACTCCATATATTTGTATATTTTAAATAAAATATACAGTATGTATCATAATTTAAATAAAAATGCATATTGCTAAAAAAGAAGTAATAAAATTTCTAAACTGCTAAAAAACAAACGAGATCGTACCAATAATTATGTTACACAAACAATTTGTTAACTCCATTTTAACCTTCAATTCGCCACCACCCTAATTATGAGCAGACTATAGAGGATATAGAGTGGGCTAACTATAAACTTATCGTCAATTAACTTTTAATTTATATAGGGAGAGTATAATGTTTATCTTTTTTGATGCACGATAAAATAATTTATTCATTAACTAATTTTATTTATATTCCATACAAAAAAGTTTTTTATTACGGAAGGAACTAATAAAATTATGTAAGAACGTAATATATAAATTGCATCTATTTAATGTCATAAGAAAAGTAACATTTATTGGAATCTGATATGGTTAGTGCACTGAAGAAAAATACTGCATTAAAAGTATTTCCTTTGATGTAATACTAACAAGTTGGTTCAATCCATTATATGGATAAAAATTTAGGAGAAAATAAAAAGCCTTAAAATGATTTTTGATAGTAGATGAACAAATGTCCTTATTATTTTATCACTATTCCAACGAATAGTTGATTTGTTAATAATGGTTGATGATAACAAATGTAAGATGCTGAATTACAATTACCTTACACATTAAAATGGTTTTATTTAAAATGTTTCGACTTAATTATTGTAGCAGGTCATTGAGTCACTTTGAGATTTCGATAACAAAAATGTAACATAAAATGTGAAAAATTTAAGAACTATTACTTACGACAATTGCAATGTGCAAAGCATTTCCCGCAACTTTCACAAGCTTCTTTATATTTTATAGCGCCTTCACCACATCTCGTGACACAGTGACAACTATCTCCATATGTCTTGCCAGTACTTCCGCAGCAAACGCAACCTAATAATGAATGAATTTTATTAGTCCATAGTCTACGCATAGGAGAGTATAATATTAGGCAAGTTAAAAATCATATTATAATCTCAAGTGACTCAATGACCAATTTACTTACACATTATTTATATAATTCGTAAAGGGAGGAGAACACTGCCGCTTTAAATATTATTTTTTAGATGAATAAATCAAAGGTTGGACTTGCATAATTATTCCACAATGATCTACTAAAGGCGTTAAGTTGTCCACATAGATGACGTAATTTTCATTTGAATAACACAGCCACATTCCTTTAGCGGTTAATCTACTGTCTTGGAAAATCTACTTTATCTCTCACAGCCACGTGCGTTCTTTGTTATTCACAATCTAAATTATGAAAACGATTGTAACTGAAAGCCTTGTGAAAATAATTTTTGTAAAAAACTTGTATTTTATACTTATTCGTTAATATTAAACGGTTATTAATAATAATGTAAAGCAAATAAAAACAAATGTTTACACCGTAACTAGACTAGAATGATTTATACAAAAATTATTTTGTTATTTTCTAATAAACCTTTTTTTTTTTTAAACAATTGAAATGTATTGATTACTAATTGGCCTAAATAAGTGTATATTTGGATGTAACATCTGTTGGGAATAACTTGCGTTACAATAATCTGTTTGTATAAACGTAATAATTATTGTATTTACACAATAAGCGACGGACTTCAACGGTTTCCGGTTTGCATTTACGTCATCAAAGCTTTTGACCCATATTTCAAGTTGTTAATTCAAGAGTTCAAGTTGCTCATCTCATAGTACATTTCATACCTATTTTAATTTGGTGTGATGTAACATCTCCTTTACTTCACCCTCGTTAATAAAACAACAATTTTACGACGATTGCGGCTCAAAATAGTAATTCATTGAAATCAACATCTCGCATTTTCACATTATAATTTAAAAGTGCTCTGCCCTTCAATAGTAGACTTTAACATGACGTGATGTAGAAAAACGTGGCAAAAATACTCATTGGTAATAATATGAAATCATGAAACACGTGTTACTATAGAAAATTTTCTTATATAAATACTTTAAGAAATTTCATATAAAACAAATTAACAACTGAAACAACGAATTAATTATTTTATATAACATACTGTACATAAAATCAATCATGCAATTTAAATACTTGATATTGATTTTTGTCTTTACTATTGTTTCAGCGGGTACTAATTATATTACCTGTAAATTACTCCTTTAAGTCGATATAAATCATTCCCCAATAATTATAAGTGAAAGGATTGTTTACATCTTCAACTTTGCATAAGCCATTAACAAAAAATTTTTTCTTACGGAATAAAATCTAAGAGGATTTGCTTTTGGAAGGAAACAAAAATTAAAAGGTTGTATATTTAATGTATCTGATGAAAGATCAAATCCTTTAACAGTTCCAATTGGATAAATTATACGAATTGACAAATATTCTTCTACACAAATTCTGGGAGGATCTGTGTAGTTTACACGAATTATTCGAACGACTATTGTGTTATCTTCAAAACAATCTGTATTTAACACGATTGGTCTTGGAGCGATTACAAGTGGCGGTTCTTTAATTGTAATGGATGATTTTATTGGTGATAGTGTCATTAAAATTATTGATAAAATTATAAAATGAAAGACATGATTTAATTTTATTTTGAATTTTTTTTATTGGAATAAAATGAGCAAGAAATAATTAAACCTTTTTTTTTTTAAAAAAAAAGGAAAAGATGAACTATTATTCTTATTATTCTCAAAAATTATATGCACGTTTCTATTAAACAGAAGTAGTAATGAATACTGCTGATTTCATTTTATTATGCATAGGACTTACTTCTTTTTTACATTCAAAAACTTCAGATAGTCTTTAAGTCGTTCACGGCAATTTGTGATCTTTGAATAAGTAAATTCAATTATTAAATTCTTTGTCAATCCATTGTAAATTTGTCTCCGTTTGACTTTTTCGGAATCTTTGAATGAACTCTTTTTTATTGCGTGTTCCAATTATTTCTACTCCGCTATATTTGAAATTTTTCATGAAAACAAATTTACTAGTAAATCAACTACTAAAATTTACTTAATTTATATAAAATAAAGAAGTTTTTATATTTATTTACACGTTCTTATACATATAATAATTTTATTTGTATCAACGAAAGTTTTCCCCCTTTCTGCATTAGATTAATAATAATTTTGAAAAGTAACATACTATGATTTTTTTTTATTAAAAAATTTACATATAAATAATTTATAGATAATTTATCCAAAAATTATTGACAATAAATAATATCCTTGCAAAAACTTGTTTTCAGTAACTGCGTTGTAATTGTCACTGTACTACATATTTAAGAAATTAAGTTTCAGCTGTAACGATAATAACTTTCATATTGTGCAATGTCATAATATATTTATTAAATAAATAAGACTGATACATTTGATAACTTATATAATACTTAATAATAAACAATCAAAAATTCAATTATGCGATTGATTATTGTTATATGAGTACGATTATGTATAGGTAAATATATTTGACCATTGATGAATAAGTATAAGATTACTTTTTTATTATTATATAATATACAGCACATATTGTAACGTGTATTACCTACTCTTTTTAATCAAAGAAAAGTCAAAAGCGCCGTCATAAAAAATACTGTACGATAATTAATATTATTTTTTTTAATTTCTTTTTAAGTTTCCTGCAAAATTATTTCTAAAATGAAAATCATTTAATATTAATTAATATGAATAACCACCATGTAGACTCGCATCAATTTTATAATCGCGTCATTCGTGAAAATAATAATTTACAAGTATATTTTCGTAGATCAAATTAATGCTGGCCGGACTTACAATAGTGCAGGCTGAACTTAATAACCACATCACGTGAATGACGTGATATTACATAGATTTAAAAGTATTGAAATTTATTCCTCACTTTCAACAACTAGTATAAAGAATACAAGAAAATCGATAAATAAATAAATATATATAAATATATAAAATATTGTTATTTAACAGAGACTTAGCTTAGATTGACTTGATTAGCGAGACCTGATAATAAATTTGATGGAATGATTAATTTTATTCCTAAATTTGATTTTTTTTATTTGAGATAAATGACAATGAATATGCTTACTAAATAAAATATTATAATATGAAAAGTATGTATAATATATTAAGTAATATAATATTAGGTACATTTAGTTTAATTACCGTGTCAAATTTTATCGAAATATTTTATTTACATCGGTCAAATGTTGCACTAGTACTTGGTTTTAACTTTTTACCAACTTCCGGCATCACGTTTCAGTCGTTTCACGTTTAAATGAATATTGTGGTTCTGCACCCGTGTTAATAATGAATTAAATTATTTTTGAAGAATTCGTTTTAATAATTAATATTAATATTAATAACAAAAGAAAAATATATATATATTATTTTACAAAGATAGAAATCAACAGTAAATATTTTATTCCGGAATTATTGTTCATGAATTTGTTTATAAGATCATTTTATCTTTTTTCTCAAATTAGAAATTTCTTCGATAATAACGCGTATTTTAAACTATTTTACTATTATATTTTTTCAATGAAGGCAAAGTATTGTCACGTTTTACTACATTGCTTAAATAAAATAATATCCATGATTATTTCGAACCGTAATTCCGTAAAAATTGTTGTATTGCGTGTAAATTTATAGACACAAGCAATAATACAAACGTCAACATGCGCTTATGCTGATCATTTTGAACTAGCAACAAATTATTAAGTAAACATATATATAAAAAGAGTTTAATACGTCAGGGCAGTGTCAGGGCAGTAAAATATTTTATATGATTTATAACATACATTTAACATTTTGAATTTTAAAATTAAAGTTTCCAATCTAGTCTTCTGGCGCCTGCGTCACGTTTTTCAAGGTTCGACCCACGCTTCCAGATCTGCGTCACGTTTAATCTACGCTTCCGGGTTGCGTCAAATCAGAATGATTAATCTTGTCAGTTTTTTTTTTTGACCGCGCTCAAATTCTGATTCGAGTACAAGCTTTAAGTTGATTATATCATAGATTAAATTTTTATATCCTTATATATAGTATATATAATTCTATAAATACAGTATATTCAAAGTCAAAAATGAGTAAAAAAAATAGCTTTATTTTCAAATAAATATATATCTTTTAATTTAAATAAACATTAATATTCCTATAATTTTGAGTGAAGCTCTTTTTTGACTTGAAACACTTCATAATCATCAATACCAAGAATATTTGGAATATTAATATCAGCGTAAGATTTTGGATTAGAATAACATATTCCATATTGCATAGATAAATATAAATCATTATCAAAGTATGGTCCATAATTTGGATCACTTATTACAGTACCATTATTGTTAATTGGTCTACTAATTATACCTGAACCAACATTTCTATTATCATTAAATGAAAATAAAAAACTATCTGGAGTACTGCTTCGTCCACTCCAACCAAAGTTGCTTCGTAAACCCCAATCAAGGGGATTATAACCTCCAACCAATTTATTCGAATTTTTAATTTTTATAACTGTAATAGTTGCTCCTTTGTTATCACATTTATTATGAAATGGTTTAGAACCAAAACTATCACGACTACCACGTAAAATGAGTTTAAATTCATAAATATTATTACTATTATACCTATTATTACCTTTTCTTTCAATCCAATTTGCAAAAAGTACAATATGTTCTTTATTAATAAATGAAGAATCAACTGTGCCTGTGATAATTAATGAAGAATCAATATCCCTTCTTAAACGTCTTTTCGAATATTTATTGAGTAATGATTTATGAGTCATATGAAATCGTATAATATCATCTCGTGATTCTTTAGATAAAATTTGTTCATAAGGTTTAACTTTATTAAAATAATCTTCTGAAGATATATCATAAAATCTAATTAATGGTATAAAATTATAAATGATTTTTTCAAAAATATTAAATTTTTCTTGATTCCATTTCGAAACGTCTTCATCAAGAATTTCATCTTTCGCTAATCCCCATTTAATTAAATTTTCCCAAATTTTAATTTCATCAATTTCATTTAAAATTAAATCATCTTGTTTCAAGATAATCTCCAATAGAGAAGCTGATAAATTAATAAACTTAACCGAATTAAATAAAATATTAGGATCTGAATAAATATTTTTTAAACATAATTCTCGTATATTACTATTAAAGACTTTATGAGAATTAATTATTTGAAGAAATTCAATCGGATCATTTTGTAAGAATTTTTTACGATGTTCAATAAGGTAATCTTCGGCAAGTTTAATTAATTGATTCAATTTTAATTCGTCAAAAGCGATCATCATGTTTAAAATTTCAGCACCAGTTTTATTTATCATATTAATATGTCCAGTATAAAAATACCTATATTTAAAAAAAATATTAAATTAATATAAAAAAGTTATGAAAATATCAGTATAATTTTATAATGATATAATGTATAATTAATTACGTACGTGATGATAACATCGAAAGCTTGAGGAGTAATATTTGGCATATCAATTATATATTTCCCATCAATTTTAATAGTATCATTTGCAGAAATGATCGAATTAAAATAATTGGATCTACAACATAGAAAACCAGAATGCGCATAAAATTCCTTAGTATCCGATTCTTTCCCGACTTGAATAATAACATCATAATTAGTTTCAGTTTTAAGCAATTTTTCAAGCGCTTTCAAAACTTCGGAATCAAATTTATATGACATATTTATTATATTTATTGAACAGGAAAAAATAGAACGGACTAAATTTAACGTAAAAAAAGTAAAATAAGGAGTAAGACAAAGCTTCTTTTTTGAAATCCCCCGTAAATTTATAGTTTCTCAAATAAGAAAAATTAAAAATGAAAAAAAGAAAAATTTATCTTATTATGGTTAGTACGATTTCTATATTGGTCATTAAATGAACATTGGCATATCAACCGCAGTTAAATCGTACCGCCGCAGTGCATTATTAATCACATGTTACGGTTGGAGATCTGTGATGATTTTAAAAAACTTCTTAATCATGTGATAAATTTTTTTAATATTCGTTAGTTTAATACTCGTATGTTTTTTAAAAAATATATCATAATAGCAGCATGTAAAAAGTCGTAGACGACACTTTAAATTTTATTTTATCTGGAAATAAACTTAAAAATACACATACAGTCATTACATATAATTTTAGATAGTTTTGCTCCAAAATTTTCGGAGACCGTCCATTTGCGATCAGATTTTTTTCAAATTACAAAAATATTTTTATATATACAAGTATAAAATTTTTAATAACAATCATTTTACAATATAATAATTTTTATAAAATAATTTTTTTTTAAAAAAATAAACGAATTATTTAAATTACAAACTTAGAATATATCATGCAAAAATATATCGAATATTTTTTTGTATCGATATTATTACCTTAAATCTTTTAAGTGTTTAAATAATTCAAAATAAAAAACACACATATATATATATGTACGTCCAAAAATATTATACCTCTTAATTATTTTCAATTTAAATATCTAAAAAAAATAACGATAAAAAAATAATTATTAATATTAATTAATTAAAAATACAGTAAATACAGTAAATACGGTAAATACGGTATAATGTAAAGTATACTTTACCATCTGGAAAATCCGAAATATGCAAATTGAATTGGGAAGTATAATAAGCTATAAAATTATAACACGTAAAGATACAGTATATTAGTTATATTTCGTTATATTTAAAAATAATAGAATATTTGATAATTACCATCCTGTTCTTCTATTAAATTAAAAAAAAAAATAATAATTTTTAATTAATAATTATTTAATAATAAATAACTTCAAAAATCATAATATTATTTATTACCTTCTGTGGCATTTTTTGGTTGAGGTACATCATGAAATGTATAAAGTTTACTATTGCTAAAAACCATTTCATTTCCAGAAAAAGATTTTTTATCGATATGAAGAGTTTCCCAATGATCACTATTTTCATGAATTGATTTATTAATATTTTCAACCCTTTCCCAAAGTGTATGAATATCAGGTCTTTTTTCTGGATTTGCATCCCAACATTCTTCCATTAACTTTTTAACTATTGAAGGGGTTCCCGGTAATATTTTTGGTCTCATCCCATTAACGACATTAAACGCAAGATCATATCCATGTTTAATATTAGAAAATGGCGGTTGTTCTGATAAAACTTCCCACATAAGTATTGCAACTGAATAAATATCTGATTTAAAAGTATATTTATTTTTAAAAATTACTTCTGGAGCTATATAAGGAAGATTTCCATATACGCTCTTTAATGGTTTATGAGTTGGTCCACAAAATCCAAGATCACTAATATACCAATCATTCCTTTCTTTTGAATATAATATATTCCCAGAATGTAAATCTCTATGAACTGAATTTTCTTCATGAATTCTACAAAGTGCTTTAACTATTTCAAAAATAATTTGAATTTTCGTTTTCCAATTAATTTGATTTCGATTTTGTCGTAAATATCTTCTTAAATCTACATCCATATAATTCATGACGAGCATAAATTTATTATCTGGACCTTTTGTTAAACCATAACACTGTACGATACTACCCCATTTATTACTAATAAATAAATGTGTTGTCGCCTATTAATTAATAAGTATATTTAAATTAAATTAACGTTATATCGTTACATTTAAAAATTTAAAAGAAATTTTTCAATTATTACCTCTTCAAGCCAAGTCCTATCTGCGTCTTCAACGTTTTCTAATTTTTTAAGTACTACTTTACATTTACCAGCTCTCTTCAATTTTCTTTCTTTAATATCCCATTCTTTATAACCTCCTTCTTCCCAATCTGCTGTATAAATATCTGAACATCCTCCTTTAGCTAAAAATTGAAGATTTATAAATTTATCATATGGTATCCATTCAACTATCATATATGGTATTAATGAAGATTCTTGACATTTTTTTAATAAATCATCAATGGTATTATTTCCAGATGTCCAATCTGAAAATCGTGATTTTAAATATTTTCTAACACAAAATTCGCAATATAATGTTGCCAAACATTCTTCTTGACAATTCTCACATGTTCGTTTAACCCTATCATCATTCTCAACAACTTTAAAATAATCATAATCACCATCAAACCTTTTTATTACTTCAATTTTTTCTTCTTCTGTAAGAGTTTCATCTTTAAGAACAAATTCTTTTATATCTCTAAACCTTATGTGCATATTATCATTTTGTATTAAAGCGTATGCTTTGTCATACGCAGCATTCATAACTTCTCTACGAATAGTAGCCATTTTTTATATTTATTTATTTATTTTTACATATGGATTTTTTTTTTTTTTGAAAAAATTTATTCGAAAAAAAAAGGAAGTAAATTAAATTCCTTTTTTTTTTTGTAAAAAAAAAATAATAATAATAAATTAACTAATTAAACCTTGCGAATTAATTTGGTAATGTTTTCCGGACCCGGAATTATTATGAACCGGTAATCGGTGAACAATCATAAAGTGGTCGTAACCTTACACAAACAAAAATTCTCTTTAAGGTACTTAATTGTTTTTAAAAAAAGGAATGGGCTTATATATATATACATATTAAATTAAATTTATTCATATTTATTATTTATTTATTTTATTGAACCTTTGATTCCTTTTTATGAGTTTATCCGTTTAACCGAACAATCAATATTTTTTTTTAAATTATATACTTTTTTTTTTTAAAGTTTATGAATTATATAAACGTTAAATTTTTTTTTTTTACGCAATTATGTTACACCAGTATTACGAAAAGGTGATTTTTCTGGTTTATCCATGATTTTTTTTCACACAAAAGTGTTGCAACATAACTAAATAAATCAATAAAAAAAATTTAAAAATTTTTAATTCGTTCTAATGGTTGCTCACAATAGACGCGCAACACAAAGTAAATATAGATGATTGTATTTTATTAAATGTGATCTTTTTTTAATCAGCCCAGGAAAAAAAAAAATATGATGATTGCAAAAATTTCTTTCTCGTATGGCGTAATATTAATCCATATTTGAATAAGTTTTTGATTAGTTAATATTATGATATTAAAAAGTTTAAATAATTAATTTCAGCCGAAATTATTAAATAAAAATACTTTTTTTGGTTCAGATTTTTTTTTTTAATGATATTATTTTCATTATTTGGATCTACCGATTTTACCAAATTTATTTTAATTTTTATTTTAAACGCAAGTACAGTATTACTGTAATTTAATCTTAAAATTCTTAAAATAGAACGATCATTCCGTACATTTGGTGATCCAACTAAAATTATATAACGAAATTAAAAGTACTTTTTGGAAAAAACAGAATCATACAATCGTATGATTAGTACGGGTATTGTTATGTAGAAGGTATTTGTTTATTACAACAGTAGAAAATACTTGATCGTGCAAAAAAAAAAAAATTTTATTTTCGCTTTTTTATGTGAAAATTCGTAAATAGATTTGATAGTTGTGTCGGTATTTTCTAAAGTTTTAAGGTAGGATGACTATAGACCTCCTGTTGGAAATGAATTCAACTTGCTAGTCATCTCTTTTAAAATTCCTGCTTTGTTTGTCTGCTTTGTTTGTCTGCTTGAACTAGTTTAACCTGACTCTCAAACTTTTTCTCAGTCTCCGGCCAATCATTTTCATTTATAAACTATCGAATATATGAACAATTTCTTATAAAATCATTTCACCCGTCTGCTTCACTTTTTAATCATTTACACTTTGAATTCTGATTTTTTTTTTTTTTTAATAAAAAAATTTTTTATTATGAGAAATTGACCAATTATCCGGTCAAATCCGCGGATACGTTCAATCTTCTCACTTCCTAATTACGTAAAATAAATAAATAATACTATCCACTTGGAATGATAATCCCCTGAAACGGTTGGCGTGCAATTTGCCCGCAATTTCTAAAAATAAATTGTACTCAAATATAAAGTTTGTTAATATAAGCAGCCAAATTGACTTGCATTCTGACCGCTGATCATTAATTATATAATAAATCTAAACTTTTCTCACTACTTTAATGACTTTTTTTTTTTATGAAAATTTTATATAATATAATGAACAAATTAGAGATAAAAAATAAGATTTTTATCAAAGCTCTGTATAAAGTTAAAATTCTACTTCTAAACATAATAATAAAAATTTTTCCTCATAACAAATTCTACATATTCAATAAAATCGTCAAAGTGAAATTACAAAATTTTTTAAATTTTGTTGATTATGTTAAAAATGCAACTTTTGACTAATGGATAATTTTCGATTTTCTAATATATAAATGATAATGTTTGCTGTATAATATATGATTTAAGTTATTATGGAAAATAATTTTGTTAATATAACTTTATTTTTCATAAATTAGATGAGAGTTGGATTTTCAGTAAAATTGCGGGTACAATTGCTTACCGTTTAAGGGATAATAGAAAACTCAATGATTCTTTAGTAGCTATTTTAAGAGAAGGGTTTAATGTAAAAATTCTGAATTAAATTACTCAAAGTAACTGATCACCGAAATATTATGGAATTGTCCGAAAAACCATTCGTAGTAAATGTGTTTTATTCCCTGCTTAGTATTTTTTCACAAATTTCTTTGAAATCACAGCCTGGTAAGAACGTAAAATGTAAATTTATGACGGATTTATCATGGAGAGCTATTTTTTATTTGTGAAATCAAGGATCATTCTGATCATTCAAACATTTTTAAAAACGTTATGGAATAAAAATCAACTTTATTTTTTTACATTTTTATCAGCAAAAATCTAGCCGAACAAATACAACGCAGCAATAATTTCTCGCTAATTTAATTGTAGATGTATTATAATTTACAATAAAGAGAACTGAAGGAGTAAATTATAGGTTTCGTTTGACAAGTTACAAATATCATATATATATAATGAATTACTTGAGGTTGAAGAGCTTTCTCTTTTACATAATTTGATGTTTCACAAGTTCACACAGAAAAAACGATTTTTGAACGAATATTTTTTTTTTTTCGATAAACGTATTTCTTTATTAGTAATTGTATTTAAAAAAAACCAAATTACATCGTAAATTTAGAAATACATATGAAATTAAGAAAACACTCTAAAAGAGCCCAACTTAATCTCTTCATATCAAAAACCTTCGTATAACTAACGAAGTATTTTTTGAACGAATAACGTTAATCCTTTAATCACTGATCCATCTAAGATCGGCGCTATTACTGTAGCGCTCAAGACAAAAATGTTCCTTTATTTGATAATAAATCATCTATTATATACAAAATAATCATACTACACTATTCTATCAAAATAAATCTTAGAATTAAACTTCGATTGTTTCCCCTCATATACGCTCTATCGACCATTAAAATTAATTAATGTGGCACTTTTTCATCATAAGGAAAAGGCAAAAGAATCGAAAAATAATATAATGGGTAAAATAGGAAAATATATTGCCCTCTTTAATTACTGGTTACCTCTCTCTTTTATAATTCTTATGAACGTTGATCATTTTTCTTTAATTAGTAGTCTATTCAAATAATATTTCTACCAAGCCTCGTTTTCATTCACATGACTAATTTGTAGATCTAATCACGTTCCAGTTTATACTCATGTGACAGGAGTTATAATACTAAAATGTAACTTTTAATTGAACTTATCTGATAATTTAACGTCATTCCGGACCGCAGTTAATAAAAATACCATAAAAATTTATATAATATAATACTGCGCCCCAAATTCACTAGATAATTCCGGCATTACATTACAAATCGAACGTTTCGCAGTCAATTAACAAATAAATACACAAACACTATTGTAAAATCTTATTTAAAAAAAATAAACTAAAAAGTCGCATATTTATTATTGTAAAAAAGGAGTTTAAATTGTACGCGTGTCAGATGTGGTAGGTTTATAAATATTAAAATTGTTAAAAAATAGGACAAGCAAAAAAAGCTGCACATTTATTATGGTAAATGGGGAGTTTGCATTGTGCAATCATCAAATTCATGATAGTGCTGATTTTAAACGGATTGGCAATTCGTCGATATTTATTTCTACGACTAAAGCGCTTGTTTTATGATGCCTAAGAATCTAGGAAATAATACATATGCTATAGTAATATAGTTTCGATACGTCTTGAACCACCAATGAAATTGCGCTAATTATATATAAGGATATCTGTTCTGAGTGAAGTCTTTTACACAATTGGCGCTTTATTGAATGTTGATCCGTATTTATTTCAATCGTTATCAGTAATAGGAGATGAGATTTTGAAATATTATCATTATTATTGCTAGAGTTACATTCCATCTATCCGTCATCCGGAGATATAGCACGGATATTCGCCGGATATCCGGATCAAATATCGGATACGCATTGAGGCAACTATAACGTCGAAATATCTTTTTTTAAATCAAAAATTTCAAAATTCCAATATTTACAAATTTAATAATTTTTGTCTTTTGCTCATTCCAAAATTAAAAAATATCTTGAAAAAAAATCAAATATTTTACTTTTAAAGACGCATCAAATTAAATATTTTCATATTCGGATCGGTCTTTTGTATCACTTAATATGCAATAATTATTTTTCAGGAAAAACCTTGAAAGCTTATACGATAATTGTTATTCAATTGGATAATAATATTATATTAAATACTTTTTTTTTTAATTGATAGATTTCTTCGCTATTAAAGTGAGAAAATTCATAGCAAATCGATAATTAGAGAAAATAATTTTGGAATTAATTTTTAGTTTTTTTTTCATACTCTGATGATAATTCTGAAATTTTTTAAATTTATTTATTATTTTTTTTTTTGTATATATTAAACTCAATTATTATTTCATAAATCCGATATAAAATAATTTAAGTCGTTAATAAAGGCCGCCCGTAGTAAACCATGTGATTGGACGATCTACAATCACGTTATATTAATTTTATTGCGCCAGAAGTTTTGATAAATGAGAGTTAAATGGCAAACTAGCTCAACCAGAAGAGATCCTTCTGAATTCGAGTTACTAGTAGATCAAGTAATGAAAAAATGTACTTTTTGCCATCATTCTGGACATGATTCTCACAATTTGAAATTAAGAATATTCATAACAATACATTTATTCTTTATTCTTTAATATTTAATTTATGGACTTATAAAAATAAAATTATGCTTAAACAATTCTAAAAATGAAGTTCTGGGAGTGCTATTGATGTGATAAATCAAAAATTCTAAACTATTTTAATTTTCATTTTCGCGGTAAAATTTGATTGTAGATCGTCCAATCACATGATTTGTCACAGATGGGTACGAATAACAAAAGTGGGGACGAATAACACGAATAATAGCCGCCTTAATAAAATACCGTATATTATACTGATTTATTAGAAAAAAAGTTATTGCCACATCAAGCCAAATTGAAACTAGATATAATTGTTTAACTTTTGTTTTACCCTTTCGCTTATTTCACAATTATGCATGAAAATGAATTAGTAAGTTAAAAAAATAATGATTAAATGGCATGAAAAAGATGTATGTATGGAAAACGAAAAAATCTTGGTGGAAAATTACGTTTTCCCTTCGTATCTCTAGTTTTTTTATATACATATAGTAAATGAATATCAATGATTATTTCGTATGTCAAAAAAAAAAAAAAAAAAGCGCCAATCACAATACTAATATGATTAATAATCATTCCTTCTTCGCAAATACACGTGCAATTTAATCATATACATATAATAGTTAATAAAAAACAGCTAAAGTTTTTAACATTTACAAACCTAAAAGGCTAAATCCCAAACTTCATCATTCAACTTCGATTATGATATACAAAAACAAAATAACAGAATAGATTTACTTAAAAGGGGATTTACGATCTTAAATCACAATGAATCGCTTACTTTGCAATCATATACCAAATAAATACACAACTCAAAAATACATTTAACACGTTAGCGATGCAAACTTTTGATGGTAATGCGGTCTTAAGTGACGTATCATCATGGACGTAACTTCATACAGTTTTGACGTATGACGCAATTAAAATTGAATAAATTATCATATTTATATATAATTAAAAATAATAACAATTACTGCTGCTTTTAATATTTAACATTCTTCTATATGCAATTTTACTATTACTAGTATATAAACGAAGAATATAAAATCATAATGATAGCATGTAAACAAATTTACTCTAATCTAGTATTTAAAACATCATCAACTATGTCAAGATTAAATTCCATATTATTATTAACTTTTTTATTAGTATTAGGTATATTTAGTTCTTCACGCAATCCATTTTCTCCATCCTGAATGATTGGATTTGTAGATCTATTAGTGGAGTATGTAAATTTCGAAAAAGTAAAAAAAAAAGTTTATATTATTTATATTAAGTATATTAAAGTTTATTTATTATATATATAAAGCCTAAAAAATTTAAAAGTAATTACGTCAAAAGTTTCTGTAAAGTCTAAAAGTCTATAAAATCCATATGGCAAAAGTCATTTATGGCGTCATACGACAATGTGACGCTCGTTGAAAAAAATGACGTAACTACATAAGGTTCAAAAGTCTGCACCACTATAACATAACATGTCACAATTAATGAACTAAAAACAAATCCACAGCTAATACTCAAATGGGTAGTTTGTAGGATTTGGCTAAAAATCACCTATGCCCCTACTGGTAAAAGCAAAATATTTAGCCACCTTTAAAAGATATTTGACTGATTTTTTCTTTCTTTTATTTTTACCAATATTTTAAAAATTAATCCTTTTTTTTATAAATGTAGCGTATTCAAGGAAATATGAAACGTGTTACTGTATAATATTTGAATAAATTTTTTAATAAATTTTAAAACGTTAAAAAACGTTTCATTAAAAAATTAAAGAATAAAAAAAATGGAATGTTATAACATCGTCCTTTTAAAAAAATTAACGTACATTTATTTTTATTAGATGGATGATATTTTGAAAAATTGAAAAAAAATGCGTACGGTATAACCGTTGAAATTTTCGTTTAATTTTTTCACATAACAGATAACATTTTTGTGTTATGATCATAAAAATCATAAAAATATATCTAGTTTATTTCATTTGTAATAAAATTGGATTATAATTAGAACGTTACTTACAGAATGTCAGAATATTATTACCGTTGAATTTCAAAAAAACTGTTATCGTTGCATGTGACGCAGTTACTACAAGAGAAATTCATAATGATCTTTTTAATCTATGCAACCAAAGCGGATCCAAAGATCTCTTGTGTAAAAAAACAAAATTTACTGCTGTAGTTTGCAGTTATATTACAAATTACGTTTAATATAGCTGTGTTTTATGGCTAACCAAAATTTTTCAAAAGAAAATATACAATGTATGTAGTCGTAACCAGTAAATTTCTTTTTTTATAACCAGAACTGTTTTTAAATAACTAAAGTACTTTTTTTTGTTAAATCCTTTTATTAAACCATTTAATTTTTAGTGGAATGTGCCGTATTGCCTCGTTGTAGCATAACACTTTTCAAAAAATATATTAAATTTTCCTTTAAAATAAAACTTCAAAATTCTATACTAATGTACCATTAACTGCTCTTATTTAACGTTGGAATTCTAGTTTTAATTACAGTAATATAAAAACTAATTTTTATCGTCTTTGTCGATCATTTCCAAGGTGGTTTAACAAAAATACAAAAAATCAAAAATGATATTCAAAACACTTTTGTCGTTCTAAGTAAACTTGTAAAGTAGCCGAAGATTTATCTTTCTTAACGACTTTTAGAAGTATATATATTATGTATTATATGTATTAAGAAAATTTTTTCTGATTTGTGATTATTGCTGCGCACTAATTAGTCTTGATAGTTGACACGTGCAAAGTTTGTTTGTATACATGCAATGCTTGTACTTGTGATCAACATAATGCATTTTGCATAAATATTAATAATAATAACAGATAATACCCGTTCCCTATTTATAATCTGTTGTTATTTGAAAAATAAATAAATTAATAAGATATTTAACATTTTAATTTATTTTAGGGAGAATTTTTGAAAAAATGGGACAAAGATTAAGTAAATATAGAAAAAAAAAGCGTATACGTAAAGATAAAGGTAAAATCATATAAGAATGTACATTTAATACAAATTTGAATTCTAAAATTTTAACAAATTTACAATATAATAGAACTAGTTTCCAGTAATACCAAGAAAATTGAAGAAAGTAGTATTGAAGAATTCGAAGGAAGTAATATTGAGGAATTCGAAGGAAGTAATACCAAGAAAATTGAAGAAAGTAGTATTGAAGAATTCGAAGGAAGTAATATTGAGGAATTCGAAGGAAGTAATATTGAGGAATTTGAAGGAAGTAGTACCAAGGAATCTAAAGAAAGTGATATCGAGGAATTTGAAGAAAGTGGCACCAAAGAATTTGAAGGAAGTAGTACCAAGGAATCTGAAGGTATATCAAACAAGCTGAAATATTAAATTTTTATTTGTAAATAAATTAAATACTATCTATAATTATACCCTAATATACAACTATAATTTAAACTGACTATATTATATATTAAATAATTTAGCTCGTAAGTTAATAGATTATCTTATAATTGAATTACTTATTTTTGTTATATTACATATAACTAAATAATTCATTTAATGATTAATAATACTATAGTTAGTAAGTTACTAGCTATTTATTTTTACTGTCATATATAAAATCCAAATAACCAATTCTTTAAATAATTATATAATAATTAATGTTGCTACAGATGGTGGGTTATTTAATTTTATTATATTTATATGATATTTATAATATTTCATATTAATAATACATTCCTTATTTGAATAATTAGATTGTAAGTTATATATTTAATTTTAAATATACATTGTAATATTCATATCCAACTAATTTTTCATCTAAAATTATGAATAATCAATAATGATATAGGGTGTAAGTTATTGTATCTTTTTTATATTTCTATTTATTTATACATTTTAAATTTAATTAACTGTAGTTCTTTATTTATGTATAGTTAATAATAATACAGTAGTTTGTAAGTTATGATTTATATAATAATGTAATAATTTATTTCATATAATTTAATTAACTAAATTTTTATTTATAAAAATTATTTGGTAATTTACTTTAGCTGGTAGGATATTTATTAATAATATCATTATATTTACATATATATATATATATATTGCTAAATTCTTCATTTAAAAATTTGTTTAATAATATAGGAGGTAAGTTATTTGTTTAATTATTCTTTTATTTATGTATATTCATATATAATATAAACTAACTAGGTTTTTATTTAAAATTATTTTAGATTGTAATTATTATTTGTTTAATTTTATTATTTTAGTAATTTAGATTTACTTTAATTTAAAATAATATGATTTTTTATTTAAAAATTATTTGATGACTTATTTAGTTTGTAAGTTATAAATTATTTATTTAATTTATTTTTAATATATAAACTAATTTAAGTTTTATTTACAGACTGTAAGTCATAAGTTATATGTTATATTAGAATAGTTACTACATAGAGTATACTAATATATTTAAATTTTTTATTTTGACAATTTACTTTAGTCAGTAAGTTATAAGTTATTTATTCATATATTAACATTTTAATATGAATTTAAATTAACCAAAACTTTATTTAAAAATTATTTTTAGATCGTAAGTTCTAAATAAGTTCAGTTATTTAATTAATTTTGTTGCAATTCTATATTAACATATAATTAATTTTTTCATTTAAAATTTATTTGTCAATTTATTTTAGTTGGTAAGTACAAGTTATTATTTTATATAAAATTAATCACATTTATATTTATAAAATTTTTTAATTTATTATTATATATGTATTTAATTGCTTTAACTAAACTGATTAAACTTTTATTTAAATATTATTTAGATCGTAAGTTATATAATTTTATTAATTAATTTTATTAAAATATGATTTAACTAAATTTTTTTTTATAAAACATTTATAGATGGTATGCTATACGAGCTATAAATTTTCATTTTATATTTAAAATATTTATGTACAATTATCTAAACTAATTAAATTTTTTATTTAAAATTGTTTGATAATTAGTCAGTAAGTAAATTTATATTATATATTAATTTATTATATTTAATTTAAATGGCTAAATTTTTTTATTTAAACTATTTCAGATCGTAAGCTATTTACTTAATTTCAGTTTATTTTATATTATATATTTAATTAATTAAATTTTATTTAAAAAATAATCAATACTAATAGAACGTAAGTTATAATTATCTATTAATTCTATTGTGTTTGCATAATACTTATATATAAATTAAATTATCTAAATTCTTGATTTAAAAATTATTTAGATCGTAAGTTATATAATTTATTATATCTTACTATATTTACATATAATTTTAAATAACTTAAATATTTAATTTCAAATTTTATTTTTATAATAGAAAGTAAGTCATAAAATTATTTATTTAATCTTATTATACTTATTATTAATATACTTATGTGATATTTAAATTAACTAATATTTTAAAATTTAATGATAATACAGGAAGTAAGTCATAAATTATTTATTTAATTTATTATATACTTATATGATATTCATATATAATTTCAACAATTTTTTTTTTTAAAAAAAATTGGTTAATAACTAATAATAGGAAGTAAGTTATAATTAATTATAATTACATATTATATTTATATATAATTTGAATTAACAATTTTTTTTGGATACTTAATTTACTATAGTTGGTAATTATAAATTATTTATTAAGTTTTATTATATTTACATAATGTTTATATATAATTAACTAATTCAATTTTATTTAAAAAATTATTAATGATTTTCAGTTGGTATGTTATATATTATTTATTTATTTTATTATATATATACTAGTATATACTAAGTTGATTAAATTTGTTTAAAATTTTTTAGATTGTAAGTCATAAATTAGTATCTATTTGTTATATTATATTTATATAATATTAATGTTTGGTTTAAACTAATTAAATTTTTTATTTATAATTGTGCTAGATTGTAAGTTATTCATTTAAATTTTTATAAATTATATTATTTAAGCTAATCAAATTCTTTATTAAAATTTTAGATTGTAAGTTATAAATAATTATTACTTCTATTTTATAATAATCATAAATAAGTTAAACTAATTCGATTTTTTATTTTAGATAGTAAGTTAATTTAATTATTATATTATTTTATTTATGCAATTTATACTAATTATTGAATGTTTATTTAATAACTATTTTAGATAGTAAGCTAAGTTATTTATTTAATTTATTATATTTATATACTAATTTATATAATTTAAGCTAAATACATTTTATTAAAATATTGTTTGACAATATACAGTAGAAGGTAAATAATTGATAATATTTACATATAATTTAAACTAACTAAGTTTTTTATTAAATAATTGTTCGGTTTCTTATTTTAGAACGTAAGTTATAAGCTATTTATTAATTTGTTATTGATATTTATATAATGTTACATATAATTTGAACTAACTAAATTGGTTATTTAAAATTATTTGATAATCTATTTAGAACGTAAGTTTTAAATTATTTATTTAATTCTATTAATATATATTTATGTAATATTACATAGTTTAAACTAATTAAATTCTTTATTTGATAATTTATTTAGAACGTAAGTTTTAAGTTACTTATTATTATATATTATAATATTTAGGCCATTTAAAACTAATAATTAGTTTAATATCCTTTCTTGATGAAATAATTTAAATAATTTAAACAAATATGATAATTAAATTTTGGAAATTTTTGGTAAAATTGGAAATCTTTAGTACTACTAAATTTTAGAAAGAGAAGGTTGCTTTGAATATATTGGGTATATATGTTATGTTTTAATTTACTCTAAAGTTGAAGGGAAGGATGTTAAACTAAAAATTAATTTGGAATGGCTTTACATATAATTTAAACTAACCAAGTTCTTTATTTAAATAATTGTTTTGTGACTTATTTTAGAATGTATGTTATAAGTTATTTAATTCTATTACTTTGTATAGTATTTTAAGTATTTTACTAATCAAATTTTTTATTTAATAATGTAGCATGTAAGTTATTATTTATATCTATTGTTATATATTTATATAATAGTTATAGTTATATTAACTGAATTTATTATATTTAAAAAAATATTACATTAGTTGGTAAGTCATTAATTATAAATTAATTTATATACAAATTTATACAAAAACTAAGTTTATTTTTTTAAAAAATTATATTTTAATTTCATCAGAGTAAGTAATAATAATATTTTTTTTTAATTTTAAATTTTAATATATATTTTAATATAAATTAATATAAATTAAATTTATAGATTTGGAAAAAGTGGAAATGCAATTATAGATGATTTTATTTTTGAAAAGAGGTTAAAATGGATTCCTTATAATAAATTTAAAAATGTTGAATATCTTGATAAAGGAGGATTTGGTACTGTATACAAAGCTATTTGGTCAAATAATAATGGAGATAGAGAAGTAATTTTAAAATGTCATAATGATTTAAATGATAATAGTTTAAATGAATTTTTAAATGAAGTATGATAGTATATTATTTATTTTTTTTTAATTTAAATTATAATTTATACTCATATTATTATTATTTTTTTTTATAGTGGAAATATCATGAAAGTTGCTTAAATTCATCTGAAATCATTAATTTTTATGGATTTACAAAAGATCCAGATACATTAAGATATATGGTAGCAATGGATTGTGCAAACATGGGTAATTTAAGAGCAAATTTAACAAAATTAGTCGAAAATAATTGGAAACAAAAATTACATATGTTGCATGATATTATTGCTGGGCTTAATGAGATACATAATCAAAATCTTATTCATTGTGACTTTCATGATGGCAATATTTTATTACATAATGATGAGAATGGAGATAAAGTTTATATTAGTGATTTAGGACTATGTCGACCTGTAAAATCGTTTTTGAAAAAGCATAATATTTATGGTGTTATGACATTTATGGCTCCTGAAGTTTTAAAAGGCAACCCGTATACTCCAGCTAGTGATATATATAGTTTTTCTATGATTATGTGGGAATTTACGTCTGGGATATCACCATATAATAATAGAGGACATGATATGGATTTTTGTTTAAGTATTTGTAACGGTGAACGTCCTGAAATTATTAAAAATTCTCCACAATGTTACGTAGATTTAATGAAAAAGTGTTGGAATGAAGTTCCATTAAACAGACCATCTTCTGAAGAAGTTTTAGATATTATTGAAAAATGGATTTTTCTCCCTTATGGAAAGAAAATCGAAGATATTAATGAAGAGTTAAAATGTAATGTTTTGGAATTTATAAATGCACCAATTGGACATAACAAACTTGCTACTAAATCTCATCCTAAAGCAAGTTATACAAGTCTCTTATCTAATTTTACTAATAAAGAATTGAATAAAATTCCTGAAAGTGAAGATTCACAAGCGTATCATTCAAATTTGACTAAATTATTAGGTATATACTAAAATATAAAAATTAATCTTGTAAATTATTTATGCGAAATTAATTAATTTATTTATTATTATTTAGATGTAAATAATAGTGCAAAGTTGAATGAAATTCTTGAATCTGAAATGAGTATGAATAATTGTAATTTGAATGATTATTTTTATATGGATTAATTTTGTTACATATTTTTATACAGATGAAATTTATTTGTATTTATATAAAACTTTTTAAAGTTTTATTATAGCTCTTCAATTGATATTTGATTATTATTGTTGTTTTTTTAATCATATTATGTAGAATTATTTAAACACCTAGGTTATAGTAATAATATGTTTTGCAGGTTTCTTAGCACTGACATAACAACTATTGAATATATACATTTTCTTTCATTATATTTAGAATTATTTAAACACTAAGACTAGAGTAGTAAAATGTTTACAAATTTCTTAGTTTATAATTTAAATAGTTCTTTCTTTTTAGTTATTGAATAAACATTATTATTGGGTTTTATTTAAAATATATTGATAACTTGTTAAAATACTTTTTTTTTAATTATGGAAAGCACGAATTATTATATCTTAAGATTGGATAAAAAATTTTTAATAAGTAAAATATCGAAAGAGTAAAAAATAAAAAAAAAAATTGAAATACATTATTAGTAACAAAAATTTGTATATTTTTTTATCATGAATATTTACAGAATGTGTTTGGATCTTGATAAATACTTTAAAGCGGTTTATAATGTATAGTAAATTTAACAGGAAAGGACCTTTAGAAATTGTATTCATAATCAGCTTAAATATATAATCCAGAAGTTACAGTATATAAATAAATGAAAATAAAAAGAATTGGACTAAATAAAATAAAATCAATTTTTAAACTTCAGATTCCATGGTAAAAATTTTATTTTCATAAATTTGTAAGATATATATAAACATTATATCTAAAGATACATCATTTATAAGGACTATATAAATATAAAAATTTTGGCCATAAATTCGTCTGAAAAAGTGAAAATGTATTTAATAGTAAGAATATGATAGTATATACTGTACAAATTAAATAGAAGTTAGGAACTTACCGAGTAAAATGGTCCATCTATAGTTATTTAATCAACTATGTCATCCAGGAACTAAAAAAACAAATTATTTATTTTATATCTTAAATAATAAAGTTATTGTTAATAAACTTACTGTCTAAATCATGATTAATATCATCTTCCACAAATTCAATTATATAAACAATTTATAAATAATTAGAAATTATAAATAAAAAAAAAATTTTAAATTTAAAATAAAAATATATGTATTGATCGATTACCTATTGTACCATTATTGCTCGTTTCCGTACTAGTCACTTTTGTAGAATTTTCATTATTAAAAAAAGAAATTATTACTTATATGATTAATTGGTTATAAATAATTTACCTTGTGCATCAGTATCATTGACATTATTATCTTGAATGCCTAATAATTAATTTATCGTAAATAAAAAATAAAGTTTAAACAAATTTATTTGTCACGTTATTAATTTTTTTTTTTTTTAGTAAAATTTATTAGTATTGCAAGGTAAACATTCTTACCTTGCACTTCATCATCATCACATTTGATATCTTGAAAGTCTTGAATACCCCTCATTCTTCCTAATTTAACTAATTTACTAAAAACTTGACTAATTGATGGTCTTTTATTTGGTTCAGGATCCCAACATGATTTATATAATTTCAAGTATTCGTCAGGTGTATCAGGTACTGGTTCCTCCCTATGCCCACCTATTAAATCATGTCTTAAAAGATCTCCACCAATATTTCTATTGGCAAAAGGAGATTTACCACTAGATATTTCCCACATAAGAACGCCTAAACTATAAATATCAGACTTTTCATTGTATTCATAAGAATAATTCGCTAATCGTTTAGGATCAATATATGGAAGTGATCCAAATACACCTGAATAACTATATGTTTGAGTTTCCATACTTTTTGCAATACCAAAATCAATAATTTTAGCTTCTCCTTGATGTACTACTATATTTCCAGAGTGTAAATCTCGATGAAGAATTTTTTCTCCCTGAAGAAATTTTATTCCTTCAGTAATCTGGTAAGCCAACTTGATTTTATCATTCCAAGTTAATTCCGAAAAATGATTATTAAGATACTGATGTAAATTTCCACCATCAGCACACTCCATTATGAGCAAATATTCTTTTGTTTTTTCATCTATAAATGAAATTAAAATGAACCTTCATTTATTACACTTGTAATAATGTTAATATATAATGTTGGTAAATAATTTAAGCTTACCTAAACTTATACCTAGAATACGTATTATTCTTTGACAAAAATTCAGTCGTCCATGCATTTTTAATTCATGAATAAAAGCTTCAGTCGGCTTATTATTAATTGATTCATTATTTTTTAATCTTTTACAAATAACATAATTATCTGTTTTTTTCCATATTGCTTTTGAAATAATGCCAAAATTACCTCCATCAATATATCTTATATCTGATAATTCATCAATATTAATAAATTTAACTAATTTATGTTTTTTAATTAAATTAAACAACTCTAATCCTGAATTTTTATTCATTGCTTCTAATTTATTAAAAATTTGATTAATTGTTGGTCTTGCATTTGGCTCAGAATGCCAACATGATTCATATAAATTAAAGTATTCTTTAGGAATATTAGGGATTCGGGTTTCTCTATAACCATTAATTATTTGATTTTTTGAAATATTTTCAGCTTCAGGAGGATAACCACTAGATAATTCCCACATAAGAACTCCTAAACTATATATATCCGATTTCTTATCAAGTTCATAAGAATAGTTTTCTAGAAATTTAGGATCAACATATGAAATCATTTCATCATCATTAAAATAATCAGTTTCTACACTTTTTACAATATCAAGCATAATTTTAGCTTCTTTTTTGTGTATTACTATATTTTTAGGATGCAAATTTTGATGAATAATATCTGCATCATGAAGAAACTTTATTCCTTCAGTAATTTGATATGCTAACTTTATTTTATCATCCCAAGTTAATTCCGAAAAATGGTCTTTAAGATACTGGCGTAAATTTCCTCCATTAGCATATTGCATAATCATTAAAAATTCATTTACATTTATATCTGCAAATAAAATAGTAAAAAATGAATATTCATTATATAAACATAAATAAAAATAATATTTATTATTATATGAGCTTACCTAAACTTATGCCAAATATACGTACAATCCTTGAACAGAAACTGAATTTTCTATATATCTTTAATTTGTGGATGAAAGCTTCATTTAGTTGGTCACATTTATATTTTTTACAAATAACTGGAAAGGAAGAGTCTTTTTTTTCCCAAGTAATGTTTCCGTTAACATTTGATAATTCATTTATATTAATAATTAAGATTGCTAAATAATTATTTCTAATGGAATCGATCAATTCTTCAGGCTTCAAATTTGTTTTTATTTGAGTATATAACATTTTTCCTAATTTACTAAAAACTTGATTAATAGATGGTCTTTCGCTTGGTTCAGGATCCCAACATGATTTATATAAATCTGAGTATTCATTAGGGGTATTAGGAATTGATTTTTCTCTATAACCACTTATTATTAATTGAATTTCTAAAGATTTCTCAGTCTCACTATAAATAAAGGGAGGTCTACCACTAGATATTTCCCAAATAAGAACTCCTAAACTATAAATATCTGATTTCTTATCATATTCATAAGACCGATCATCTAAAATTTTGGGATCAATATATGGAATCATTTCATTCAAATAATCAGATTCTGTACTTTTTGCAATATCAAGTATAATCTTAATTTCTTTTCTATGTATTAATATATTTTTAGAATGTAAATTTTGATGAAGAACATCTTCATCATGGAGATATTTAATACCTTCAGTGATTTGATAAGCAAATTTTAATTTATCATTCCAAGTTAATTTTAAAAAATGATTTTTAAGATACTTGCGTAAGTTTCCACCATCAGCATATTGCATAATGAGTAAGTATTCTTTAGTATTTTCATCTGTAAATAAATAATAAATGAAAGTTTGTTACAAAGCAATAAAATTACTTAAGTAGGTAAAGCTTACCTAAACTTATGCCTAATACACATAAGATTCTTAAACAAGAATATAATTTTTTATGCATCTTTAATTCATAAAAGAAGGTTCTATCCAGTTGGGTACTTTTAAATCTTTTGCAAGCAACTATAATATCTGTTTTTTTTATTTTCAAAATAGCTTTTGAAATCTTGCAAAATTGGTCATTATCAATAGGAGGAATTATTTTTAATTCATTGATATTTCTAATATTAACCAAATCATTTTTTTTAATATATTTGATCATTTCTAATGGTTCTAAATTGCTGTTTTCTGCTTCTTTAGTAATCATTTCTAATGATTCTAAATTGCTATTTTTTGCTTTTTGAGTAATCATTTCTTGGAAATTAGATTTAGAATAATCCTTATCAGCAGCAATAAATTCTAAACATATTAAATTTAATGGGGTTGGGTATTTGTTGTGATAAATTGATGACCATAAGTTCAATAAAGAATAGTATACTTCATGAATATTAGGACGTAAATCTGGTTCAGTATTCCAACATTTTTCTACTAAGTTTTTAAAACTTTTTGGAATATTATCTGGAATAAGTGGTCTTAATCCAAAGCAAATATCAAAAGTTAGACAATGGTTAAAATGATTAAAATGGGATGCAGAATAATAAGGTGGAATTTTTCCTGTTCCAATAGCATGCATAATCATTCCAAATGAATAAATATCACTAGCCTTTGTATAAGGTTGATCAACTAAAATTTCTGGTGCCTTATAAGGATACCATCCACCTTTTTCATTTGTATTTAATAAAGTCAGAGCTTTGCATTCCAAAAATGTTTCTATTGCACAAAATTTATCATCAAATACTAGTATACTGGATGGATTCTTATAATATTTATGAACATATCCAGCATTGTGCAATGCTTTTAAATCTTCGGAAAGATAAAGTAGTAAATGCAATTTCATCTTCCAGTTTAAATTATTGAAGTTATGGGAAATATAATCTGTCAATGATGAAGTGTTTTTATGAAATTGTTTTACAATAAAATAATCATTACTGACAGGATCTTTGGAGATTCCATAAAATTGAACCAATAAAGTATATTCTTGAGTATGGCAATCCAAATATATTTTAAGCTATATAATTATAATAATTATAATAAATACTATTTCTAACAAACAATTAAAATAAATTAGTATCAATTTACCTCATTTAAAATTTCATTAATTTGTGCAATATCATCATCATTCTTATTTAATTTGATAATAACTTTAGTTTCAATTCTTTCATATTTTTCGTTTTGTTGGTTCCATATTCTTGGTCCATCTTTCCAAATAGCTGAATATACTGTATTTGTTTTACTTTCTGACTTTATATCTAAGATATTTTCAAGTTTATAAAAAGGAATCCATTCCAAAAAAGTTTGAGATCTTGTAGAATTTAATTGTGCACCTTGAAGAAATGTATCAATTTTTTCATCTTTACTAGTCCAATTTTCAAAATTTTCTTTGCATTGTTTTTGTTCACATGGTTGACACCATTGATAATGGCTTCTTGGCTGTTTACATTCTATGCATATTCCATATAAACCTTTTTTCAATTTTTCTAGAAATAAATAAATTTTAATTGTATTTACATGATTAGAATTTGTAGATTAAAAAAATTAAATAACTTTAAAAAAAATAATATGCATGTTCAATTATTTTATATTCACTTAGTTCTGTAATCACTTTGTAGACATTTATTATTAAAGAAATTATTATTTATAGATTTTATTTAATTAGTATTAAAAAAGAAATTCATACCTTGTACACTGACATTATTATTATTATCATCTTGAATATCTTGAATACATATTATATTAATATTTATTTTAGTACAAATTACTCTTTTAATTATATTTTTTTTATTACTTCAATTATTACCTGCATTGTTTATATTCACTTCTGTAGTCACTTTTGTAGAAATTTATTATTAAAATAAAAGTTACTTACTACTTATAAATTTTATTTCAATTATTAACAAAAAAAAAATTCATACCTTGCGTACCAACATTATTAAATTCATTATCATCTTGAATACCTTGAACGTACATTGTTAATATATATTTTAGCACAAATTGCTCTTTCAATTATATTATTTATTATTATATTATTACCTTGCATATTATCATCATCACATTCGATATTTTGAAAGTCTTGAATACCTCTCATTCTTCCTAATTTAACTAATCTATTGTAAACTTGAATAATTGATGGTCTTGTATTTGGTTCAGGATCCCAACACGATTTATATAATATCAAGTATTCATTAGGTGTATCAGGTACTGATTCTTCTCTACGTCCAGCTAATAAACCTGATCTTAAAAGACTTTCATTTATGTCATTAATAAAAGGAGGTCTACCGCTAGATAGTTCCCACATAAGAACTCCTAAACTATAAATATCAGACCTATCATTATATTCATAAAAAGAATCCTTTAATCGTTTAGGATCAATATATGCAATCATTCCAATTACGTCTGAATGTAGATTCGTTTGAGATTCAGTACTTTTTGCAATACCAAGACTAATAATTTTAGCATCTCCATGGAGTATCACAATATTTTTAGAATGTAAATCTTGATGAAGAATATTTTCTCCATGAAGAAATTTTATTCCTTCAGTAATCTGATAAGCCAATTTGATTTTATCATTCCAAGTTAATTCCGAAAAATGATTCTTAAGATATTGCCGTAAATTTCCACCATCAGCATACTCTGTTATGAGTAAATATTCTTTTGTTTCTTTATCTATAAATGAAATTAAAATGAATCTTCATTCATTACACTTTGAATAATGTCAATATATAATGTTGATATATAATTTAAGCTTACCTAAACTTATACCTAGAATACGTATTATTCTTTGACAAAAATTCAGTCGTCCATGCATTTTTAATTCATGGATAAAAGCTTCAGCCGGCTTATTACTAATTGATTTATCATTTTTTAATCTTTTACAAATAACATAATTATTTGTTGTTTTCCACATAGCTTTTGAAATAATGCCAAAATGACCTTCATCTATAGGTCTTATATCTGATAATTCACTTTCATCAATCAATTTAACTAATTTGTACTTTATAATAAAATCAATCAATTCCGATTCTGAATTTTCATTCATTTCTTCTGATTTATTAAAAGTCTTGAAATACTTCCACTGACCACTTGACCAAAATTTTGCTAAAGGAAAAGTCAAGAAAAAACGGCTGATACTCTCGGCAAAATATTTAAAAAAAGAATTAAAAATTGAGTCGTATTACACACAAAAAAGGTTTAGTGATGTCTTTTATAATAAACAAATTCTTTTTTAGTAAATTTTTTCGAAGTATTGGAAGTCTACCGGTACGAACGTTTAAGGAAAAATAGATAAAGTTTTTAGAAAGCCTGCAAAGCTTTAAATTTTTTGAAACTATAAATAGAAACACAATTGAATATGGAACAGTAGAGCTTTTATTAAAGTGTAATGCAGAAATAGCTTATAAGATATATCAAAAGATATAAAGATCTTAGGGAATAAAATTTTGACCTTCGCAACTGGCTTTGTGAAAGAACAAAGAACTCCCGTCAATATTTCAAAAAAGGAAACGGAGCTCGGAGAAAATAGGGGAATAACTAATGAAGTAGGATCAGTACAGAAAGATTTAAATTTAGTAAGATCTGAACTTAAAAAGGTTAGAAGAAAATGGGCGTTCAATTGGTATTACAAAAAGAACGATGATCGACTGATTAGGAAGATTGTAGAAGTTTCCATTGTTCCATTGAAGATCAATCCAATACAAAAATTTATGCAGATGTACGTGACATCTAGAACTCGGCCCGTACGGTATTTCAGACTTTGGAGAAATTATTCCGCCATCTTAATAGCGTAAACTCTAATTCTTTTTTAAAAAAAAACAATTTACTAAAAATTATTGTGGTAGTTGTATGATTGGAAGGATGAAATCCTGATATTGATAAGCCTATAAAGATACAATTTATGAATAGGTACTATTTGATAGATTTGAATGGTACACTATAATTTATTTTGCAACATGATTATTCATCATATTATGTAATAATGAAAGTTAAAGATTGGATTCTAAACCTAAGTTGCCTTGAAATTAAATGAATCACATTATATATCGGCTGAATATTTAAAGGAGGTTGTAAGAATGTTTTAATGTAACATGCTGATTAAAATACATTGAAACTTTTATAAATTAGAAAGAGTAGGTATTATCTATTTTTAGATATTTATGGAATGAAAAAAAGATCCGGATAATAAGGTATTTATGATCGACATGATAATTGCAGATAAAATGACTTAAAGATATTCTTTAGAAGAATTAAATTAAAACATTATCAAAAGATTTCACAATGGAAATATTTTACGAAATATATGCAACTTATTTTCCGGATTTTGGATTATCTGTAATAGAGAATCCTATAATTTTCTTCTGATATTAATAATATTTGTACAATTATGGCCTATTATCATCTTTTCATAAAAGAAAATATGCCATTATCTAAGCATTAGAAATATATAACGGACTTAAACAAATTTGGTCATAAATGTATGAATGGTTGGAAATAAGTTAAGGCTACTGTATTTTTAAAGAAGTTGACAAAGAGGTACCAAACATTTAAACTTCATATGAAAGAATCTCGCTGATGCTATTATCGCTGGTTATAAATAGCATATTGTTTTCTCTTTTTAAAATTAGTTTTTTTAATTTTTTCAAACCAAAAAATAAATGTTTTTTTATAATAAAATTTTCTTAACCTAAGATTTTTTTATTTCTAATAAGGCTTATTAAATATTTAATAATTTCAAATTTTTACAAATATATTTATTCGTTTATTTTAATTATTTTATATATTCATATCGTGTATATATATAAAGATTCTTGTAATTTGGATATATTAAAAACCTAAAATTGATCGCAAATGAATGGTGTCCGTATTTGAATAAAACTTGGTGCAAACTTTAGGTAACTAAAGTATATAATGTGTATTTTTACTTTTACAGGTTTACTTTTTGTATGATATTAAATTTAAAATGTCGTCAAAGACTTTTTACATACAGGAATTGTGGTACGTAAAATTTTTGTGGTACTGTAAAGACATAATGTGATGTTTTCACTAACGTTACTGATAAGTAAACCAAAAAACTGGTAAATCTAATTGATATGTCTAAGTTTTGCCATATATTCAAGGAAACAGAATAAGCTAAAAATCATAATATTTATTATTGAAAAAAAGAGTTTATGTACACAATAGTGCCATTAAGTAGTAAACTTCAAATTAAATAACAAAACTGGTAGTAGTTAGTAATTACAAATTATTGGATCTTGATTAATTTTTCTATTACAAATTTTCTTTTACTTATCTATTAACAATTTATATATTGTTATTCCACTCTTTTGTTATGAAAAATGATACGAATAACAAATAGATTACAAATAATTTAACGAGTATTAAAATAAAATAAATTTATGTATTTTCAGTACCAGAAAATTCCAAGTCAATTAATAGTGAATATATTAAGCCCATAAAAATACTTTGAATCGACATTGTAGAATATAATAACTGTTATGAAGATGGATTAACGATCTTGTTAAATTACTAAACACAAATATTCAACTAGTATATAGTATAGGCGTATATAAAAATCTATCTATTGTGTAAAGACGCTACTAATCTAAAATATTTTTTTTTAATTTTTTTTTTAATTTTTTTCGGCAATTACACTAGACAAGTAACATATATTTACATCATTAACATTACAAAACAATATAGAATAGTGTGAAACATTCTACATTTAACAGTATTTACAGGTAGTGACTTCGGTCAAAAGAACTTAATTTTATATTTTGTTTAGTGTGTAGTTTGTTTTTTCTTTCCTTAGCCTTTTACTCTCATGCGTAGTGGGCGGAACGTGTTCAGACATGTCCCTCTACAGGTTTATTTTTTGACACCAGGGTGGTGCTGTCAGATTTGGCAGTTTGGTTCACGATTTAGTTTAAAATTACTTTAGTCTTACGAACAGTTTGTCTCTGTAATTTGTATCGTGACTTTGTTCACATGGAAATTATAACATACTGTAGTATGATTCATGGTGTAATTTGAAATTTCTTTGTCTATTTCCTTTATTTTATGCACTTATATATAAATAAATATCCTTTCTCTTTATTGACAACTTACATAAGTTTAACAAAAGTAGTATACTGTAATGCTTAGGATATTTCATAATCTGTCATGATAATATGAATTATGTAAATATATAAGTATTTAATTTATTTTTTTTCTTCAGGATTAGAAAGTAAATATGAAAAAATTTTATTTATAGTTATGATAATAAGCCATAGAAAGTGGAATAATTGATGATGCATAACAACAAAAAACTCATTTCAAAAACTGTATTAATTTTATTGTTCAAAAAAACTAAAAAAGTTTTACACATACTTTATATCAGTGTTGAAACAAAATATAATGAAATTCATATTTAACATGATTTTATAATGAATATTTATAAAAATAAATAAAATACATTTTTTATAATAAGCAGAAAATAAGTAAAATAAGTTGATAATTTTTGTAGTAAAATTAATTCTGATCATTTTTCATCATCTAACCTATTGATATTTTAAAATTTCAATGTTTCTTATTAATAGAAAGTTGAAAATAAGAAGATTTAAGTGAATATTACTTACTCTGTAAAATCAATTGCAAGTCCTTCAGTATAAGGATTAAGTAACCGAGATGTATAAATAGCTTGTGGATGTGTTTGAGTAATTTTGGATTTATCTTCATTTGACCTGTTATTAAATTTTATCTCTCCAATTTTATCAAATTCTTTTATTTGAGAATAAATTTCACTATTTTGACTATTTTTATCATCATGAATATATTTACTAAATTCAACATTCCAAATCTCATTATTACATTTTTCTAAAATCTGATACAATTCATTAGCAGTTGGTCTATTTTCTATTTTGGTATCCCAACATTTAGAAATTAGGTCTGCAAGTAATTTTGGTACATCTTTAGAAATTGTTGGTCTAAGTCCTTTATATATTTTAATAGCTAAGGATTCATTATGAGAAATATCATTAAAAGGAATTTCTTCAGAAAGAAATTCATTCATTATTATTCCAAATGAGTAAATATCTGCTGCTTTAGTATATTGATATCCATGTAAAACTTCTGGTGCCGTATATGGTAATACTCCATAAATACCTTCTTCTTTAACTGATTGCTTTATTGCTGGTTGACACATTCCTAAATCACTTATAAATGAACCTCTATAAGATATTAATATATTACCTGAATGAAAATCTTTATGGATTAATCCAGCATTATGAATATCTAAAAGCCCCCTTGCAATTTGCATAAACATATCAATTCTTAATTTACAATCTATATAATTCTTAGAACTATTTATATAATTCCTCCAATTTCCTTCGCTGCAGTAATGTAATACCATTATATAATCTTTAGTATTTGGGTCTAAAGTTATTCCGTAACATTGAACAATATTATAAGTATAAATCTGAAGATGAACTTTAACCTAATTGATAAAATAAATTTTGTTAATGAATAAATGCAAGTATAGATTAAATAAATTAAATTACCACATTTAAAATAGTTGAACAAATATCAGAAGAATCAATCAAACGTTTCAATACATATTTATCATTTACTTTTCTATACCATTGTTGATTTCCAATATCCCAATACTCAATATGTCCTTCAGGCCATTCAGCTGAGTAAATCTTACTAAAACCACCTTTGGCAACATAAGTGATATTTTGAAATCTTTCATAAGGTATCCACTCAAAATATTTATAATAATGTGTAGCATTAAGTTGCGATTGTTGTATAAACTCATCAATATTTTTATTTCCACTAGTCCAATTTTTAAAGTTATCCTTAAATCTTTTAGCATTACAAGGTTGACACCAATATTCTCCTGTGCCAGGTTCATTACATTCTCCACATATTCCATATACTTGTTTTCTTTTTTCTAAATCTTCCAGATAAACTACTCTTTCATCTGCATCATCTGATTCAGTAGTTGAATTAATAGTAGAAATTGTGACATGGAGCTGATAATATCAAAAAAAAAAAAAAATTATTATTTAACTATAAAAATCAAATATACTCTAATTATTAATAATGTGAATTGATATTACCTGATATTCATCGAAAATAACTCTCTTCCATAAATTCTTCTGCTTTTTTTCCATACTAAATTAATTTGGATTATATAAGTATTATTTTAATTTTGGCTATATATGCGAATAATTTAATCAAATAAAAAATCCCAGAATTATAAGGAAAATTCAAATAAAAATACACAAATTTTAGTTAAACAAAAATTTGTAGTTAAGCAAAGTAAACGTAGTTCTTTTTAACTTTCTTTTTTTCAGGATTTAGATAGGCTTTTTTTATCTTTGTTTAGTAAGTTTAGTTTTGTAGTCACCACAGGATGTAGTATCTTTATTGTATAGATGTATTTGTCTTCTTACGCATAAGACGTTGAGTTAATATATTATTGTCCCGATGATTACAATAAAGAGAGAAAATTTTTTCTTTCATCAGTATTCTTAAAAAATATATATATATATTTTTTTCCCTAAAATAAATATAAAAATATAAATAGATTTGTACAACCATTGTACTAAGTTTAAACTATGCAGAAAAAAAAATATTGTACAAGACCAAATATAGATAAATATCATCACAAAAAAAAAAATTAATATTGTTCTAAGTAATCTAACTTGTAATGGTTACTTTAATAAGATAGTGCATCCTTATTGTTACACTTAAGTTTGCTACAAAATCAATATACTTTACAAATAATATTTCTCAATTTAACGATTATAGAATTGGTTCAAATACACTATACTGATACTTTTTTTCTTCTTTATATTCTAAATTGCAAAGACAAAAACCAATAATGAGTACAAGTAACACACTCATAATTGAAAATACTGAGGCTGCTCGTCTAAAACCGACGTTCTACAAGAATCATAAAAAATGCTGTGTAACCCATTTATTGCAAATGTATACGCAGTACTGTGACAACACAAGCTGTCTCAATAATAATTATATTCTTGGTAAAATAACATATGATAACAGATGTTAAGACAAAAACTACGCTCATTTATATTAATAAATAAATGTTTACGTAAATTAAAGTGAGTGAAATGATTTTATTTTGGAAAGTATTAATATGTGATAACATATATTCTCTAAGAGAATTAAAAGTTTATTTTGTCTATTTTTAAATATCGTGGTTACTATACATGCCACCCAAATTATTTTGGGCTGCCATAATTATAAGTAAAATCCCAAATTCAATTATGGCATCCCAAATTATTTTGGCACTTTACATAGTAAATTATATATAAACTAAATGAATTATGGCATCCCAAATTATAATTATGGCATTCCAAAATAATTTGGGCAGCATGTATAGTGGTTACATATTTATATTAAATACAAATGCATGTATTACATACAGTATATATTATTGGAGAAATCCAAACAAAAGAAAATATATCAAAAAAAAAATTGAAGGAAAACTCACACCATCAAAATAAAGATAAATAATAAAAAACATACATACAGTCCCCTCTCGATATAACGAACCCTAGGTTCCAGCTGATCAGGGCTTCGTTATAAGCAACTTCGTTAACACTATAACGAATTATTCGGTATTGTATAATGAATTCTTCGGTATAGGAATATCGGTTATACAGATCATGTGACTTGTTGATCTGATTACCGATAATTTAACATTTTTTTAAATCTTTTTTTTATAGGGGTGCTTTCTAAACTTCAAAATAGATGCCTAGAATGAGAAGTAAGTGGGAACTGGGGTTTTTTATATTAATTTCGTTTAAAAACATTTACTAATGTTCTTTTTTTTTTTTTTTATTGTAGGAAACTTCCTGGACTTCGAAATGGACGCCTGAGACGAGAAGTAAGTGGGGAACTCAATTTTTTTTATTTAAGAACATTTACTAGTGTTCTTTTTTTATTTTTTTATTATAGGGAACTTCCTGGACTTCGAAATGGACGCTTGAGACAAGAAGTAAGTGGGGAACTCAATTTTTTTTATTAATTTCGTTTAAGAACATTTACTAATGTTCTTTTTTATTTTTTTTATTGTAGGGACTTCGAAATGGACGCTTGAGACAAGAAGTAAGTGGGGAACTCAATTTTTTTTATTAATTTCGTTTAAGAACATTTACTAATATTCTTTTTTATTTTTTTTATTGTAGGGACTTCGAAATGGACGCTTGGGACAAGAAGTAAGTGGGACAACTCAATTTTTTCTTTTAATTTCGTTTAAGAACATTTACTAATGTTCTTTTTTATTTTTTTTTATTGTAGGGACTTCGAAATGGACGCTTGAGACAAGAAGTAAGTGGGACAACTCAATTTTTTCTTTTAATTTCGTTTAAGAACATTTACTAATATTCTTTTTTATTTTTTTTATTGTAGAAACTTCGAAATGAACGCTTGAGATAAGAAGTAAGTGGGACAACTCAATTTTTTCTTTTAATTTCGTTTAAGAACATTTACTAATGTTCTTTTTTTATTTTTTTATTATAAGGAATGCTTCCTGAAGTGTTCTATATAAAAATGTTTATTATAATTCCTTTTTTTTGTAGGAATGCTGTTTAACAATAACTGACTATATAATAAATAAATTATTAATGATATATTAATTTAACTAGGAGTGTCCTTACCCCTGTGATAAATATAAATTAATAACAATTCACATCGAATCCTAATACAACCGAATTAATGTAAATTAATGTAATTCTGCCTAAATATTAAATAAAATAGCCAGAATTATTAATCCTGATACGATCCTGATACAATCCTGATCCATAATTTAAATATAAAACACAGGGTGATATTTAATGTCATAATGCATCAATATTTATTAATAATTACATTTAATTATAAAGAAATTCTTCGTTATAACTGAAAAAAATTCGTTATAAAAAAAATCCGTTATATCGAGAGGCATTTTTATATAAGAAATTCATACACTTTACTTCGTACTATGTTATATGGTAAATAAATAGTAAACTTCGTTATATCAAGGTTTTTTTCATATTTAAAATCAGTACCACACTGTATGATCCGTTATATCGTGTTATTCGCTATATCGAGGTTTGCTGTAGAGAGGGGTAACTGTATATAAATAAATTAATACAATTTAAAATAAATAATTTTTTTTATTCTAGAAACTCTTCTTTATAAATTAGATATTAACAAAGTTTTTCTTCCAAAAGAGGAGATACGGGATGCTTAGTTGATCATTTATGTGTTTCCATTAATCTAATAATATTTTTTTTTTTCCATCAGCATTCAAATAATCATTAATATCAGGGTTATTTCAATGTTTATATGGGACTTATTACAGTAGTAGTAGTCAGTAATCGGTAAGACAAAAAGGAGTGTCGAGTAAGTATAGTATGATGTGAAATCGATATTTGAGTGAGTATGATTTAACTATACTCAAACGAAAAAAGTATTATATTTATATTTTTTTTATTTATATTAAATTATACTCAACTGCCATATTAAGTGAATTTTTATTAATCTAAATAATTAAAAAAAAATTTATCTGACGTACGTTTGGATTTGAAATATAATTAAAACCCGTGACACCGCCTGATCTATTTATGGTCAAAAACTTTCTGTGTGCATTCCAATCAACTAATCCAATTTCAGTTAATTTTCCCCTTTTCTTTCAGTTTTGTTTTCTTATTCTTTTTCCCGTTTAGGTTTAATTTTTTTTCCCAAACTGAAAAATTATTTTTGTTAAAACCGTTAGGCCGTAGTATTTTTTTTAAAAAAAAATCAATATAACATGTAGGAAATTGACCGACGTTAGTAGAAAGATGATTAAGATTTTTTTCAGTTAATTGAACGCTGGATAAATAGTTTTGATTTTCAAATTCATAAAAATCAAATATTTTTACAATCTTTTATAATTAATTAATTAATTGAAGAAATTGTTGATTTAATAATAGATTATTATAACACAAATCCATATCTCAAATTCTCTAAATAAGGTCGGGCAACAAAAATGAAACTTTTGGAAGAAGCTAAAGCAGCACATGCAGCAAAAGTGGAGAACAAAAGTATTAAACCAGTAACTCCTGTTGAGATGCACGAATACGAAACTGTAAACGCTTCTTGCGTGAAGAGACTGACAGAGAAAGAAACAGTGGCGGAAAAGTATAGAAGAACAGGTGTGATACCAAATCCTTTCACGGTCTCATCTTCTGATAAAGAAGAAATAAAAGAAGGCGGAAGAGGAAGAAAGTGATGAAGAAGGTTGGACAGTAAGTATCAACAAAAAATGAGGAGGTAAACCTGGTAGCTATAGTAAAGGTGGAGGAGGTAGACGTAGACACATTAACAAGTAGTTTCATTACATTACCAAACAATTTAACTGTAGTTGAGTAGTATTTTGAGGTGATCGTACATGTGGAGACCGAGCGGTAGGCCAAAGCGCCCGGTATGGAGAGATTGTTAGCGCTTGTTGGTGCTTGCAGTCATCAATTTCAATGTGTTTCTTTTTGTTTAATTTTTGTAATTTGTTATCCTATTGCACTTTACATAATAAAGAAATGCGCTTACGCGAGTTGTAAAAAAAAAAATAATAAAAATAAATAAGGCCGGGAAAAAAAATTTTTTAGATACTCATAACATAAAATTTTAAAAATGACATGGCCGGCCGGCATTTTTTTTATATATGTTACGTACATTGGCCAAAAACTTAAAATTACGTGATAAAAATTTTAAAAAAAAAATTCCATTTTTCGAAAAATTGACCCGGCCGGGTCACGAGAATCTAAATTTTTTTTTTTTGTCTGGCCTAATCGCCAGATTTTTGAATAAAGATTTTAATTCAAATAGTTTAATTAAATTAATAATTTAGCAAGTAAAATGAGTATCAAAAGAATAATAATAAATGAAATGAACAGATTCTAATAAATTTAAATGTTCAAATATCTTTCCTAAATTGGTTATAAGTTTAAGATTGACGTAATATAGAATAAAATAATAAGAAATAATTATAAAATTTATAATTAATTAATAAAAATATTTGTAGTATTTCCATAATATTAAAGTTTTTTCGAAAATACTTTCCTATAAAAAAAGAAAATTCGGAATTTGTCCTGAAAAGTATGGAAAATGTCCGGAAATTTTTCATGCGTCCGGAAAACATTTGGAAACGGCCATGTTTGGGAACATTTTCTGGACACTCGATTCTGGACAAATTCTGGACAAATTCTGGAGTGTCAAGAAAATGTCTGGAATTTGTGCGTCCGGAAAGTGTTCCAAAACGTGACCGTTTCCAAATGTTTTCCGGACGCACAGAAAATTTCTGGACATTTTCCATACTTTTCAGGACAAATTCTGAATTTTCTTTTTTTATAGGGCTTCTAAAAAATTAATCAATTTTTATTGATAATTATTTTTTCATGATTCCTTAATTAATCCAAATTTCATTCTACACTCAAACGTCAAATCATTAATATATATAAATAACTACATTATTGTAAATATAATTGATATCATTCTAATATTATAAATATAATTTAATACATGTTATTTATTGTTCTTTGTCAACTAATTAATACCTATATTAAATTCCTAATTATAAACAAAAAACTACTGCAACCATCTTTAATTTACTTAGTATTACATTATAATACTAAATTTTTCTATTTAAACAAACTCATTGGTCCCAGTGCGAAGCAACGGGTGACTGCTCAGTAGTTAATACTAATTCTTAATTAGCCAATTTCAACTAACTATCCATTTCACAATTATTTTTGTTTCACGTTCCCTTAAAGCAAGTTCACGTTCTTTTAATGCTAAAAGTTAAATCTTTTTCCCGATATTCAAGCTCTTTAAGCTTTAAAGCCCACTTATTTTTATAGCCAAGTGATTGTGAAGAAGTTAATAAAGAAGAAAGTTTGTTCTAACATTTTATTATTATTATCTTTGATTACTATAAATATTCACATAACAATACCTCAATAAGATCCTTTTCATAAATGACGTCTTCTCTATAAGCAAAATCAATATCCATAGTTATAGTATATTTTTCGCGTGAAACAATGAGCAAGATAATAATAATATTTTTCGTGTAAGAGTTTAATAAATTATCATACAATAATTATTTACTATACATACGCAGCAGTAGTATTTTACAAATCATATTGTTGAGTAGATTATTTCATGAGACATACTATACTTGCCGATGTCATGATTGATCGATGAGTTACATCAGAATTTCTTCAGCAATTATCTGTTATGATTTTAGATGTTTAATGTGTACTGAAATCTTATAAATTACTCGAAGTATCATTATCATTAATACTAGTATTCGTAATTTCGTATTTGTTCTCGCACTTATTTTTATAATGCTGCTATTTTTATGTTTACAATTACTAACATTACTAAAAATAGTACTATCTAATCAATCTGGAAATAGGAACAATCATGTTTTGGTGTAAAAATGATGGATGTATTGAATTACTCTCTTGAGTCTCTTCAGCACTTGAATATTCTCCAATAGTAGACGTTAAAATCTATAACTAGATTAGATCTTGGTAAAGATCTCCTTGAATTTAATTTTTATACGCTTCATTATGATTTGTTTCAATACTAGGTTTAATTTATTAAGTATTATTTAACATTGAATTTATTTCAGCATCATTCAGCCTAGAATTAAAATGATCCATATTATTCATACTTGTGATGTCAACGCGGGTGTAGTTGTGGTTGTGTTTATGTGAGAAGTAGTTGTTATCGTGTCACCACCACCTCCTATTAAAGATTCATCATCACGTAAGGAATCATCCATCCCTCTTATATCATCTTTTCTTGCTGCACTCGTTAATGCAAATTTACTAATTATTGTCCAATTTCGGTTTATTACTATAAAAAAAAATAATTATTATTCTTGTTGCGGGAGGGTTAAATAGTAAAGAAAGAAGCGATATATAACTTGTATATGAAAGAAATTGAACAAAATTTGTAATATTGGGTATTACAAAATTCCATACGATTCGTATGTAATATTCGTATTATAATTGAATAATGTATGATAGGTGAAAATATCCATATGTGAATGACACTATTAAAATTACTAATGAAGAAATTGCAAACATTACTAGAAAGAAAGAAGTAAAGAAATTTTGAGAAAAAAACAATTTTTTAGGTGACACTTAAATCAACGTGGTACTTACATAAATTGCAGCACGTCTTAAGAGTAGAAACGGCCCATTGTATATCAGAAGTATTAACAATTTCTTTACGTTTTAATTCTTTAATACGATCCCATATAACAATAAATAATAATTATACCAATTATAAATCCAACTTATTAAAAAGATCATTACCCGTATTGCCCAAATTAAACTATGTATCCTACGAATTGAGTTCGCTTTATCTAAATCATTAATATCCACTGTCATCCATGCGAATGGGAACAATATTGATATTGGCGATATTAACAATTCAAATCTATTATATCTACTATATATATTTGGTGGACTTCTATTGTTATTTGTAAATTTATTCTTTGATTCTTTTGTTGGAATTGTATAAACTGATAAAAAAATTGAGAAGAGATTAAAAACGGGAAAAAATTTTTTTTTTCTTTTTAATTTAATTTAAATTTAATAAAGACTTACTTATGCTAATGGATCTTTAACGTTAACGCTGAATAATTCTAATCCAATGACTAACTCTCTTGACCAACTTTGATCGATTAAACAAAAAAAAAATATTTCATTAGTTAATCACATTTTTTTTTCTGTTTTAAAAAATGTTGAGTTAATTTCACTCGTTTTCTGCCATAGTATAATTTGGGTCTAACAATCGTACGATTATTATATGGATCGCACGAAATATAAAATTAAGAAAATGATTAGTACTACGCCTTGTGAATTACGACACTACGACACTTTCCAATATTTTTTTTTTTCACTTACATTAGATATATTATTGTAGAAGGATGAATAACTTCTTGAGGTTTGATCTTAAATAACCTCTTCGTCTTGCTTGAAGATAACCAAGTGGATTGAATTAATATATAATTTCTCTAATATAAAAATCCTATCCTTATCATTATAATTATTATACGATATGGTACTAATAACCAAAGAAATGTTCCTAATAAATTTCTTCTTTACATCCACTAAAATTGCAAATACAACTTGTTATTACATTTTCCTCGATAATAATTATTCATTAATATGATGATGACAATGTATTATTAAACTTGTGTTTTTAAGATGTCGGAAAGTTTGCACATTAAAGAATGTCCATTTTCTAAAGGACCATCTCTGTTCAAAAAATTTTTTTTAGGAGAATAATTATCTTTATTAGTAAATCAAATAATTTGAATTCAGAAAATTCGACTTTTGAAATAAATAAATAATAAAAAAAGTTAGATAACTTAACTACCTTTATTATGTTTAACGTAAAGTGTGGTGACTTTGTAACCACTTTGTAAACATTAATAAATGGATGAATTGATCTTGTTCTTTGAATTATTATGATAATTACAAAATCAAACTGATAAGCGTCGGTTAATCGTAAAAGTGAGAAGAAAAATATTTTATTTATTTATTTATTTATTTTATGTGAAGCCGGAAAGACTATTTAAGAGAACATAGAATCTAAAAGACCTTGCCCAACCTTTAGTCCATCATCCACCCAAAGATCTGGACGGACCCATACTTCTTGTTATATAGACTGATCCTGAATTACTACCAATAGAGGAACAGGTACCCCACCGGAAAAAAATAAAATCAATTAAATGACAAGCACTAATCCGTATTTTTCTTTCAACCCATAAGGTTGCCAAGTGAGAAGAAAAATACATGAAGATCACTTGTTATCGCTTATACATATGGAATGTCATGTGATTTATTGTAGCATAAAAAATTCATTTTTAGTTTAAACACTAACTTTTTTAGGAAAGGTTAGGTTTATTCGAAAGGTTATATTTTGAATACATAATTTTTTTATACATTCTAATTTAAATAAAAAAAATGTAAAAAAAAATATGATTTTTAATACATAACCCTTTATTTGATTTTCACTTGCGATATACTGCCGACTTTCAAATCTTTTCCGATTTTATAATTAAACCTTTTTGCTTTTCTTAATCTCGTAAATATTGATCAATCCTTTGATCGCTTTAAGAAAAGATTTAACTAGTCATATAAACATTAATATTGAGCCTAAATTTATATCGCTGTCTAATAAATGAACGTAATATCAGCATATATTACTAATGAAATATGAATATTAAAATCAATATCAATTATATTTAAGAAAAACTATTAATTCGTATTTAACTTGTATTTAATTTAATATTTGTAAATTATAATAAATTATAAATTGTCTTATGAGTTTAGCTTTGATCACTTTCATTTGATTTTTATAAGGTTCTTTAAACAAAATGATCAGAAAATCGCAATCGCATATGCGCTAATCTATACCCTAACCCTAAATTTTTGAGATAACCCCAAATTTTGTAAACCAATCATAATGATAGTCAAATCACCTGACATTATGGTAACACCAATGACACAAAATTTTTTATATATTGTTTCGATTTTTCTCTTATAGCAGTAAAGAAATATGATATTGAGACTCGTACTGAATTTTAATTACCGTACTTATCACATTTTTGTAGATCCGTTGTACAATTTTTTATATCATGTTAATTTTTTTTAACGCGTCAAAAAAACTGTTACTTTCTAAATGTCAAATTCTAATCAGCAAAGACCTTATGAAGAAGAAAATTACCCTATTTCACCTGAAATAATATACTATGGTGACCGAAAATTTGTTTATATTGTCATTCAAGAAGGTATCTACCCACCGGCTGTGAATTATACTGAAGCGCCTAATTATTTTCCTATACCTGATAATTATACTATTAAAACTACCTGGGGTCGGGCTAATAACAGCCGTACTATTCAATGTTCTATTTACTATGTAGAAGAAAAACCTCATTACTTAATTTGTTTTGGAGATAATTTACAATATCAAGTTTTTTCAGCTCAATCACCATTTGATGCTTCTGTTGAACTACACAAAGTAAGTTATTATATGTTTATTATTTAGAAAATTTTAAAAAAAATCATAAAAGAAGGTATTCTAATATATATATACTTTATTAGATTATAACACCGGATAGGAGAACTGCTGTTTCTGGAGTTCATCTTTTTGGACTTCAATTAAAATGCATTAATAGAAATCGCAAAGGTAGACCACGTGAATTGAAACTTCATAAAGAATCAAGCAAAACTACACAAATTAAACGTGCAAAAGGTCTTGCAAAAAAAGAACAGGTGCACTTTGAAAATACAATTAAAGATTTTTACAATCCCAAAGATCGTGTAGTTTTAAAGGCTATAGATTTTACTGTAGAAAATAAAGAATACCATGTAACATTTGGTGATGAGAATTATGTTAAAAAAAAACAAAAATTGCAATCAATTGCATATGTACAAGACGTAGAAAATATACCTCGTGATGCATATCGTCATCTTGCAGCTGTAGAATCAATATTACCACGAGAATATGCTATTTCTCAAACCCGTCAAGAGATTAATGCATATATGGAAGAATTAATACCCATTAATTTCATTGATTTAAATTCTACCATTATGCAAGAAGGATTTTCGGAAGAACCTGATATAACTGATCCATTAATTATTGAACAAGTTATTAATGCAACTGGAAAAGGTGCTTACCGAAGTGTTAAAAAAATTCTTGAGTGTATAATACCATCATATGTTGAAAAGGGAATATTAGATCCTGCAATACCAACTATTCATCTTCGAATATCTGGTGATGGGCGGAACGTAGGATGAAAGGTGAAGCATGTGATGATTACCATAGCACTATTGGATGATTCAATAAACATTTGTAAGCCCAATTACCATTATACAACTATCTTATTTCCGGGAAGTGAAAATTATCCAACTCTAAAAGTTGCAGCAAATGCTCTTACTCAGGAATTGCAAGAACTGAGTAATGTAGGAATAGTTATCAATAATACTCTTTGAAATTTTGAGTTTTTTTTTAGCTCAGATTGGAAATTTCTCGCTACCTGTTTAGGTTTTAATGCTGCAAATTCCAATAATTTTTGCCCATGGTGTGAAATAACAAAAAATCAACGTGGAAATGGGCAAAATGACTGGACAATTAGTAAATTAATGAGTAGTTTAAATGAAAATCCAACAGCATACCCTGGTCATAAATTACCTCCACTTTTCAATATGATTTCACTTAAAAATCATGTTCCAGATAAACTTCATATAATGTTACGTATTACTGACCGTTTATGGGAGTTAGCTTTACAAGAAATCAAAAATGAGGGATTATTTAATGACATAACTTGGAATATTATAATTAAGGAGATGGAAAATTTAAAAATCAGGTTTGAGTTTTGGAATATTCATGGTACTAATAATTGGAATTACACTTCCTTAATGGGTGATGATAAGCTTTGTGTTCTTCGAAACTTTAATTTGACAAAACTTTTTGATCCAGAACGAGCCGCATTAATTAAAAGTTTGTGGGATGGATTTGCTGAATTATATGATCTTTTAGGAGAAAAAACAACAGATCCACAATATTTTCGTTTAAAAGCAAAAGTATGGTGTGAATTATTTTTGAAAAAAACGGTAATAGATTCCAAAACTAATACTATTTTAGAACAAGGACTTTATCGATCATCAGATATAACCCCTTATATACATGTTTTAGTATCACATGTTTGGGAATTTATGCTTATCCATAAAAGGTGGGGATTAAATGCATTTTCGTGTAGTGCTGTTGAAAAAAAGAATCACGATCATGTCTGTTATTTTTTTAAGAAAACTCTCAAGAATGGCGGAAAATTTCAAAATAAAACATCAGCAATTTGTGAAATTTTGGAACATGAAAACCGACTTTTATTTTATACTCAAAATAACATCTCTCTTTCCTATCCAAAACCTCAATATATTCACATTTTATAATTTCTTTTAATACATTTTATATACATTGAAAAAATTGTCTCTAATTAAAAGAAAAAATTCTAAACATATGTATATAATTTTTTTTTCTATTACAATAAAATTTTAGATTTGTCTCACCCAAAAATGTATGTATATAAATCCTGCTTCACAATAATTCTCTTTTGCATCTTTTTCACCTTTAATTTTCCATTCAATAATAACTTCTCCAGGATTATATCTAGATTTGCGTCTATGAGTGGCTATACTTTCAGTAGCACAACGAGTTGCAATAGCCAGTGGATTATTTTTCAAATGCTCAGGTGGATCATTAAATAAAACAACATAAGTTTGTTGTTCTTCATCATAAAATTTTCGACCCCACAATGGATTATTCAAGATTTCACTTAATATTTGATATCCAGCAGATCCTCGGAAAATACACTTGTAGACATTTTTATTGCTATGATGATGGATATACCCTTTGAAAATATCAAAAAACTGATGTTCAGTACATGCAAGCGACACTAATTGACGACCTCCCTTTTTAAATCCATGTGGAAGTTTGCGGTGAATTAAATAAACCAGAATACTTTTGAATTTTTCATTATTTGTTTCTGGTAATTTATCCAAATCACTATGTGAAATATTATATCTTTTCACAATACTCAAATGCCGTGAAAGTCCACCTTGTTTCTTATATCTTTTTTGACAAGTAGGACAGATAAATTCTGATGCAGAAGTAGTAAAAGACGTTGTAAGTGTTGACATATTAGTAATTGAATCTGAAAAAAATATAAAATATTTTAATAAAAATAAAAAATAGTTTTGCAAAAACTAATTTTATTTACAACTAATAACTGGTAACATTCGAAATTGCGAGATGCCAATTGCCTTCTACTGGTCTTCCACTACTCAAACTCATCGGTTTTAGACTGCGCTCATCGGTTAGACGCGTTTTTTAATATGTTATTTTTTTTTTAAGGGTGCGTTCGCTAAATTTGATCATGAGAATTTTTTTTTTTACTAATTGTAGCTGTGTAACGTTGATCAAAATTACTATATAAAATTAGGCCCAATTTTGATAGTTAGCCGATATGGTTAATCTAATCCTAAAATTTTTTAATGGTTTACGTTCATGAAACTAAAAAATAATGTATTTAAATAATATTGGCAAGTTTCACTTATTCTTTATTATAAAATAAACTCTATACTTATAGTTTTACCTTCAAAACCATACTTTAATTACTTTATCATACCAAAAGTCCAAAACTACAATACTGTATAAGCTCACACAAGAATCACACTTTAATTAGCTTAATCAAAGTTGTTGTTCAGGGAATGGGACGTATTATAAGCGAGGATTTAAGGTGGAGGGTAGTGTATTTATTTTGTGACGACTATAATTTATAAGAAATTTCACAACTGCTAAAATTTTTATTCCAACAGTACGCTATATATATATATAAATATGAATTCTTAAATGTTATCAAATGTAGGTGCGTAACAAATCCATTTTTGCAACAAGTAGAAGGGAGAAAAATTTTTAGTGGATCTGATATGAGGGTTGGTTATTATAAATAACTTTATAACAAATTTTTACAAGATATTATTTTGGATGAAATTGTTGGAGAGATGATTAATAAACTGGAAAAAAATTTTCTATACCCGATTTATGGAGATTAGAGATCTTTAAAATATTGTGGAATAGCAAGAAAGAAGGTTAAGTATATATTGTATTTTTCGTATATTTTAACTATTATAAAATTGTTAAAATTATTAATCAATCCATTATTATTTTAAAAATCTTGTTGGAAACGCTGTAAAAGAAAGAATTGCTAAGAGCTGATTATATTTTTACTGATGGTACAGAATATCAAGCAGAACAATTGATTTTTTTGGATGAAACTTCTAAAGATGAAAGATCTTTATCACGGACTTATGGATATTCATTTAAAAATCAGAGAATATCTCAAAAGATTGTTTTTTTGAGAGGCGTTAGGTATACTATTTTACCTGCGTTTACATTAGATGGATTCATTGCATGTGAAATTATGAAAGGTCGTTGTCCTAAAGAGAGATTTTGTTCTTTTGTTTTATCTCAAATTGTAAGTATTTTTTTTATTTTTCGCGATCGTATAACTTTGCGATCACGTTTGTGATCACGTTTCGTTTGTGCAAATGTATAGTTTTTCTGATGATTTAATTTCTTAATTTCTAATTATTTTTAATTTTATAGTCACCTTTTATAAATCCTTGCCCTGGAAAGAACAGTGTATTGGTGATGGGTAACGCTAAAATACACCATGATGAATAATTGATCAATGTAATTAAAAGTGTTGGTTGTAGGGTATTATTTTTTTCCCGTACTTTCTTGATTTCAATCCAATAAAATTAGCATTTTCTACAGTAAAAAGTTGGATTAAAAGAAATAAGGATTTTATGGAAACTTGTCCTGATCCTGAATTTTCTATTATAGCAGCATTTTCATAGATAACGCCTATGATGGCGAATCTTATTTTGAAAAATCAATTTACTTTAATTAAAACTATATAGAAAAGATTTTAAAAATCATTATAGGCGAAAATTTTTATTAGATACCTAATTTATTTGTAAAGAGCAGAATATACATAATAAAAAGATCATTGATTTGAAAAAAAATATTTATTATATCTTTGTTAGAAAAAAATTAGTTAGAAGAGCAAAAACAAAGTATGTTGTGGTACAGATGCTCAAGGTGGGGATGAAATGTTTTTATTACTTTTTATCGTTTTATTACCAATATGGTGGGTTGCTAAATTATGTTCCTAAATTAAATTTTGTAATTATTATTGTTTATAAGTTTTAATATTAAATATATACTACACAAACAAGAAAAATAAATATAAATTTAAATGTTATAAATAAAAACTTACTATTGATGCGGCCCAGGTAAATATTGTGGTGTTAAGGTAAATGACGTGATCCGATAACGTAACAGTCGTAACACGCCCTATCATATTCGTTACAATAATTTTATTGAGTTAACGACATTATTTGTCGCTATTTTAGTTCTTTCATCAGAAAGATTCATTTCTTTTGAAATAGTATTTGATCTTTCCTTTTTCTTTCTTGATGATTGTGCAGTATCGGTAGTAGCATCAGTAGTATTAGTTATGTCACCATTTTCCTGAATAAAGTAATTATAAGCATAAATTATTATTATGTATTAATATTATATCATATACCTTCATGTATAAATTTTATCATTTTCATTTTCATTAGACCTAATTATAGCGTCTCCTTATTATGTGAATTGAATTTTGATATTCCAATAAAAAACTTCCCAGTCCTTTTCATCTAATAGTTGAGTACCTAAACTCTTATCATTTACCTGATAATATAATCATTATATTCGATCCATTGATCTAGTTGTTGCTTGATATATTCATTTAATTCTTTTAAAAATGTCTAAGAATTGTTTTATCCCGTTTTGCAGGACTGTTTTTAGCTTTTGATTTAAAAGAAATTTCTGATAATTCATCATCCTCCCCGGAATTTTCATCTTCCTCACTAGTTTCTGATCTATACGTTTCATCAGTTCATCAGTAAATTCTCCTTCTCAATGTTCCTCATTTTCACTAAACCTTCTTTAAAATCAACGTGTGTTGTTATTTCCTCTCCAATCTGCAACTGCAGTTATGTTCTCTATTGTTAATTCATTATCTTTTGCTTTCTTTTAATATCCTTTTCTTTTCATCAAGTACAGCAGATTTTTTTTTAACCTTGCCATAAGTTTATAGCACATAACGTATAACGATAAGGAATAATCAAATTTTGATAAAAAGTCCAAAATTATTATTTGCATTATTTATTTCATTAATTTGTGAGTTATAAATTTACTTGCTAGTTCGTTATTTTTGTTAAAAGGTGGTTTTTTGATTAATACATAATTACATTTTTTATTAGATTAGTTTTTTTTTTTTTTTTTCACTCGCGTAAATGTGAAACCTCTTTATTAAATTCGTAAAAAGCGCACCATTTACAAAATCAACCTGAAGAATCACATTGAAGTAACCAGTGCAAGCACTGATTCAACCTCTCCATACCGGGCGCTTCGGCCTACCGCTCGGTCAACCCACGATCCCCTTAAAGTACCACACAACTACAAGAAAAACTATCTATCTATAAATTATATTTACCTATTTACACTATACAATGTCTATATTAAGTGAAACTACTTCTTTTTAACTAATCTACGTCTACCTCCTCTACCTTGTCCGCGACTACCTGGTTTTCCTCCTCTTTTGTTATTCGATTCTGTACTTACCACCATTTGATCTTCTTCATCTTCATCACTATCACTTTCTATTCCCTCTTCCTCCATTACACGGTCACCTTGTTTCTTTCTTAAGCATTTCCGTTGTTCTGCAGCTTCTTTTGCTTCTTTTAACACCTTCTTGTAAGTATCTATCATCCCATCTAGTCACTTTATATATTCTGGAGTAAAAATCTTTTCTTTCTTTTTTTCACCTAGCCTCTTGCTACATGTTTCATTTATTGATTTATACTCGTGTAATTCTATTGGTGATACCTGTTTAATATTTTTGGTGGATTTTGTTTCTTGCTCTTTGTTTTGAGCTTCGTCCACTTTCTTTTGTAGCGTATCACGTTCCACCCTTGCTTCCTCCATCTTCTTCTTTCTTTCTTTTAAATCCGTAACTAGCACGGCATATCCATTTCTACATCGGTCAATCCATTTTTCGTCATCTTTTTCATCCTGTGACAACTCTTTATTTATTTCTGCTCTTAAATCCAATACTATGTCTACAACTTTCTCTGGCGAGGCGTAATCTTTTATTGATGTTGACGTGATATTTTGTGGAACTTCATCTAATAAATTTTTCCTATATTTATTTACTACGTCAACCACCTCATCTGTACTAACGTTATCTATAATTGTCGACGTGGCCATAGCTTGTTCTTTTGTTGCAGGCATTGCTTTTCCATTATTTCTTGGCGTAGTGCTGACCAAATCTCTACTTGAGACCCTTTTTGAGATCTCTGCCGATTGATTGCCCAAACCCTTACCATGAATAATCCAAGTATCGTCTGTTCCTTTGTCTAATGCCATAGCTGCGTCCAACTGATCTTTGTCTTTAAAGTATGCAAGAAATACTAAATTTTTTCCAAAACGCGCCATTTTGCCGTACTTAAAAGAGTAATTTTTTCTAGCTACATCTTGATAATAACTCGAACGAATTATTTTGTATGCCTTCCACTTACATTTTTCTTTTATAGATTTAACTGTACTTTGTCCTGGAAACCAACGAACTTGCATCGCGGTTTGTCTCTTTTCACTATTTCCAATTAAGAGTTATACCTTCCATGTTTCTCTAACAGACTCACTTTCATATTCCTCAAATAAGTTGATTTCAGCTCTCACCGATTGGTATTTGTAGTGCTTTTTAATCCTTATTCTATGGACATTACCTATATTTTTAATGGCTGAAACCACTTCATTTTCACTATACCGCGCTGGTATATCGTAAAACATTATGTCACGTGATGTTGCACATACGCCCCTTGAATTTTTTACGATCGGCTGTTGATCAACCGGTTCAGGTAGTGCAATTTCCTTAACTTTTTCTTTACCACGTTCTTTCTTTTTTGCAACTTTTCTTTGTTCATTCTGAATTTTGATAGGTTCTTTAAACTTACTATCATTTACTTTTTTTGGTACTTCTTCATGTGGCTGATTTTTTTGCTGCGCCTGGCGCAGCCATGAACGAAGCCTAGTATTTTGTTTTCCTATCTGTTTAACGTCATTATCATATTCTCTATATGCATATCTTAAGCAACCTCTTAAGAGTAGTTTCACTATCTCTCCCTTTATCCCCGTAGTTTCACTTATATCTGCTATTACTTTATGTGTTCGCAGCGTTCTGAAAAAAATTTTATCAAGCTCGCCTTGCAAATTTTCTGACGACCTTGTTTCTGCATTTTTGAAATTTTTATTCACCAAAGTGCTGACTTCCCTTAGTATTTTTGAGTCGAACTCGTCCTGGTGTAGGTATGACTCCATTTCCTTGACTTTTTTAAAAGTATTTTTATTAGAAAACAAAGTATTTTTTAAATTTTTTCTTCCTGTGAATTTTTGGTCTGAATGATCGTCCAGAAGAGTTTTCTAATAATTACCTAGATTAGTTTTTTTTGACAACTAAGGAATTTTTGATATACTGTAAAAACAAGTGCTTAATTACACGTGATTTAACGTGATTTACAATCGGTAGGCGACCATAAGACCTGCGGTTCAGTTGTTATTTTACAAATCATGGATCACGTGCCCATAAAAATGTCAGGTTCAAAAATTTATTTTGTCTCAGGTCTTATGAAAACAGCAGTAATACGTTAATGCTATAACTGATAACGAATTATTCGTTATAGCGGAATTTTTTTTTTTTTGACAACTCGCGTAAACGCATTTCTTTATTATGTAAGTGCGATTAAGAACAAATTACAGATTAAACGAAAGAAATACATTGAAATTGATGGCGTCAAGTACCAAAATCTCTTGCTTAGTCCCCACACGTCTAACTTAAAATACTTCTCAACTACAATGAAACTACTTGTTAATGTGTTTACGTCTACCTCCTCTACCTTTTCCATAACTTCCAGGTTTACCTCCTCTTTTTTTGTTGATACTTACTGTCCACTCTTCTTCGTCACTCTCTTCTTCTTCCGCTTTACTTCTGTCACCTTGTTTACCTATAACCCGCTTTTTACCTTCTTTTATATCTTCTTTGAGACCGCGAAAGGATTAGGAATTTCTTCGGTCTTTTTATATTTTTGATCTACTTTTTCCCCAGGTGTCAGTCTCTTCGAGCAAGAAGCGTTTCAGTATTGTATTCGTGCACATAGCGGAAAAATTTGGTATAATGCAGTAAAATAGAAGTAATCAATACATTTGTAGAACATCATGCTCATGAAACTTCAAAACATAATCATCCATCTTTTGGTAAAACAAATTAAAAGTGGTAAAATTACTTATTTGAGAAAACTTCATAAAACTAAGATCAAACTGCCCTTTATATTAAAAGTTGTCTTGCAAAAATCTGTTATATTAAAAAAAGATTCGTTATAAAAGGGTCACTTACATAAATGAATTTATAAGTTATAAGTTTTTCTTCGTTCATGTTATACTGCATTTTATTAGTAAAATTCAGTATAACAAATTTATTTTCATATAAATAAATGCATGCCACATTAAAGATTCACTATATCGTGAAATTCGTTATAAGTGTTTTTGATCTTGCAGATCATCAAATGTTTTGGATAACCAAACTGGTACAATTGGATATTATTTTTTTTATTTTTTATTTCAACGTATATAATAGAACCACAAGCAATTTCCAGAGACTGTGAGCCAAACTGCCAAGAAATGACAGTGTTCACCTTGGTTATCGAAATGAATGAACCATGATGATCCTCCCTGAGGGAAGGACCACCTGAACCAAGAAAAAGAAAAAAAAATAACGCACTGGGACCAGGAATATGAGAAAAAAGAGGGGAAAATAAAAAAAGCGAAAGCTGAAAAAAAATCCGAGACAACATCTGCCATGGGTCCTATTTTACTTGACGGTCTATTTCACCAGAAGTTTCAGGATTTGTGTTAGCAAGGAACACGTGTCATCAGTCCTTTGTTGAGGTTTGGATTTATTGCGCGAACGTGTCAAAGACTTTGGTTGTGTACCCGTGGTCTTCCCCTTGCTTGACGTCGAGTTTTGCTTTTTGTCCTTATTGGACTTTTTAGATTGTTTGGTCAGAGTGTGCGATTTCCAATGGTGCTCGGCTTTTATAAATTATTAAGGTCTTCCTGCGAACTAAAGTAAACTATCGTGTATCTTTTGTCCTTGTCCATCAAAGATATGATGAACTTACACTTCAGAGAATTCCTATAATCCGGAATTAATATACATTTTTGTCATATGACCTTTGTATGTATTATTTTTATCATGTGACTTTGATACTATTTCTTTAGTATTTCTTTATTAGCAAATAGGCCAGAAACTTTATTTCATATTAAATTTATTCAGTATTATCAATTGACTTTGTAGCAATAATCAATTGTAATTACATCCCTAATTGTAATTTATCTAAAAAATTATAGATTTTCATTTCTTTTTTTTCCTACAATCAAAAATTAAAACAATATGACTTGTGTATATGTTTGTAAATTTACAAATTTCAGAGCGGTTAATAAATATATGATTCGTTTAAACGTTCCAACTGACAATTCTCTACTATTAATAGAATCAATTTATTTAAGTTTGCATGAGATCAAAGTAAGTAGCGAGGTTAATCTCATCAAATAATCAGATGCTTCTGTTTTTTACTTTATTTTCATTCAATCTGATTTTAAATCAAATTTTATTTTCATAAATTTGTAAGTAAATATATATAAACATCGAATCTAAAGTTTACATTTATAAAGATTATTATGCTGATCACCCAAAAAAGTTAAAATATATTATTTTTAATAGTAATCTACTATATATACTGTATTTAATTAATGACTTTACTGAATAAAAATTATGAACTTACAGAGTATAATGATCAAATCTATAGTTATTTTAATCATTTGAATCAAATAGTGCCATTGGGAACTAAAAAAAAACAAAGTGAATTATTTATTCTATATATTTTAAAATAATAAAGTTATTGTGAATAAACTTACCGTCTAGATCATAATTATCATCTTTTATAAATTTAATTATGCAAATAATTTATTAGAAATTATAAAAAAAAATTCAAAACAAAGAGTAATATGATCGATTACCTGCTTCACCATTAATATTTGCTGCTGTAGTTATTTTTGTAGAAATTTATTATTAAAAAAAGGAAATTACTACTTATTATAATTTTAATTATTTTAAAATAATAATTTTTACCTTGTGCATCAGTATTGTTGTCATTATCTTGAATGCCTAATAATTAATTTATCATACAATAAATAAATTATTTATAAAATAAAATTTAAAAAATTATTTATCGCGTTAATAATTAATGTCTTTTTAGTAAAAATTATTATTGCAAGTTAAACGTTCTTACTTTGCATATCATCATCATCACATTTGATATCTTGAAAGTCTTGAATACTCATCTCTCTTCCTAATTTAACTAATTTACTAAAAACTTGATTAATTGATGGTCTTTTGTTTGGTTCAGGTTCCCAACATGATTTATATAATTTCAAGTATTTGTCAGGTGTATCAGGTACTGGTTCTTCCCTATGTCCATTTATTAAATCATACTTTAAAAGATTTTCACTAATATTTCCGTCAGCAAAAGGAGGTTTACCACTAGATATTTCCCACATAAGAACGCCTAAACTATAAATATCAGACTTTTCATTGTATTCATATAAATAATTCTCTAATCGTTTAGGATCAACATACGCAATTACTCCAAATACACCCGAATGAATATTTGTTTGAGTTTCCATACTTTTTGCAATACCAAGATCAATAATTTTAGCTTCTCCTTGGTGTACTACTATATTTCCAGAGTGTAAATCACGATGAAGAATCTTTTCTCCCTGAAGAAATTTTATTCCTTCAGTAATCTGATAAGCCAACTTGATTCTATCATCCCAAGTTAATTCTGGATGATCCTTAAGATACATCCGTAAATTTCCACCATCAGCATACTCTGTTATGAGTAAATTCTCTTTTGTTTCTTCATCTATAAATAAAATATAAAATTTAATTTATTACAATTCGAATAATATTGATAATTTGATATGAGCTTACCTAAACTTATACCTAAAATACGTATTATTCTTTGACAAAAATTCAGTCGTCCATGCATTTTTAATTCATGAATAAAAGCTTCAGTTGGCTTATTACTAATTGATTCATTATTTTTTAATCTTTTACAAATAACATAATTATTTGTTTTTTTCCATTTGGCTTTTGATATAATGCCAAAATGACCTCCATCAATATTTTTCATATCTGATAATTCACTTTTATCAATAACTTTAACTAATTTATTTTTTATAATAAAATCAAACATCTCTAACCCTGAATTTTTATTCATTACTTCTAATTTATTAAAAATTTGATTAATTGTTGGTCTTGCATTTGGCTCAGAATGCCAACATGATTCGTATAAATTAAAGTATTCTTTAGGGGTATTAGGAATTCGGGTTTCTCTATAATCATTAATTATTTGATTTTTTGAAATATTTTCAGCTTCAGGAGGATGACCACTAGATAATTCCCACATAAGAACTCCTAAACTATATATATCCGATTTCTTATCAAGTTCATAAGAATAGTTTTCTAGAAATTTAGGATCAATATATGAAATCATTTCATAATTATTCAAATAATCAGTTTCTATACTTTTTACAATATCAAGCATAATTTTAGCTTCTTTTTTGTGTATTACTATATTTTTAGGGTGCAAATTTTGATGAATAATATCTGCATCATGAAGAAATTTTATTCCTTCAGAATTTGATATGCTAACTTCATTTTATCATCCCAAGTTAATTTTGAAAAATGATCCTTGAGATACTGGCGTAAATTTCCACCATTAGCATGTTGCATAATCAGTAAAAATTTATTAGCATTTATATCTGCAAATAAAATAATAATAAATGAATATTCATTATATAAATATAAACAACAATAATATTTACGATTACAGTATATGAGCTTACCTAAACTTATACCAAATATACGTACAATTCTTGAACAGAAATTGAATTTTCTATACATCTTTAATTTGTGAATGAAAGCTTCATTTAATTGGACACATTTATATTTTTTACAAATTACTGGAAAGGAACAGTCTTTTTTTTTCCAAGTAGCATTTTCATCAATATTTGATAATTCATCTATATTAACAACTATAGCTAAATAATTATTTCTAATGGAATTGATCAATTCTTCTGGCTTCAAATTTGTTTTTATTTGAGTGTATAACACTTTTCCTAATTTACTAAAAACTTTATTAATAGATGGTCTTTCACTTGGTTCAGGATTCCAACATGATTTATATAAGTCCGAGTATTCATTAGGGGTATTAGGAATTAATTCTTCTCTATGACCACTTATTATTAATTGAATTTCTAAAGATTTCTCTGTCTCACTATAAATAAAGGGAGGTCTACCACTAGATAATTCCCACATAAGAACTCCTAAACTATAAATATCTGATTTCTTATCATATTCATAAGACCGATCATCTAAAATTTTGGGATCAATATATGGAATCATTTCATTCAAATAATCAGATTCTGTACTTTTTGCAATATCAAGTATAATCTTGACTTCTTTTCTATGTATTAATATATTTTTAGAATGTAAATTTTGATGAAGAACATCTTCATCATGAAGATATTTAATACCTTCAGTAATTTGATATGCAAATTTTAATTTATCATCCCAAGTTAATTCTAAAAAATGACCTTTAAGATACTGGAGTAAATTTCTACCATCAGCATATTGCATAACGAGCAAGTATTCTTTAGTATTTTCATCTGCAAATAAATAACAAATGAGAATTTGTTAAAAGCAATAAAAATACTTGAGCTAAAAAAACTTACCTAAACTTATGCCTAATACACGTAGAATTCTTAAGCAAAAATATAATTTTTTATGTTGCATTTTTAATTCATGAAGGAAGGTTTTATCTAATAAGGTACTTTTAAATCTTTTACAAGCAACTATAATATCTGTTTTTTCTGTTTTCAAAGTAGCTTTTGAAATCTTGCAAAAATGGTCATTATTAATAGGAGTCATCATTGTTAATTTATCAATACTAAAAACTTTAACTAAACTATTTTCTTCAATATATTTGATCATTTCTGATGTTTCTAAATCACTACTTACTGCTCTTTTAGTAATTATTTCTTGAGTATTGGAGTCAGAATAATCTTTATTGTTGTCCGCAGCAGAAAAATCTAAACACATCAAATTTAATGAAGTTGAGTATTTGTTGTGATAAATTGACGTCCATAAATTCAATAAAGTATTGTGTACTTCATGAATATTAGGACGTAAATCTGGTTCAGTATTCCAACATCTTTCTACTAAGTTTTTGAAACTTTTTGGGATATTATCCGGAATATGTGGTCTTAATCCAAAACAAATATCATAACTCATATCTCGACTAAAATGATTAAAACGTGATGGGAAGTAATAAGGAGGAATTTTTCCAGTTCCAATAGCATGCATGATCATTCCAAATGAATAAATATCACATGCTTTTGTATAAGGTTGTCGAACCAAAATTTCTGTTGCCTTATAAGAATACCATCCATCCATCTCATCTGTATATAAAGGTAGAGCTTTACATTCCAAAAATGTTTCTATTGCACAATAGCTCTCATTAACTACTAATATGCTAGATGGATGCTTATAATATCTATGAACATATCCAGCATTGTGTAATGCTTTTAAATCTTCGGAAAGGTAAAGTAGTAAATGCAATTTCATCTCCCAGTTTAAATTATTGAAGTTATGAGAAATGTAATCTGTTAATGATGAAGCATTTTTATGAAATTGTTTTACAATAAAGTAATCATTGCTGACAGGGTGTTTAGAGATTCCGTAAAATTGAATTAATAGAGCACTTTCTTGTGTATGGCAATCCAAATATATTTTAAGCTATATAATTATAATAATAGTTAAAACAAATTATTTTTTTAACAGATGAAATTCCAATTAAAACAAATTACTATTAAATCACCTCATTTAAAATTTCATTAATTTGGACATCATCATTTTTATCCTTATTTAATTTGATAATAACTTCAGTTTTAATTCTTTCATATATTTCGTTTTGTTGGTTCCATATTCTTGGTCCATCTTTCCAAATAGCCGAATAAATTGTACTTGTCTTATTTTCTGACTTTATATCTAAGATATTTTCAAGTTTATCAAAAGGAATCCATTCTAAAAAAGTTTGAGGTCTTGTAGAATTATATTGTGCATCTCGAAGAAATGCATCAATTTTTTTATCTCTGCTAGTCCAATTTTTAATTTTTTTCTCACACTGTTTTCGTTCACATGGTTGACACCATTGATAATGGCTTCTTGGCTGTTTACATTCTATACATGTTCCGTATAAACCTTTTTTCAATTTTCCTAAAAATGAATAAATTTTAATCGTATTTGCAAATGATTAAAATTTATAGATTAAAAAATTAAATAGCTTTAAAAAAAATAATATGCATTGTTCAATTATTTTATATTAGTTATTCACATCGTTCTGTAGTCACTTTTGTATTACCTGCATCGTTTATATTCACTTCTGCAGTCACTTTTGTAGAAATTTATTATTAAAATAAAGTTACTTACTATTTTTATAAATTTCATTTCAGTTATTAACAAAAAAAAAATTCCCACCTTTTGTACCAACATTATTATCATTATCATCTTGAATACCTTGAATGTGCATGAATATGAAAACAGTAGAGCTTTTATTAAAGTGTAATGCAGAAATAGCTTATAAGATGTATCGAAAGGATATAGAGACACCTTCGCAACTGGCTTTGTGAGACGTAGCAAAAGAACAAAAAAAAGGAAACGGAACTCAGAAAAATAGGGGAATAACTAATGAAGTAGGATCAGTACGGAAAGATTTAAATTTAGTAAGATCTGAACTTAAAAAGGTTAAATCTACTGTATAAAAAAAGGGGCGTTCAAGTGGTATTACAAAAAGAACGATGATCGAGCTGATCAGGAAGATTGTAGTAGAAGTTCCAATAAATTCCATTGAAGATCAAAAATTTACGCAGAAGATACACGTGACACTGGGTGTACCATCAACTAATTAAATCATAACATATGTAAGCATATAAACGTTTATTTATATTAGAGATTTTTTTGAAATGATTTAATTTATGCCGGTTATGAAATGAATACTGGGTATTTTAGATTCATCAGTTCAGATTTTTTAACTTTATTTTCTGAAATTAATAAATTACATCTCAGAAAGTAATTTATCTGCGCACACTTTGAAATAGAAGCCATTAAAATTTTAAAAATTTTAAAATTCGATAAACCATGCATTATTAGTCTTAGTGCAATTAGACAAATACGAGAACCCAAAGAATAACGTAATACCTCGCTTTTTTGAAAAATACTAAGAAAAACATTTTTTTTCTTATCGAGAAGTATCTAAAAAAGCTAAAAGGTTTGAATTATTTATTTATTTATTTTTTTTTGAAAAGGGAGGTATCATGTGAAAAAAACAACTAATTGGAGCGTCTCACAGAATTGGAATGAAAACAATAACAGTGATTACAATAAATTATAATGATCGTCAAAAAAATTTCTAATAATAAACTTTTATATGATACGTTACATAAGTTTTGATTTAATTAATTGTTGGTACACTCAACGTGACACCTAGCGCTCGGCCCGTACAGTATTTCGAAATTATTCCGCCATCCTAATAGCGTGAATTCTGTAATTTTTTTTAAAAAAACTATTTACTAAAAATTATTGTCGACCTTAGTTGTATGATGGAAGGATGAAATTCTGATATTAATAATCCTATAAAGATACAATTTATACAAGATATTGATGACATATTTATTGAACAAGTGTCATTTAGTAGATTTGAGTGGTACACTAGAGTTTATTCTGCCATCATATTATGTAATAGTTAAAATTGAAAAATTGGACTCCTCTAAACCTAAGAAATTTGCCTTGAAAAGATTAAATATATCAGCTGAGTATTTGAAGGAGGTACAGTATGTATTGTAAAAATGTTTTAACGTAACATGCTTTAATTATTATGTAACATTTAGGTTAGAATACATTATATGTGTTAGATATGACAAAGGATCCTGGAAATAAGAAACTTATAATTAAAATGTATTCTTTCAAGTGGTTTAACAATGTTCTTGGATAGGTAACATTTCTTTATGTAATTCATCAATAAATCTTATAAATTTACATAAATTAGACATTGGAAATATCTTACAAAATAATTATACAATTTATGTTCCGATGCTATATTAATAGAGTAATTACGTTTAGTAATTTAATAAAATCTTTAATTCATGTATCCTTGTGAAGAGAAATTGTAAAATATTATCGTTATATTTTATAATGTTAATTTTAAAGTTTTTTTATGGGCTTAATAGATTCATTATTAATTGACAGAAATTTCTGGTAATGAAAATAAATTTATTTAATGTTTAGCTTCAGTTTATTTGTAAAGCTAAGAGTGGTGCATAAATAAAATTACTTGCTCATGTTAACGGCTTAACGCTTCATAAAAACTAATCTATTTTTCAAATAAATAGACGAAAATACATTTAGTAGTACTAGTAGTGTATATACTAACATTCAGGGAATACACAATGTTATATTTGAATAACATTACAGCATACCTTTTTATTTAAACTATTTAGAATATCATAATGAATTTCAAAAAAAAATTGAATTTATGTTCAAGAAGGCATAATGCATATATAATGCATAAACAATTATTATTTAAATGTTGTGTGGCATGATGAGCTTTACTAATATTGTTTACCCATTATAACAAAACTCTCTCTCCTTCTTTCTTATTCCTTTTTTTTCACATTAAAATAATGTTTTAAAATTCATTAAATAATAAAAAAAATAAAAATTTTTGAAAGGCTTAAGTATATAATACTTTTATGAAGCTGTAAATGATTTTATTTACGTTAAACGCGTTTTTTTTTATTTATTTTTTAGAATTTATATTATTAATTTGAAATGATAGACTTGAATGGACTAAGTAGGGTTATTTAACAGGTATGGAAGTATTTATTCATTGGATATTGCTTATGTCTTTCTGATTAAAATTAATTGTTTTACATTTATTTTTAATTTTATAGTGTAATTTTGACACTTAGTTAAATGAAGTAGGTCTAGGAAGCTTAAATAATGCTATTCAGCGGGTATAGAACTACTTAAATATTAATTTTATCAAAATATCTTGAATATTTGCAAAAATATTAATATTTTTGTATGGAATTACAGTACTATTCGCGGGTGGGTATTTTCACTTTATAGCGTAATTTTTTAGTACTTTTGTTAAACAAATAAATAAACACTTTTTAAAGACAATAATGTTTTAAAAATATTTGATTGTAAAAAATTCAAATTACTCCATAAATACTCAAGCTAGCTTGATAAAAATTAATACATAGACAGTTCTACGCATACTTAATTTGTTTTATTTATTAAATTTAGTAAAGTGTGAGAGAATGAGAGAGTTATTTTTAGATGTTTTACTGTAAAAGCAATAAAAGAATTTTATTTTATATAATATTTTAAGAAAAATATATCTTTTTTTCTTTTCTTTTTTTCTTTTTTTGTGGTTTTTTTTCTAAGATAAATATTACACGTGAAACTAATTGAGCCAATTTAAATTTTAAACGCCATTAAAATCACGTGGAGTGGAAAATGATTGGGTAAATTGTTTAACCGATCTTCCCCAGTATCGCCAGAAAATTTTTTCACCCCCACGTGACCCTAAATAATTTGTCACTCGTGTCACATCCCTCCACTTTCTCATTTTTTATAAGTATTCTGGGGACTTAGATTTTTTTCGGTGTCTAAAATCCTATTCGTCACACGTTATTCGACACATGGATAATTTCTTAATTCCAGCCAAATCTCATAATGCCGGCCAAAGTCACGTGGGGGTGAAAAAATTTTCTGGCGATACTGGGGTAGATGTTTAACCGTCGCATATCACGTGATTGCATTGTTCATATTTTCTCTCTTTTGAGTGGTCCAAAATTTATTTGTCCCCAATTATTTGTCACTGCTGTACCACCAACCTGACACACAAAAATTCTTTGTAAACCAAATTTGGAAATGAAAAGCTTGATTGACCATTTTGTTGAACCATGCCATGCAGGAAGCTTTGTGTTACGATACACACGAACACTTGATCACATGATCCTATACTAATCGGAGAAATTATTCCGTATGGGTTATTAATAATTTCATTTATATTTTATTTATTTATTTTATTTTTTTTTAAAAAAAAAATGGATACAGTAACTAAATTTAATAACTTAGCAGTAAATGACAATCAAAATAATTGTTCATATTGTAATAAATCATTTACCGAAAATTTATGGTGCAAAGAATGCGATCCTCGTCGTATAATGAAAGGATGGACTAGCGGAAATGATGATATCGATAAGTTTATAAAAGATACAATTTATAATGCAAGACAAAATATTGACGATATTTTCCTCGAATGGATACCATATAATAGGTTTATAGACATAAGACAAATTGGTGAAGGTGGTTTTGCAGAGATTTATTCTGCGATATGGGTAGATAGTAACTCATCATATTATAAAGATAATGAAGGTTGGAAAAAATTGGATTCTAAACCTAAGAAAGTTGCTTTGAGAAAATTAAAAAGATCACAGAATATTTCAGCTGAATATTTAAATGAGGTATATATCATATTATATTTATACGTTTTGTTTTAATATTGACATGCTTAAATTTTTATTATAAAATAGATTAAAATACTTTGGAACTTATATAAATTTGGAAGAAGTCAGCATATGCATTTCTTAGATTTTTATGGGATGACTAAGGATCCAGAAACCGAAGAATATATTATGATTATAAAATTTGCAAATAAAGGAAATTTGAGGAGTATTCTTTCGAATAACTTTAAAAATCTTCTTTGGAATGATAAAATATCTTTATTATGTGATTTACTAGAAAACATCAAAAATTTACATAAATTAGGAATTTTTCATAAAGATCTTCACAGTGGAAATATCCTACAAGATAATTTTGCAACTTACGTTACTGATTTTGGACTTTCTGGTCCAGCAAATGAACAAAAATCAAATGATAAAATATGTGGAGTATTGCCATATATCGCCCCAGAAATTTTATACGGAGGACCTTACACTCTTTCTTCTGATATTTATAGTATTGGTGTAATTATGGCTGAATTATCATCTGGAAAACCACCTTTTCATAAAAGAGAACATGATCAGTCTTTGGCATTACAAATATGCACCGGACTCAGGCCGGACTTTGGGAAAGGAACTCCAGTAATTTATAAAGAGTTATCTCTTATATGCATGTATTCAAATCCAAATCAGAGACCAACAGCTGAAGAATTATATTCTATAATAAGCTTTTGGCATAAATCTATGAATGGTTATTATTATAAAGGTTATCAAGAAAAAGAAGAATATGGTTATAAAAGAAAAGAAATTGAATTTATATTTAAAGAGGCCGACAAAGAGATACCAAACATTTTAACTTCATACGAAAAAGAGCTTGATGCTATATATACAAGTAGATTACTTACATTTGATCTAACAAGTGCTCTTAATTCATCTATAATTACGTCATATCTTGATGAAGAGGATAATTAAGGTATTTATTATATTCCACACTATAAATTTTAAATAATTTTAATAATAATTACTAACTAGTGTTTATGGATTGCGGTTTGAATGCCTAGATTTACAATTATTCGACTTGGAGGTTTCTGATGAAAATTATATAGATAGCTAAACATTTCAATACTTCAAATATTTTAAATTTTGTTTTTATTAGTTATTTGTTTGTATTTTTTTTACAATTTAAAAGGTATCAATCGTAGGGTCCACATTTAAATACGATTGTTTACATACCTTTTTCGAACAGATAAATAAATCAGATTCAGATATGTGAGTACAAACGTTTATGTAATTGCATTTGTAATAGTCTTAAAAAAATAAATAAATTATAAACCTTACAATATTATTAAGTACCAACGCTAAGATCTGAGTTATTGCGATATGTAAATATTTAAGCAAAAAACCAACACTATTGAAATTAACTTGCTAAATCACTAACATCTACATACAATAAACTCTTTTTCATAATCAATAGAAAATTTGATCTTATTACTGCATTTTGTTATTTTTCAATAATGAAAACAATTTTGGAATGTATTGTTATCGAATGATTATTGTATACAAAAGTTAATTTTAACTTATACTGTAGGACCCAGAAATATATATATAGGGGTCAGGTGATGAAAAAAATTTTTTACTATGAGCTGTACGCATTTTTTCAGGGCCGGAATTATGATAATGTCAGTCAGTTACTATAATAGGAAATAAATTCTGACTGGCATTATCAAAATTTATCTAAAAAAGGAAAGATTTTCATGATTTTTTTAGTTCAAAATACGCAAACTCAAACCTGACCCTTTTATATATATTTCTGGGTCCTATACTGTCATACGAGACAATAAAAGTTAAAACCATTGTAGCTACGCCGACTTAACCAAAACCAAATGTTAAACTTGTTTTAACATTTATGATTTTAATTTCAGATAGTTGCTACAATTGTCAAAAGCTGTAAAAAAGTTCACATTTAAAGTTAGTTAGTATTTATCTGATGATATACGGCTCTAAACCTTTATTGGAAGTATGACTTCTTTTATGGTTTGCTTTTTAACACATTCTTCGTATGATGCATTAATAAGGCGATACATATTGTAAAATTTTCGATTTTCATATCTTAGCTGAGTCAAAAAATATCAAAGATAGTGATGATTAGTCTTTACTAACTTACCATCAATAATATCGTAAGAACTATTGCTTTTGTTTTTTTATCCTTGTAAAAAATTTTATCTGCTATTTCTGTAAAAACTCCGTAAAAATGAGCCTTTCACGGTTCCATTTACGGAAAATGTAAATAATTCGATAAATTCCGTGATATAAGGTTATTAATTCCGGGAAGATAAGCTTTTATGGAAAAAAGATGGAATATAAAAACGGATCGGCTTTTTTTACAGGGTACTTACTGTATATTATATTTTATGCACTTATATGTCTCAGAGAAAAAATATTAAAAATTTCTTTTACAAAAAAGTCCTTTTTTGGTTTATAATAAAAAATTTTGTTCCTAAAAAGTAAAAATTTGAATGGGCGGATCAAATCAAAACAAACCTTTGACATGAAACTAAAAAATTATCTCATGTCGCTTACCAACTTTCCTTTCTTTGGTAATTTGATTACCTATCGCTACTATGAATAAGTTAATCTACTTCATTCGGAAATGCAGCTAATTGTACCACTATGGTATTTTACTTCTATTGTTTTGAAGAAGAATAATTTTCACATTGTAATAATTATTAATATTTAGTGAACTTGTTGTTAGGTCTATTTTGAAGTTTGAACACTCATAAAAAATTTAATAATGTGCTTTAACACTATGTTAGTTCATACGATATCATATTAAAATGATTTATAATACTAATAAACTTGATATTCAATATAGTATATAATTCCCTCTTCCAATATCAATAAATTTGGCACAGTTTTCCTACGTTGTCATTAAATTTACTACAATTAACCAATGGGCTAACCTTACATCGAATAAAATTAAATAAACCATTTACAGATAAATATATGATAAACTAAATTCTGCATTACCTTATTTATCTATCTGATGTAAACTTTCAATAAACTATTGCTTAAACGTGTGTATATAATAAATTACTATGCAACAATATATTTTTTTTAGATAAACGAAGAGTAAAGAAATGTGATACTAAATTTATTAAACCTTTTTATCAAATTATCAAATGGACTCGAATTCTATAATAATTTTTTTAAAAAAATTCTTGCGTATCCTTAAAAACACATGATAAGCGGAATATATATCAGGTTAGCTGTACGCATGTTTTTCAGGACAGTCAATTACTAAAATAGGTAATATATTTTGCCTGGCATTATCTAAAATTATCTAAAAAAGGAAAGATCTACACGATTTTTTTTTTGGTACTCCCTACTTTTTTTTTGTTGTCTTGGATAATCACAATTGGATTGCAAGGATAAACACGCGAATAAGGAATTCGTGATCAACAACAATTAATTCCGAGATGGCAAGTTTGATTTCATTAATCTGTAAATAAATAACCTATTCCCTTTAATAGTGTTAAAAATGTTGATTTTTTGATGCAAATATTTGAAGTTTTCAGAATGTAAAGCCTAAATGAAAGTTCAAAGTTCGTGACAAAAGGACAACTTATAAAAGACTTTGTTTAAGTGAATTAAACAAATAAATAATTCTTTTACTAATTAAAAACATCAGGTTCCAATGCAAGTTGTAATTTTTTAATAAAAGTCGTTTCCCATTGAATGAATACAAATATTTAAATATGATATGAATTTATTTCTGTAAACTTGTAAAATATATAAATAAACTGAAACTTAAAGTTTACATTTGTAAGCCCAATTTTAAATATAAATACTTAACACAAATATTTTAGAAAAATAAAAACATTTCCGTATCATTCTATATTTTAAATGTAAACAAAAACCTGTTACGTAAAAATCATCCAATAAATAGTATTTCGCCACTTTAATCAACTAAAAATATAAGAATTATTTAGTTAATGTCTTAAAACAATAAGTTATTAAAATTAACTTACTGTCTAAATCATAATTATCATCTTCTATAAATTTAATTATATAATTAATTAGCAATTGTAAATAAATAGTTAAACAATATTTAAACAAAAAGTAAATGTATTGTTCAATTACCTGCTGCATCATAAATGCTCTCTTCCGTATTCACTTTTGTAGAAATTCATTATTAAGTAAAAATAAAATTACTATTTACAAAATTTGATTATTATTAGTAAAGAAAATTCATACCTTGTGTATCAAGATCATTATCATTGTCATTTTGAATATCTTTAATACATAATGATAATATTATTTTTAGTATACGGTAATTATAATCACACTTGCAAATTATTATTTTTTTCATTGATATGTTCTTACCTTGCATACCATCATCGTCACATTTGATATCTTGAAAGTCTTGAATACCTCTCATTCTTCCTAGTTTAACTAATTTATTGAAAACTTGACTAATTGATGGTCTTGCATCTGGATCAGAATCCCAGCATAAAATATATAATTTCAAGTATTCATCGGGTGTATCAGATTCTGGTTTCTCCCTATGGCCACATACTAAGCGATATTTTAAAACACTCTCACTTTCACCGAAAAAGGGAGGTTTACCACTAGATAATTCCCACATAAGAACTCCTAAACTATAAATATCAGACTTATAATTATATTTATATGTATGATCTTCTAAAATTTTAGGATCAATATATGGAAGTGACCCAAATACACCTGAATGAATATTTGTATGAGTTTCAGTACTTTTTGCTATACCAAGATCAATGATTTTAGCTTCTCCTTGATGTACTACTATATTTCCAGAGTGTAAATCTCGATGAAGAATTTTTTCACCCTGAAGAAATTTTATTCCTTCAGTAATCTGATAAGCCAATTTGATTTTATCATTCCAAGTTAATGTCGAAAAATTATTTTCAAGATATTTACGTAAATTCCCACTATCGGCATATTGTATTATAAGTGAATATTCTTTTGTACTTTCATCTGTAATAAAAGATGAAGATGAATATTAATTATCATGATAAGTAATAATATTTCTAAATTATATTAGCTTACCTAAACTTATACCTAATATACGTATTATTCTTTGACAAAAATCCAATCTTCTATGCATTTCTAATTCATGACGAAGTGCTTCAATTGGTTTATTACAAATTGATTCATTATTCACTAATTTTTTACAAATAACCTTTGTATCTTTCCACGTAGCTTTCACCCCATTCGCCTGATCGGCAAAGGATATAACCTTATCCATCGCGTCTCAAATGCATAGGTTATATCCTCTACGGAAACCACGGTTTTTATTGGCCAATATTAAGCAGAGATCATGTGACCTTATAAGCGCGGACATTTTTGTCCTCATAATTTGAGGACATTTCTGTCCTTGTAACTTGAGGACAATTTTATCCTCGTAATTAAGGCCATTGTTGTCCTTGTAAATTGAGTATATTTTGTCCTTGCAACTTTGAGGACATTTTTGTCCTCGCAACTATGAGGACATGATTTTTGTCCAACTATAAGGACACTTTTGTCCTCATATTTAAGAACATTTCTGTCCTTGTAACTTGAGGACAATTTTGCCCTTGCAATTGAGGATATTTTGTCCTTATAATTAAGGATATTTTTGTTCTTGTAATTGAGAACATTTTTGTCCTTGTAATTGAGGACATTTCTTTTTTTGTCCTTGTAATTAAGGACATTGTTATCCTCATAATTTGAGGACATTTCTGTTCTTGTAATTTGAGGACAATTTTGTCCTTGTAATTGAAGGCATTTTTGTCCTTAATTGAGGACATTTCCGTCTTCGTAATTTGAGGATATTTCTGTTCTTGTAATTTGAGGACATTTTTGTACTTGCAATTGAGGACATTGTTATCCTCATAATTTGAGGACATTTTTGTCCTTGCAATTGAGGACATTTTTGTCCTTGCAATTTTGTCCTTATAATTTGAGGACATTTTTGTCCTTGTAATTAAGGACATTGTTATCCTCATAATTTGAGGACATTTCTGTTCTTGTAATTTGAGGACAATTTTGTCCTTGTAATTGAAGACATTTTTATCCTTAATTGAGGACATTTCTGTCCTTGTAATTGAGGACATTTCTGTTCTTATAATTTGAGGACATTTTTGTCCTTGCAATTGAGGACATTTTTGTCCTCATAATTTGAGGACATTTTTGTCCTTGTAATTAAGGACATTATTATCCTCATAATTTGAGGACATTTTTGTCCTCATAATTGAGAACAATTTTGTTCTTGTAATTGAGAACATTTCTGTGTAATTTGAGAACATTTTTGTCCTTGTAATTAAGAACAATTTTGTTCTTGTAATTGAGGATATTATTTTCTCATTGTTATCCTTGTAAATTTGAAGACATTGCTATTTTTGTAATTTGAAGACATTTTCTGTTCTTGTAATTTGATGACTTTTTGTTTTTATAATTAAGGACAATTTTGTCCTTATAATTGAAGACATTTTTGTATTTAATTGAGAACATTTCTGTTTTTGTAATTAAGGGACATTGTCATTTTCATAATTTGAGAACATTTCTGTTCTTGTAATTGTAGACATTTTTCCTTGTAATTGAGGACATTTTTGTTCTTGTAATTTAGGATATTTTTGTCCTCATAATTTTGAGGACATTGTTATCCTCATAATTTGAGGATATTTTTATTCTCATAATTTTAAGGACATTTTGTTCTCAAAATCTTTACATTTTTGTCCTTATAAATTTGAGGATATTGTTACTCTCACAATTTGAGAATATTTTTGTTCTCATAATTTAAGGACATTTTTGTTTTTGTAATTTTGTTTACATAATTTGAAGACTCATAATTTAAGGACATTTTTGTCCTCATAATTTGAGAATATTGTTATTCTTGTAATTTTGAGGAAAACAATTTTATCTTCATAATTTTGAGAATATTTTTTTTCTCATAATTTTGAGGATATTTTATCCTTATTTTAGTCTTTGTAATTTTGAGAACATTGTCATTCTCATAACTTGAGGTTATCTTTGTTCTTATATGTTCTCATAACTTGAAGGCATTTTTACCTTGTAACTTGAAGACATTTTTCCACTTAAATATTTGAGATTAGTTTTATCTATATGTTCTATCTAAATTAGGCAACAGTTTTTATCCACTAACTCATTGTATGTCTAATGGATACTTTTACTAAGTTATTTTAACATTACATAATACATATTGTATTGAAAAATAAAAATTTATAAAAAATAAAAATAATTTTTAAAATTAATAAATTGATATATTCCATTAATTATTACATTTTGCTAATTTAATATAATTTTTTTTTAATATAGTATGTATTGCATTATTTTAATTAATATATTGGACTAGCTATTGGACTGCTAGATCAAAAGTTATTCACAAAATATGTTTTATTAGGATCAATTAGGGTCACATCAATCGATTCATATAGAATAATAAATTCTATCCAGAATTATATTAACTACAACTCTACAAGTGTCTAAAAATGGAAAATATATAACATTACAGTACTATGGTTTTAATGCCCTAAGTTCATTCCCTTCTTCCTTAGAAAATGATTTAATTTCTGGCCATTTTCTTGCAATATTTTAATTAATATATTATATATTATTAGAAGTTACTTTAACATTGCACTATATATATTGTATTAAAATAAAAATTTATAAAATAAAATAATTTATATATATATATATATATATATTAGAAGTTACTTTAACATTACCCTATATATATTATATTAAAAATAAATTTATAAAATAAAATAATTTATATATATATTACATATTATTAGAAGTTACTTTAACATTACACTATATATATTGTATTAAAAATAAAAATTTATAAAATAAAATAATTTATATATATATTACATATTATTGGAAGTTACTTTAACATTACACTATATTATATTAAAAATAAAAATTTATAAAATAAAATAATTTATATATGTTACAGATTATTAAAAGTTACTTTAACATTATATAATATTGATATATATTGCATTAAAAATTTACAAAAATAAATAATTTATACTTAAAGAAAGCAATATATTTTATTTACAAAAAATTTATATGAAACTAAAATCAATAATTTTATTAATCATTATTATATTTCGTTAATTTTAATATAATTTTTTTTAATATTTTAATTAAGGATTTATTTTTTATTGCATCTGTATTATGCTGCACTCCTATAATATATTAAATATAAAAGTCAAAAATGACATTCTAAATCCTTTTTAATATATTAAGAAAACTTGTAGAGCAGTCAAAAATATACATAATATAAGATTTCTTATAAAATATAGTAATTGCATAAAGTCTCATGATAGGATTTTTAAAAAATAGAAAATTTTAATAAGTGTCAGTAATCAAAATGATCAATATAATTAATATATAAAAATTACCAAAAAAAGAAGATGCGATATATCGCAAGTGCAAAAAAAACATATTTCTTTATTAATGCAATATATATTATTAGAAGTTACTTTAATATTATATTGTATAAATTGTAAAAATAAAGACTTATGAAAATAATTTTAATTAATATATATTACATATTATTAGAAATTAATTTAATATTATATAATATATATTGCATTAAAAATTTATAAAAATACAAATAATTTTTAAATCAATAATTTTATTTTTAATAAATTATACTCAAAGAAAGCAATATTTTTTATTTAAAGAAAATTTACATGAAACTAAAATCAATAATTTTATTAATTATTATATTTTTCTAAATGTAATATATATATTTTTTAATATTTTAATTAATATATTATATATTATTAGAAGTTACTTTAACATTACATATAAATATTATATTAAAAAAATAAAAATTTATAAAAATAAAAAAGACAAATTTAATTATAATACCATACTATATATCTTATTTGTAATATTTTAAAATGGCATATTAGTTATTATTTATCAATTCATATCATATGATATTACACAAATCCCAAAAAAATTATTATACAAGATTATACAATTTTTCAAAAAAAGTAAATTTTTTTGCAAATTATTTAATAAAAAAATGCTTTTTATTAAATAAATCAAAAATAATATCTAAAACCAGTTTTGTCATCTTTAATAAATTTGCAAAAAAAGACAAAAATATATTATTTCATTATTTTTTATATTATATATTAATATATTACGAACTTTTTTTTTGTCATTTTATTTTAGAGAATATTATAAATAAAATATGTAACAAAATATTATATATATATTTATTTAAATAAAAATAATTTTTAATTTTTTTTTAATTTATTTGTAAGTTGTCAGGATCCAAAATGGAAAATCTTAATGAAATCATGTGATTGAAATGATCAACATAATTAATATATAAAAATTACCAAAAAAATGAAAATGCAACATTTTGCAGATATAAAAAAAAATATTTTTTTCTTAATCAATATAATTTTTATAAAAATACAAATTATTTTTATTATATTTTGCTAAATTTAATATAATTTTTTTTTTAATATTTTAATTAATATTACATATTGTTAGAAGTTACTTTAACATTACATAGTATATATGATTAATATATATTACATTAAAAATTTATATAAATCAAATAATTTTTAAAATTAATTCTTATATTTTATTAATTTTAATATAATTTTTTTTAATATTTTAATTAATGTTAGAAGTTATTTTAACATTACATTATATATATTATATTAAAAATTTATAAAAAAATACAAATAATTTTTTTAAAATCAATAAATGATTTATATAAAAATATGTTAATATAAAAACATATACAAATAATTATAAATTATTGTATTTTATTAATTATTACATTTTATGAAAATAACTACATTTAATCAGAAGGGAAATTTCTCTTCCTAATATTTATTAGAGTAGGGATTAGAGTTAGGTTAGGTTAGATAAAAATGCTTGTCGAAAATAAAAAGGTTATTGCCAAAATAGTAGAAATAATTTTAATATTTTGATATAATGAAATAACAAAATTATTCTAGTTATTAAAATTGATCAAAATGTAAAAATAATTTTAACAATTTTGATATGACAAAATTCACTAATTTTGACAAGCAACTTTAGGGTTAGATTAAAATTAGATTAGAAGTTAGGTTTATTTATTACAATATATCACACCCTATAGTAGAACCCAAACAATATATATATAGGTCAGATAAAAAATTTAAAATTTACTAAGGTCAATAAGCAAATATTTTTTGTCTGCTAAGCAAACTTTTATCTAACCCATAAATTTTTTATACTACTTAGCAACTTATTATATGACACATATATATATATATATATAATTTTTTTTATAAAATATGTACAGTATATAAAAAAAAACTAAAAAAAACAAAAATTTTTGAAATAATGCATGGATAAAGCTATTATTATTTTTTTGTAATATTACAACTAATAAATGTTTCTTATAAATATTTTCATATATCTGTTCTGTGACTTCAGAGCGTAATTTAGGCACTTCAGTCAAAGGACACATCCGAAACCTTCTTAAGTAAAGTTGTTCAGCAGGTTTGAATCTACCTATATATAAATTTTTATCATGATTAAATAGATATTTATGGATTTATTCATGTTTTGTAATGCTACCAATACGCGGAATTTTTATTTTTAAAATTTACTGTAAAATTTATTAAAAAAAATATTTATAAAAAATTTTTTAATAAGTAAAAATGAAATAACTTTTATTGATTATTACAAAAATTATAGTGTAAAATTATAAAAAAACAGAAAAACACTTATTTTACCCTTTCTTTTAAATTTATATTTTTTCTGTGTTACACAGACGCGTATATGTTTTTATATTTTTAATGTTATGCAGACGCGTATTTGTTTGTCAAAAACACGTTACACGATCACATCTAAAAATGGTTCCTGTATCACATATACAATTAACTTATTCTTTGTGTTAAAAATAGTAAATTTCTTTTACACAAACATGTTTATAAATTAATAAAGCACGTTACTATTTTTTTTTAAAAAAAAACATGTTTATAAATTTGTTTACATATTTTATTAGATTTTTTTAATGTAAAAAAATGTAAATGTATATTTATATATATTAAAAAAAATCTATCCTGCTATATCTAACTATTAATAATTTAATACTTTGCTACACATAATTATATCTGACTATTTTAAAATTATGTTATCAAATAAGCAATAATAAATCTCTTTTAGGAAAAAATTTTTATATTTTAGCTAAACAAACTTAAACCTACATTTATATATGTCCTTATTTTTGCTAATTAATTTAGGAATAAAAAATTTTTTTATTATTAAAAATCTTATTTGTCACTTAGTTCTAATTCATTACAGAAGGAATTTCCCCTTTGGTTAAAATTAGAAATTTTATATTTTATTATTTTAATAAATAAATAATTAATATTATATTATAGAAGTTATTTTGATATTACATATATATATATTATATTAAAAATTTATAAGGAAATATTATAATTATTAAAAATAAATGATTTTAAAATTAATTGTTAATAAATTATTATATTTATTAATTATTAAATTTAATTGTAACTTAGTTGTATGTGTATTGTATTAGCTTAACTCTTTAAAATCTTAATAAGGAATTATTTGTGCTGCAGCAAAAAAAAAAAAAAAAATTTAATTGTAATAACCTATTATATATTTTTATTTATAATAATCTAATTTGGTATATTTTTATTGGCCAGCTTGCATTATGTAATATTACACAAATCTAAAAATGGAAAATTTATTACATAAGATTATACAAATTTCTAAAAAGGAAATTTCTTTGCATGTTTTTATTAAATAAGTCAAAAATAGTATTTAAAATTATCTGTCATTTTCAAAGTAGGTAAGATTACATTCATAACATTATTTTTTAAAATCATACATTGTATTATAAACTTTTTTTTTTGTCAAAATTTTTTAAGAGTATTACAAATAAAATAAATAATAGGATGTTATACAGTATGTATATTATAAATAGTAAAATATAATTATTAATAAAAAAATGATTTATTAATTTTAAATTTATTTGTATGTTTTATTTTTTATTAATTTTTAGTACAATATATATATATGTAATATTAAAGTAACTTCTAATAATATTAATTAAAATATTAAGTAAAAATTAGCAAAATATAGTAAATAATAAAATATATTAATTATTAATTTTAAAATTATCAGTATATTTTTTTATATATATAATATATGTAATGTTAAAGTAATTTCTAATACTATAGTATATAATATATTAATTAAAATATAAAAAAAATTATATTATATAATAATTAACAAAATATACAAATTATGAGGACAAGAATGTCCTCAAAGTTACAAGAACAAAAATATGAGAACAAAAATGTTCTCAAAATTATGAGGATAACAATGTCCTCAAAATTATAAGGACAAAAATATCCTTAAATTTACAAGGACAACAGTCCTCAAAATTATAAGGACAAAAATATCCTTAAATTTACAAGGACAACAGTCCTCAAAATTATGAGGACAAAAATGTCCTCAAGTTATAAGAACAAAAATGTCCTTAAACTACAAGAACAAAGTGTCATCAAGTTACAAGAATAGAAATGTCCTCAAATCATGAAGACAAAAATTTATGAGGACAAAAATGTCCTTAAAATTACAAGGACAAAAAATTAACAATATTTACAGTTACAAGAACAAAAACGTCCTCATAATTGTGAGGACAAAAATGTCCTCAAAGTTGCAAGGTTAATAATATCTTCAAATTTATAAGGACAAAAATGTTAAGAAACAAGATTTTGAGGACAAAAATATCTTCAAATTTACAAGAATAAAATGTTCTCAAAGTCACAAGGACAAAAATATGAGGACAAAAATGTTCTCAAAATAATGAGGACAAAATGTCCTCAAATTTATGAGGATGAAAATATCAAGATTTTGAGGACAAAAATGTCCTCAAAATGAGGACAAAATATCCTTAAATTTACAAGAACAACAATGTCCTCAAAATTATGAGGACAAAATGTCATCAAGTTCCAAGAACAGGAATGTTCTCAAATTACAAGAACAATAATGTCCTCAAATTATGAGGACAAAAATGTCCTTAAATTACATGGACAAAAAATTAATAATGTCTCATAGTTGTGACTTGTGAGGACAAAAATCATGTCCTTATAGTTGTAAGGACAAAAATGTCCTCAAAGTTGCGAGGACAAAAATTATGTCCTCATAGTTGCAAGGACAAATATCATATCCTCATAGTTGCGAGAATAAAAATCATGTCCTTATAGTTGCAAGAACAAATATCATGTCCTCAAAGTTGTGAGGACAATTATTATGTCCTCATAGTTGCGAGGACAATTACCATGTCCTCATAGTTGCGAGGACAAAAATCATGTCCTCATAGTTGCGAGGACAAAAATCATGTCCTCATAGTTGCGAGGACAAAAATCATGTCCTCATAGTTGCGAGGACAAAAATCATGTCCTCATAGTTGCGAGGACAAAAATCATGTCCTCATAGTTGCGAGGACAAAAATCATGTCCTCATAGTTGCGAGGACAAAAATCATGTCCTCATAGTTGTGAGGACAAAATCATTTCCTCAAAATTGTGAGGACAAAAATGTCCTCAAAATATTGAGGGCAAAAATGTCCGCGTTGATAAGGTCACATGATCACTGCTTAATATTGGCCAATAAAAACCGTGGTTTCCATAGAGGATATAACCTATGCATTTGAGACACGATGGATAAGGTTATATCCTTTGCCGATCAGGCTAATGGGGTGGTAGCTTTTGAAATAATGCCAAAATGACCTCCGTCGATCTTTTCCATATCTAATAACTCATTTCTATTAATAATCCTAGTGTGTTTTTTTATTAAATTAATAAACTGTGATGCTGAATTTTTATTCATTTCAACTAACTTATTAAATACTAGACTAATTGATGGTCTTTTATCTGGTTCATTATTCCAACATGATTCACATAAATCCAAGTATTCAACAGGAATTGGAGTCTCTCTACAACCATCTATATTATGACTTTTTGAAATATTTTCAGTTTTAGGAGGATAACCACTAGTTATTTCCCACATAAGAACGCCTAAACTATAAATATCTGACTTCTTATCATATTCGTAAGAATAATTTTCTAGAAGTTTTGGATCAATATATGAAATCATTCCATAATCACTAGAGTAACCAGATTCCGTAATTTTTACGAAATCAAGCACAATTTTAGCTTCATTTTTATGTATTACAATATTGTTAGGGTTTAAATTTTGATGTAGAATGTCTTCATTATGAAGATATTTTATTCCTTCGGTAATTTGATACGATAATTTTATTTTATCATCCCAACTTAATTCTAAAAAATGACTCTTGAGATACTGGCGCAAATTTCCATCTTCAGCATGCTGCATGATGAGTAAACATTCCTCTGCACTTTCATCTGCAAATGAAATAATAAATGGGTATTCATTATAGGGGTATGTATTGTATAAATATAAATAATGGTAATATGAACTTACCTAAACTTATTCCTAATATTTGTACAAATCTTGAATAAAAATTCAATTTTCTATGCATCTTTAATTCATGAATGAAAGCCTCATTTAATTGATCAAATTTATATTTTTTATAAATAACCGCCTGTTTTTTCCAAGTAGTGTTTCCATTAATGTCTGAAAGTTCACCTATATTAATAATTCTTCTAACTAAAAAATTATTTTTAATCAAATTAATTATTTCTGACATTTTCAAATTTGTATTGGTTTGAGTATACATTTTTCCTAATTTGCTGAAAACTTGATTAATAGATGGTCTTTCATTTGGTTCAGGATCCCAACATGATTCATATAGATCCAAGTATGCATTAGGAGTTTTAGGAATTGACTTTTCTCTATGCCCATTTATTAGATCGATTACTAAATGATTTTCAGCTTCATTATAAATGAAAGGAGGATAACCACTAGTTAATTCCCACATAAGAACTCCCAAACTATAGATATCAGACTTTTTATCATATTCATAAGATTGATTTTCTAAAAGTTTGGGATCAACGTATGGAATCATTTCATCAGAAACGCTCAAATAATCAGTTTCTATACTTTTCATAATATAAAGGATGATTTTAGCTTCATTACTATGTATTACTATATTTCTAGAATGCAAACTTTGATGACAAATATCTTCATCATGAAGATATTTTATACCTTCAGTTATTTGATAAGAAAATTTCAATTTATCATTCCAAGTTAATTTTGAAAAATGATCTTTAAGATACCAGCGTAAATTTCCACTATCAGCAAATTGCATAACGAGTAAATACTCTTCGGTATTTTTATCTGTAGTAAATAGTAAATGAACATTTGTTATCATAAAGCAATAAAAATGCTAAATTTGACAAAACCTACCTAAACTTATGCCTAATACACGTAAGATTCTTAAGCATAAATATAGTCTTTTGCGCTTATTTAGTTCATGAAAAAAGGGTCTATCTAATTGATTACATTTAATTCTTCTACAAACAACTATCATATTTGTTTCTTTTGTTTTCAAAGTGGCTTTTGAAATCTTGCAAAATTTGTCATTATTAATAGGAGTCATCATTGTTAATTCATCAATATTAAAAACTTTAACTAAACTAGATTCTCTAATATATTTGATCATTTCTAACGGTTCTAAATTGTTATTTTCTGGTTTTTGAGTAATTATTTCTTGAGAATTAGATTTTGAATAATCTTCATTATTATCTGCAACAAGAAATTCTATACATTTCGAATTTAATGAAGTTAAGTGGTTATTATGATAAATTGATGACCACAAGTTCAATAAAACATTGTACACTTCATGGATATTAGGACGTAAGCATGGTTCAGTATTCCAACATCTTTCCATTAAGTCTTTGAAACTTTTTGGAATATTATGTGGAGTATGTGGTCTTAGTCCCAAACAAATATCAAGATTTAAAGACTGACTAATGCACAATGGACGATGAGGAATAATTCCGGTTCCAATAGTATGCATTATCATCCCAAATGAATAAATATCACTAGATTTTGTATAGGGACTTTGAAGCAAGTATTCTGGTGCCATATAATGATACCATCCAACTATTTCTTCTGTATTTGATGAGACTTTACAACATTTTGAGAATGTTCCTATGGCACAAAAATTATCATCAAATACTAATACGCTAGATGGGTGTAAATATCTATGAACATATCCAGCGTCATGTAATACTTTTAAATCCTCAGCAAGACAAAGAAGTAAATGTAATTTCATCTCCCAGTATAAACTATCAAAATTAAGCGGAATGTAATTTAATAGTGAACCATTTTGAGGGAACTGTTTTACAGCAAAATAATCATTACTGTCAGGTTGTTTAGAGATCCCATAGAATTGAAATAAAAAACCACATTCTTGAGCGTGACAATCTAAATATATTTTGAGCTATACCAAAAAAAAGAAAATACATGCAAAGTTAAGATATATTACGCATCGGAATAATGAAAGAATTAGCACTCAAATCATTGTGCGATTACTTAATAAATATTTATATAATTAAATTAGATTATTAATCTTACCTCGTTTAGAATTTCGTTGATTTGATCAATATCATTGCTATCTTTATATAATTTGATGATAACTTGAATTCCAGATCTCTTATATTGTTCGTTTTGCTGGTCCCATTTTCTTGGTCCATCTTTCCAAAAAGCTGAATATACCGTACTTCTTGATGTTGTACATAAAATACTTATATTTTCAAGTTTGCCAAAAGGAATCCATTCTAGGAAAGTTTGAGGTTTTATAGAATTCAATTGTGTTTCTTGAAGAAATTCATCAATTTCCTTATTTCCGCTAGTCCATTTTGTGAGATTTTCTTCAATTTGTTTTCGTTCACACGGTTGACACCATTGATAATGACTTCTTGGCTGTTTACATTTCATGCATATTCCATATATTGGTTTCACTTCTTTCAATCCTTCTAAATTTTTTTTTTAAAAAAAGTTAAATCGGATTACGTACATTAATAAGCACTTGAATTATTTTCGAAAAATAAAGTGCAATACCTTCGCTCTCTTCCAATAAAGTTTGTGATTCTTCAACAACAACTTTGTTGTTCAAAATTTGGTTATTGAAATTCTGTGAATCGTTATTTTTATTCAGCTCCATTATTCGTATTATTCGAACTACTAAGTGCCGTTAAGGTAATGCGAGATATGCACAAAATTGTAGATCATTTAAAAACTTTGTTATAATTTATAACTTGTAAAAATTTGTACAACCAATTCATGTCCCACTTAAAACTTGATTCATTTGTTATTGTTACACACGGAGTTTTTAGCGTTTGATATTATGTATATTCGACGATCAATCAACGAAGCGCAATCATAACGCCAATCACTATATATATAGGTTTATAGATTAAGACAAATTGCTAAAGGCGGATTTGCTGAAGTTTTTCTGCGACTTGGCTAGATGGTAACTCACTTTATTATGAAGATAATGAAAAAAATTAGATCCTGAATCTAAGAAAGTTGCTTCGAAAAATTATATCACAGAATATGTCAGCTGAATATTTAAATGGGTATGTATCATATTATATTTATACGTTTTGTTTAATATTGACATGCTTACATTTATTATTTATTATATATAGATTAAATACATTGGAACTTATATAAATTAGGAAGAAGTCAATACTTACAATTCTTAGATTTTTATGGAATAATTAAGGATCCAAAAACAAAAGAATTTATTATGATTATAAAATTTGCAAATAAAGGAAATTTGAGGAGTATTCTTTCGAGTAATTTGAGAATTTCTTTTGGACAGATAAAATTTCTTTGTTATGTGATTTACCGGAAAATATTAAAAATTTACATAAATTAAGAGTTATTCATAAAGATTTTCACGTTGGAAATATCATACAGAATGGACCAATAAACAAAAATCAAATAAAATATACGGGTATGGTATATGTTGCCCCAGAAATTCTCAGAAGAAAGCCCTATAGTTTATCAACTGATATTTATAGTGTTGGTATAATTATGGCTGAGAATATCAACTTTTCATGATATTGCCATATTGGATGGACATGATGAGTTTCTTAGCAAAGAAAATATGTGAAGGACTCAGGAAAGTAACCCTAAAAGTTTTAAGTAAATTGGCTAATAGGCTGATCTATATCAAAGACCAACAGCTAAAGAATCTATGTAACTAAACCAGGAAAACAGAAACAGTTTAAGTTCCTTAGCGTTGCATAACTCGCAAGTGTTACGTGATCTAAGTGTCATATACTATTTATTTGGGGTCATATAGGTAGTGTTGCATAAATCGCGATACATATTCAAAAAAAGGAAATAAAATTGTCGGTTGTGACAGGGACAAAAACGGGTGTTAAAACAAATTTTGCTAGTACAGTATGGTAAATAGTTCTCGCTAACGCTTCGGACAAAAATTGTTTTATAACCGATATTCAATTTAGATTAACTTGTGTAAATAATTTGTGTGATTCATCTGCTCCTGATCTACAGTATTTCATATTTTTTTTATAGTTAGAAATTTTGATCGACAGATTCCATTGACTTCGGATCAACAGATTGGATTTTGAGCGTTTGTATGCCCATCAATCTAACCTCTCAGAAAAAAGGTGTAAATTTGGCTTTTGCCTTTACATTATAAATTTTATAATTTTCTTTATTATGCATAAGTAAATAATATGGAGCATAGTATTTTATTTATTTTAATAATAGAGGTGAAGAGGTAATGTTCTCAATTAATTTTTTGCAAAATTTCGTCTTAGGTTAACCATTTTTGAAAATCCAATTTTTTTGTGATGACCGGTAAAATGTTCATGTGAATTTAAATACCACGTATACAATTTAATTATTTTTAGTTTCCGGTAAGCAACGGGTTACATTTAGTTGTATACTGTAATAAATTATTGATATAAATTTATTAATGATTATTACTGTGAAGATTATCAAGAGATATCAAATACTTCAACCTCATATGAAGAGAATGTTACGCATAGTGAAGCTGTGTAAATTACTCGATTTCAAAAATCTGCTCGAACCAAAACAATGCTTATAATTACGATGATTTATTTGACACAGAATTTTCAGGTATTTTGATTAAAATATTAAATATTTAAATAAAAAAAAATACTAATAAAAACTTTATGTATTAAATAGATTCTTGCCGATTTTACTAAATTGGGTATTAACTCTAAAGGTAAATTTTTTTGAGTTTTAATATTAATATAATTTTTTTTCTTATTCATACATAACATTTTGTCTGATTTTTAGATGAATCAAATTAATAAGGTAAAGATAAAATCTAGGACTAATAATAATTCCTATTTACATTTTCAAAATTATCAACATCTTATTGTGGTTTAACTATATAATTTATTTTTATAATAGTCAAATTAATGGTTCTTATCAAGAATTGTTTAAAAAGGTACATCATTTTGTTTAAATATATACATGTTTTATTTGTTTTTTTGTGATTAAATACACTCATTAGTCATTAAATTATTTCCTAGCTCTTAAACGCATAAAAAATTATTTCATCTTCAATATTTATATTAATATATTATTTAAAGTGAAGAATAAATAAAATTAATGACTGTTATTATATATAATTTCTTTCAAACCTACTAAATCTAACTTTAACCCCTTATACCATGTGATGTATAGTGGATGACAAATAATGTTTTCATAGTAAAAAATTCTGTTCTTAGAATAGGCGGTGAAAAATGTGACGAATTTCCTAACGCTAATCCGCCCTGTCGCAACTTCCTAGAAATAATTATCTGAATTGAAAGAACATGTTATAATTTTTTTTTTAATGTTATAAAAAAACATTTAAGGAAATAAAAATCATATTTAAAACTTTCGCCTAATCAGTTAAATTTTTAAAACAATAGCCCTGTTCATTTCCGGTCGGTTGCATTTTTCGGTCAGATTTTGTTGTACAAAATTATCCAATAAAATTTTTTTATTTTCGATCGCAAATTGAACTGCTTTAGATTGAAATTTAGTTCGAACTCCTTATATTGATATATATTTTTTCCTTAAATGTCACGTAAATAGAAATTATCTAATTTTGGTTGGTTATTTTTTGGCGTTCGACCAAAAAACCCAAAAAAAAATTGGGCTAAAAGTTCAGAAAATGGTTGCATTGTACAAACTGATCAGCCCAATCAAAATTAACTTAAATCTGACCGAAAAATGTGACCAACCGGAAATGAACAGGGCTAATATTAGACAACTTATAATGGCTTAGTGGAAAATATTATATGGATTCTTTTTAAAATATATCTTATAATTCAAATATTTAAATACTATTGTATTCCAGAAGATAATAAAGGTAAATTTAATATAATTTTCTTATTGGTTTATTCAAGTATTAAAGCATAAATATTATAATTTCAGACGATGATGGTTCGAACTCGGATAATGAAGAAATAGAATACGAAGAAATGGAGGAAGAAATCATAGATGAAACTGAACTGATCTGTAGATCCGTAGGCGAAGAAATTGATTAGAAAAAATTACAAGATATTGCGGGATATCATGGTTAAGTATATTAAACAAATTTTTAATTAAGTTTAACTCGTATGAAATTTACTAATCTGTGGCAAGGTTGGATTTGTCTATCTGGGTAGTTTACTATGTTAGATAGGGGAACCAGTAGTTCTTCTTAGTTTGTAATGTTTTGTATTAATAGTCTTGTACTGTTCTTATTACTCTAATAATAAATTGACTTACAACCTTAGCGCAAAAAAAAAAAAAATTCACTAATCTGATCATTATTCAAAACTCGGCATCACTGAGATGAATTTTCTTTTTTTTTTAAAATAAAATTAATATTTGTTAATTATATTGATGTGTTTCAAATTTTCTATCAAGGGACACAACGTTTTTCCTTATTGATATTAACTATTTTTTCATCTAAATAAATATTTTGCTGATCAATTTGAACACAAATTGTTCGCAAATATTGTTGACTTATTAACTCTTATTAACTGATAAAACAAAAAAACAGATGACACGGGATTGTACTATATTATACAGTAATAATTTTAATGTGCACATAATGGAGTACATAAATTTAACGTTTGATGTATTTTAACTAAAAAAATGTCATACAGAAAAAGTGTATATGTGAAAATTGTGCGACCAATTTAAGGTGTCTGGATGGTGTAAGACACCAAGACAGTCAGTTAATGATTACAATGATATAATATTTGAATAAATACCTTATGATCAATTCAATGATACAGTAATAAGTCATGGTAGTTTTTCTACAATTTTTTTCAGAAAATGGTCCATTAAAATATGATTTAAATAATAAATATGGAAGATATTCAAATAAAAAAGTCGCAAAAAGATGTACATAATATCATTGGTTGGATTTCTAAATGAGATATGAAATTTCTATTTTACTTTTATATAATAATAAACTAATTTTAATGATTTATTAATAGGCTAAAGCGTATTGATTAGACGACGTTCTTCAAATACATGAAATTTCTCAAAATCCTATTACAAAAAATTATATTTTTGTTCTTGAATATTCAGAAGGAGGGAAATTTGACGATTGGTTCAAATAAAATCCTCGTATTGAGTTATATTATTAATGGATTAGAATTCATCAAAGTCAAATGATCCATCGTGATCTTAATACAAAATATATTATTTAGGTATAATGGTACATATATTTCGGACATGTCATTATGCGGAGAAATTGACAATGCATTTGAACCAAGCTTATGGAGTATTGCCTTATGTAGCTCCTGAAGCGTTAAAAAAAAAGCCTTATACTCAAGCGGCAGATATATATAGCTAGTTTGGTATAATTATGTATTTTATTGCAATCGGATAACAACCTTTTGACAACCACCATCACGATACACTTTAATATAAATATATGTAATAGAATTAGTCTGCCAGAAGTACCAGAATGTTAAGTTAATTTAATGAAAATTGTTGGGATCCAAATCCAGAAAATAGATTAAATGTTGTTGAAATAAAAGAGACGATTATGTTATTTTACTATTCATATACTTCGACTTTTATTAAAAAGGGAAAGATTATGATAATCATGAGATTGAAAGTCAATTCAAGAACATAGGAAAGCAGAAGAATACAAGAAAGCCAAAAAGCATAAGTTTGAACCAAAATCTTCTATCTATGTAAATCACGGTACAAGAAGGTAAAATTAAATAAATTATTATCAGTGTATTGTATAATATTCATTTCTAAATTATTTTAAAGCATCTCATAAACATTCTGAGCTCATCATTCTTGCGAATTGATAGTTTGATGTTACATAATTAGTAATTGCTTCATATTTGTCACACATTAATCCTATATACCAAATTATCCCTACCTGCTACATATTTTGAAAATCCAATTTAATAAGTAAAAACAATAAAAAATAATAAATTTTTTTCAAATAGATATGCACAATGTAAAATAGTAATTTATGATACGTTATGATAAAATAATTTGAACGATAGATTCTGAGGTTAGTATAATGAAAATTGATCATTCTACCTATGATGTAGGATTAGATTAGTCTGGTCCAGTCCCATTCCAAAAAAAAACTAATCTTTTAGCCGGGACTGGACCAGTCCTTAAAGTTTTCAAATTTTCAAATTTTATCATTGATAAGCAAGACAATGAAATTCAGGTCGTACCATAAATTTATGACAATAATTTATTATTACCTTTGTTTTCAAAATTTAAAATATTTTGACAAAATTTTAAAAATTATATGTTTATTAAAATATTAAAAAAGCGTATACTATTGGAGCTTTAGCTGTTAATAAATTGATGTTAATCAAAGATGCGGTCCTGCAAGTCCATCTCGATCTTAGACTGACCGGCCCTAGGACTTTGTAGGACTGGACCACAGTCTTATTTTTTTAGGACCAGTCATAGGGCGGATGCAAGTCTTGTACCAGCCTTTATATTAAAAATTTTATATTTACTAAATAAAGTTTATAATTTTTTGCAAGTTGCACAATAGTTATACAAGACCAACTAGTAGTTTTAGTACCAAAACATGTCGCTTTTATTAAAAAGCATTTTTTTAATCTAGTTTAGGAGATATTAAAGTAACCTTTGGCACCCAGAACCTAAAAATTTAAATGTTTTTAAATAACAAAAAAAAAGATCAGTCCTTAAAAAGACTGCAGTCTCACCATTTAGGCCAACTGGCCAAGTGATATAAGACTGAAAGACTTCCTATGCTAAGATGGATCAGTCCATCCTTTGAGGTGTAGAACTGGTAGGACCATGGTCTTTCAGAACCGTTAAGCATCTTTATGTTAATAATGTACGTTTCCCTTATTTTAAAGCATGCATCATAAGGAATTGAGAAAAATTTGATATTTCAAATGAAATCTTGATTAATAATATGTAATTTGTAATCTTTTTATTTGATGAGATATATTATATAATTGGTCCTAGTCTGGACTGGTTCTCGACTGAAGACCATAAAGATCAGTCCTAAGACCAATCCAACTCTACTAATGATTTGATCATTTTATCGACGATATCATATTTTTAAAAAGAATTTAACATTCTGCTCATGTCACAGCTTATTTCCAGAATATTGTTTGTGTACACAATTACTTATATGATTTAAGTTCATTGATACAACGGATTAACAACAAGCTATTGCTTATTAATAAAATTCCTTTAATTTTTGGAGTATGGTGACAGACGAAATCAATCCATTATTAGGCAATCAAATATGTGATCAAAATCAGAATTGAGTTGGCTGATAGTTGATCGCAAAAATTTCCAACAATAACCAATTAACACGCGATAAAAACTGATCAAGTTGCGCAGCTTCACCATCCAATAATTATCAACCCGAAACTGAACAGGCCTATTATAAAATTCAATGGAGTCATACGCAGTCATACGTCAAATTATAATTTTGGCCAAGATAACACACACAGAATATTGATTGGTGATAGCCTTCCTTTTAAATTATGAAATATATTTGTTACCTGCGTCACATTTTTTAGGGCAGTTTTTTGGCACAGTACCACTATAATTTTTTTATACCTATAATGTGGTGTTTTCAAAAAATGACACATCATTAAAAATAATTTTAACTGATAATTTTTGATAAAGCATATTAGGGATGGCTATGGTCACGGTTATTAACTGGTTAGGGCGTACCAAAAATTACATGATTTAGTGGGTGGATGGGGGTCAGGTCCTGCAATCAGGTGTCACAATATACCTTTTATGGTAATAGTATATCTTTTATAGTAAATAATATATAATTTGTTTATTAAGAAGCTTTTTTTGCAATTATCTCACCATCTAAAAGTCCAATTTTAAGGAATTTTTTTTTGTTTTGTAAAGCATAAAGAGGTCTACAAAATAAAAAAAAGTTTATGCAAATTGGATTATTGGATAGTAAAATAATTGTATTATAATATATATATAATATATGATAGTAATTTATTTATTAACAAGCTTTTTGCAATTATTTCACCATCTAGCAGTCCAATTTCAATGAATTTTTTATTTTATTTTATAAAGCATAAATGGGCTACAAAACAAAAAAAAGTTTATGCAAATTGGATTATTAGATAGCAAATTAATTGTATTATAGTATATATATTAATATATTATATTATATATTATACTGTATGTATTTTTTTAGCCAATCAGAATTCAATCACATGGTGGATAGGGGGTTAGGTGACTTAGGTCTATAATTGAGCATAATCACATGATTTCTGGCATGCCCCTTATGACTGTGACTGATATCAGTCAGTCAAAGGCTTCTGACTGACCGTTTAACTGACCAGTTTGACTGACCATTTAACTGACCATTTAACTGACCATTTAACTGATAATTTAGCCAAATTTATTCACTTAACACTTTTTTTATGAACTTAATCAATAAAAAAAGTTAAATAACATTTTTTTTTTGATTAAATTACATTTTTTAACGATTTTTCTTGATTACAGCAAAATTCAAAATATACGGGACACTTGAGAAATTTGATTGTTGGGTTGTCAGATAGCCAGGTTACTTGGCAGTAGGTTATTTATTAGAAAAGTATAAATAATACATGACATGAGTATAATAGTAGTATATCAGATTATATAATAACCTACTGCCGAGTAATCTAGTTACCCGATAACCCAACAATCAAATTTCTCAAGTGTCCCATATATTTTGAATTTTGCTGTAAAATTGTAGGTTATTATATAATCTGATATACTACTATTATACTCATGTCATGTATTATTTATACTTTTCTAATAAATAACCTACTGCCAAGTAACCTGGCTACCCGACAACCTGACAATCAAATTTCTCAAGTGTCCCATATATTTTGAATTTTGCTGTAAAAAGAAAAAGTAATCAGTTAAATGGTCAGTTAAACAGTTAGAAAAATGGTCAGCCCAAAATGGTCAGTTGGTCAAAGGTCCTTAACCAGTTATGACCAAATAATAACTGACCGTGACTGACCGTTGCCATCTCTAAAGCATATCAAAAGCTTTTAAATTTTATCAGGTTAGAATATTTATATTATATAAGCAATAAAAATTGAGAAATAGTTTTTAGTAAAACAAATTAAAAAATTTTCTGCTGGATTATAATTTGGCCCAAATTATGCCAATCAATAATAATCCATGATTGCTTCCAACTGGTTCATTCTTGTAAATAAATAATTGTTTGCTGACTTCGCTCTATTTCTACTTTAATATTATATTCATTATTGGACAATAAAACATCCGGTATCACTAATAAGTTTAGGGAATTTTGATCCACATACCAATTAACAAAATAGTGATAATATTGATAATTTTAAAGTAATGCATAATGACGTTTATTTTTATTTTGCATTTAAGCCATCTTTGCATGCTTTCAAAACTTGATTTCGCAAAGTTAAAACCTTTGGGAATTGGTTTAGAATTGGTTTTTTTTGGAAGGATATTCTTTTTTGGAAATGGTAAGTGAAATAGTAAAATTATTTAGTTTAAATATTAGAAAGGTTATTCGGTGAAATGACAAAAATAACTTGTTTAAGTTAGAAAAAAAAAGAAAATAATATATTTCCTATATATTTTGTTAATAGCATTGAAAAATTTTAAAAAAATTTTTTTATTGTTGTAATTTTAATTCTTATTTATTTTATTACAGGTTCTATAGGACGTTTTGTACTGTTCTTATTTACTGTCATGATGAGATTATGTACCGTATCTTCAAATAGTTATAGCTATAGATAAACATGCTGAATTTAGACAATTTTAGTATTATTAGAAAGAGACTTATTTTCTCTCTTAGAGTATTAAAAATTATTTAAATTGGATCATAGGAGACTTGGATAATAATTTTTGAACGTATTATAATATTTGTTTATAGTTTTCGTGATTTCTCAGTCTTTTGTAATTCATTTTAAACAATTTTACTTTGCAAAAATAGATATAATGTTTGTTTTTAAGTGGATGTAAAATAATTCCTATTTATTATAAAGTTGCGTGATTAAAATTATAAAATTTTCTTTTTGAATTCTTTTAACTTTCGTATTTGTTGATCTCCACGTGAAATTTGACCAATAAACTGTGATCGACAGCCCACAGGTGACATGGTGACATAATTGAAGCGAGACAAATCGGCCCATATGAATTACCCTCGAACACATGAATTAGTACTCGATTTTATACGATTCGTCAGATAGTAACAAAAATATCAGGAAAAATAGAAATATTTTACAATCAAAAAAAAAATGGCCCGAAAAAAAGCCCGTTCTTTTTTTAAGCAATGTAAAGATTAGTATGTAAGAGGAATACAAGAGCAAGAAAAAAAAAATTACTAGAGAAACTCAGTAATTAACGTAATGCAACAATAATCAGTAGGAAATCGATAATAATCGATAAAGAAAGATAGGATAATATTTGATATGGGTATAAATATAGGTTTATGGTGTGCAATCGATAAATGATAAACTCAAGAATAAATAAATTGTATATAACTAAATGATAATAAACGATAAATAATAAAATATATAGTTAAGAATCGGTAAGAAACAGTGTATCTTTATTAACAATTGAAATCGGTAAGGAATCGACCATATTACTGCCTCACTCGGCGCTCTGTAATATTCGTTATCCCTTTACAAGGGCTAATTATCACTAATTATCACTTAACTATTCATCTCCAAAATCGCTCATCCTCCTTTTCTTTAAATATCTCCCAAAATTCAGTACATTTTTGTCTATAGTTCAACTCGTCCTTTGGCCAATTAGTCCGCAGTACAAATCGTCCTTTGTACATCTTGTCCAAAGTACAAATTGTACCACTAAGCCTCCGATGAGCATCCTTCAGCCACTAATTACCTAATCGTTACTTAATCATTTAAACTAAAAAAATTTCTTAACACTCGCATAGCCGTAATAAGCACGTGATCAAAAGTACAATAAAACGATCGTATAATTGCAATGGCATGATTTATAACTTTTGCTTTGGTCAATATACTAATGATAAACAGTATAACAGTATAAGCGCCTGAAAATAAACATTACTTTTTTGCATCGAATATTTTTAATAGGGACAATACGCGTAACTACCTTTAGTGCGTAAAATTATCGGTATAAATACTGGCGCGCTTTATTGACTCGTGAGATATTATGTAGTTTTATTGTGATTTCGGTCAAGACCTTATTTAAATGAATTATTCGAACATTTATATGAATTGAATTACGTATCGTAATGTGATTGGGGCAAAATGGCGTTTTTTTTTTAATTTTTTCTTTCTAATAATTCAAATAATTTATATATTTTCGAGTTCCAGGCTTTTAAAGGGTTAAAGCTTTCACTGGTTACATTGCTTATATTAAAAAGAAAATAAATATTATTTATTGAATTTTTACACCATAACTGATACATTTGATCCATTTTAAATACATTCATTCATTTTCCAATCCATATATATCTATTTTTAATTCATTTAGAAACTTGATGGCTTTACTATAATTTCGTAAAGCAGCTTTTCTTAACCACTTAATTCCTTCAGATTTGTTCTCCGGAATTTCACATTTTCCCTTATAGTATATATCACCCAAATGATATTGTGCTGCGATATTTTCCCCTTCTATGGCAGATTTAGTGATATAATCCATAAATATTTTTTGATTATCACCTTGCTTAAGTTTCTTTAATAAAATAAATGCATAACGTAATTGAGCATCAGGATTTCCTCTATCAGCAGCTTCTTTAATTAATGCTTTACCTTCTTCGCGTTCTTTCACATCGTCATGTAATCCTTCCCATAAATAACGACCCTTCCAAAATTTTGCTGTTACATTATCATTACTTGCATGATATTCAAAACATTTCCATGCTTTTTGATGATCACCTGTCCTAAAAGCTAGTACGCCTTCATCCAATGTTATTGAAATATTCGGATCAACATCATCTGGTATTTCTAAATCATCATCTAGATCATCTTCTTTTGTTCCATCTAAATTTAATTTCTTATCAGGAAGTAAATCTGGCAAATCGTCATCAAACATACAGCTAATGGAACTATGTAATTCTTCTAACATGTCCAATATTTTCAAAAAAGAAAGACGTTCATGTGGATTGTGTTTCCAAGCTATAAAATATATAAAATCGATTAGAAAATTTTATAAAATTTAGCTCTATATTACTTTACTTTCTAACATGCACTTCTATATTTTAAGTTAAATAATATGAACTCAAACGAAACAAAGTTGAAATAACATCTCATAATACTTACAGTCATAAATAATTCTCCTATAACCTTCTTGGAGCTTAGAAATTTCGGGAGTTGATTTTCCAAATCTAATTATTTCTCTACCTCCTTTAATCACATGTTCCCTAATCATTTCTATTTTTTCCATGTTTTTATACGGAACTTTTTCGAAAACAAGTTCCCAAAGTAACATACTAAAACTAAAAATTTCACATTGTGTTGTATATCGAGTATTAGCGTTGCTTAATTTCTCCGGTGCCAACCAACGCACAGTGTCATCCAACTTATTCCCTACTGAAGTGGTTTTTCCATAATCATAACGTGCTGAATCGAACTTATAAATTTTAGGTTCTAGAGTATGTGTCATTAAGATATTTTCACATTTTAGGTCATGATGTAAAATTTCAGCCTGTTGCAAAAATACAAGCCCACGACAAATATTAAGAGCGATTCGAACCTTACAATGCCAATTAATATCTTTTTTTTCGTAAAGCTCTCTCAAAGTTCCACGTCCAGCCCATTCAAAAATCATCATACTATCAATACCAATTTTCGAAACGCCATAAAATTTAAGAATATGATTACAATCTGATAATATGGTTAAGATTTTAAGATGTTTCTGCACGTCTGGATTTGATTTCATTTCTTCTTCAGTATTTGAAATTTTTTTACAAGCAACTTCTTGCCCTTTAAAAATTTTTCTTATTACAACATTAGAGCTTCCTCCGCTTCGGACATCATCAGGATTTGGTCGCGGTGGGGAAACTAAATCTATTGAATCAATCTTTTTTGCGCCATGTAAAACTACTTTGTCATTAATGCAATTTTGAATATACTGTACTCCATCAAGTATGTTATCAACTTTTCCATCAATGTTATCAACTTTTTTATCCATTGTTTTAAGATATTCTTCAAATTCGACAATGTCCTCTTCTAAAGCTTCTTTTTCAATCCTCCTTTGTTCATCATTAGCAACAGCCATAGTAAAGTGTAAATCATTCATTGCTTTATCGTATTCATCTGTAAGTCTAATAAATTTTTCTTTAACAGATATTGCCGTTGTGTATCTTTTAAACCCGTGGATTTTCGAAATTTTCGTAGTAAATTTCTTAATTTCCTCCAAAACATATATAAATTTATGAAAAGCGTCATGAAATACTTTATCATTTTCCTTTCTTTTTTGTTTCCTACGTCGTAATGACTCCAAAGCAGCACCGGTTATTTTCACCCTGACTGTTAAAACATCGCAAATATTTTGGTTATAGTCCGCGGCTTCACAAATTTCTATTATTTTTTTAATTGTAGTTGTAGCAACATCAATTAAGGGGACAAATGAACCTACAACATCTCCTGCTAAACAGGTGGCTTCTTTAATATCCACCATTATGACATGAATAATTTTTTTTAAAAGAGATATGTTTATTTTTTCCCTTTAAAAAAACTATTTATATATTGTGCATGTATTGTGTAAAGCAATTACGCATAACAATTCAAACCTATTTCTATTGTTCCCATTAAATGGTATCTAACCTTTTTTATACTTGTAAATAAAATATAGTTCCACGATGATCATTGATTTTATGCGCAGTGAGCATCACACCCGGTGACAACGGTCTAGACCATTCCAAACTGAAATATGATAAATGTCGATCATACAAACTATACAGTATGCATGTAGAGCGAAAGATGTAATACCGGTCGGACTATTGCAGTGTATCTTTTGAAACTCTGTATTACAGTCAAAGCTCGTTATAGTGAACCCTTGGTTCCAGTCATTTTTGTTTACTATAACGAATATTTACAAAATCGAAAGTTCTCTTTATAGTAAACTTTATATTAGCACAAAAAAAAGTTTCTTTTAACGAAAGTTTTTTGAATTTTATTTATCAACAATTATGTATTTACATATTTCAAGTATTTAACATAAGTTCATATAACTATCTAATGTAAACTTCTTTGCATTATCTTGAATTTTTTTGTTAATTTTTGATTTTAAAATATTAAGAGATTTCAATTCTGTGTAATATCATCGGGTGGATTTTTAAAATAAAGAATTACTTTTTCTAAACTATTCAAAGCCTCTTTATTAGTAATATGGTCCAGTGCAAAAAGATTTGTACATCAAAATAAATGTCAATAAAAAATTTTTTAATAAATTAAATTTCATTTTTTTTATATAAATCTTATTAGTATATATTCGGAAATATTATAATATCATTATTACACCAAATTGTGCATCACCATCGGATTCACTATAATTATTAGATTCTTTATTAATTAATTGGACATTTTCGTTAGCCTCAAAATATACTAAAATATGCCTTGGTATTTTAAGCACTTTTTTCTAAAATTCATTATAATCTTTAAGTTGACTTCATTTTTTAATGCATTTAAAAGTGTATTTCAAACAGGCAATAATTTAGGATCTTACAATTTCACCTTTTACAACTGCTTAAACACCTTCAATTGGCTGTAGTTCATAATAATAGGTGACATATAAAAACTTCATGATCATATTGTTTTGCCATTTTAATGCAAGAAAATAGTACCATTTTCTTGTGCATTTAAACCAGCTCCAATAGTTCTAGTTTCTGTAATTCATTTGAAAAACAATATTGACTTCCAGTTTTTCATGCTTGAAGTTGGATTAGGCCATCCAAAGTGTTTTATGTGGTGTAAATGTGCAATCACTGTACTTATTCCAGTCTAATGCAATGCTCCCAACTGTACCCTTGGTACAATTAGTGTTTCAGCAACTTACTTGCGTAATTTAAGCTCCAGATGACTTTCTTTTGTAAAATTAGCCTTTGGAAGATAATTATGCATACTTTATTATCATTAGTTTTTTGTTGTCTGTTAGTGGTATGCCACTTCATTTTAAGGAAGAAGGAAGTATCATACAATAAAAAAAATTTTTATCAGCAAATTCGGGCAATTATTTACTAATAAATATGTAAATCTCAGCCCATTATGTTTAGTTTTACAAAATTTTTCTTTGGCGTAAATCTTGTCCTTTTTTAGTGATGTACAAATCTTTTTCACCCCATTCGGGTGATCATCAAAGGTTATAACCTTACGATTTATGTCACAAATGCATAGGTTATAACCTTATATGGGCAGCCCATAAGCCATAATTTAATGTCACGTGACCTGATTTTTAATTCTGGCCCAACATGCGCAATTTTGGCATGTTAATTTTGGAACACATTACATATGTTAATTACTGTACATGTTATCCAGATGTAACATGCGTTAATATCATCGCACGTTACTTTTATGTAATATGCGCTAATTCAAACGCATGTTCTCTGATGTAACATGCGGTGATTCAGACGCATGTTATTCATCTGTAACATGCGATAAATTGGGCGCATGTTACCCATCCATAACATGCAGTGATTCAGACGCATGTTACAGATGGGTAATATGCGTTAATTCTGGCACATGTTACTCATTTGTAATATGCGCTAATTTGGGCGCATGTTACGCTTCTGTAATATGCGTTAATTCTGGTGCATGTTACTCATCTGTAATATGCGCTAATTTAGGCGCATGTTACGCTTCTGTAATATGCGTTAATTCTGGTGCATATTACTCATCCGTAATATGCATTAATTCTGGTGCATGTTACGCTTCTGTAATATGCGTTAATTCAGGTGCATGTTACTCATCCGTAATATGCGTTAATTCTGGTGCATGTTACGCTTCTGTAATATGCGTTAATTCAGGTGCATGTTACTCATCCGTAATATGCGTTAATTCTGGTGCATGTTACTCATCCGTAATATACGCTAATTTGGGCGCATGTTACGAATGAGTAACATGCATTAATTTTGCCGCATGTTACGCTTCTGTAACATGCGTTAATTCTGGCGCATGTTACGCTTCTGTAACATGCGTTAATTCTGGCGCATGTTACGCTTCTGTAATATGCATTAATTCTGGCACATATTACTCATCTGTAAAATGCGCTAATTCTGGTGCATGTTTCCTAGTAGTAACTCTGATGCATATTCCTTACTACAATGATTCTGATTTCTGACACATGTTCTTATGTTTAAAACATCAAATATTTAAACTAAGTATTACCAGAATTACTGCATTATATTATAGAATATTGCATATTATACATCAGGAATATATGCAAGAATTGTTGTAAATACATTATAAATTTACATTGGAATATACGTTAAATTACTTCATATTTTATTAATAAATAATATATAGCATCTGGAATATATGCCATGATTACTACATATTATAGTAGAAAATTCATATTAAATTGTTATATTTATTTGAAATAGTATTTTCAGCAAAAAAATAGTAAAACGATAAAAAATTAACAAAAAAAAAAAATAAGATTAACAAAAAAAAATAAAACTAGCAAAAAAAAAAATAAAATTATAAAAAAAAAATAAAATTAATAAAAAAAAAATAAAATTAACAAAAAAAATAAAATTAAAAAAAAAATAAAATTAACAAAAAAAAAATAAAAAAAAATAAAAAATGAAAAAGAAAAAATTAAATATATAGGAATAAGAAAAAACAAATGATTATTATATTTGCATCAGTAAAGTGATTTACATGATTATAAAATTAATTACTTATAAATTTTAAAATATACTATGCAAATCATTTGTTTTTTGTTATTTTTTTTTTGATTTATTTTTTTTTTTGTTTATTTTTTTTTTGTTTATTTTTTTTTTTTTTTTTTTTTTTTTTTTTTTTTTTTTTTTTTTTTTTTTTGTTTATTTTTTTTTTTGTTTATTTTTTTTTTTTGTTTATTTTTTTTTTGTTTATTTTTTTTTTTGTTTATTTTTTTTTTTGTTTATTTTTTTTTTTGTTTATTTTTTTTTTTTGTTTATTTTTTTTTTTGTTTATTTTTTTTTTGTTTTTTTTTTTTTTTTTTTTTTTTTTTTTTTTTTTTTTTTTTTTTTTTTTATTTTTTTTTTTGTTTATTTATTTTTTTTGTTTATTTTTTTTTTGTTATTTTTATTGTTTTATTATTTTTTTGATTTTAAAAAAATGGCCATCTTTAATAAAGTTATATATATTTCTAATGCATAATATGCAATATTCTATAATATAATATGCATTGATTTTGGTAATACTCAGTATTAAATATTTGGTATTTTGGATATAAAAATATGTACTAAAATCACTGTATATTACAGTAAGAAATATGAACTAGAGTTACTGCATGTTACTGTAGGGAACATGCGCTAGTAACATGTACCCAAATTAGCGCATGTTATGGATGAGTAACATGCACGCCAGAATTAACGCATATTACAGATGAGTAACATACGCCATAATTAACGCATGTCACAGAAGCATAATATGCACCAGAATTAACGCATGTTACGGATGAGTAACATGCGCCAGAATTAACGCATATTACGGATGAGTAACATGCGCCAGAATTAACGCATATTACAGAAGCGTAACATGCATTAGAATTAACGCATGTTATGGATGAGTAACATGCGCCAGAATTAACACATATTACAGATAAGTAATATGCGCCAGAATTAACGCATGTTACAGAAGCGTAACATGCACCAGAATTAATGCATGTTACGGATGAGTAACATGCGCCATAATTAACGCATATTATGGATGAGTAATATGCGCCAGAATTAACGCATGTTACAGAAGCGTAACATGCATCAGAATTAACGCATGTTATGGATGAGTAACATGCACCAGAATTAACGCATATTACGGATGAGTAACATGCGCCAGAATTAACGCATATTACGAATGAGTAACATGTGCCAGAATTAACGCATGTTACAGAAGCGTAACATGCGCCCAAATTAGCGCATGTTATGAATGAGTAACATGCGCCAAAATTAACGCATATTACCCATCCATAACATGCATCTGAATCACTGCATGTTACAGATGGGTAATATGCGCCCAATTTATCGCATGTTATAGATAAATAACATGCGTCTGAATCACCGCATGTTACATTTAGGTAACATGTACAGTAATTAGCGCATGTAACGTGTTCCAAAATTAACATGCCAAAATTGCGCATGTTGGGCCAGAATTAAAAAATCAGGTCACGTGACATTAAATTATGGCCCATGGGCCGCCCATATAAGGTTATAACCTATGCATTTGTGACATAAATCGTAAGGTTATAACCTTTGATGATCACCCAAATGGGGTGATCTTTTTGCACTGGACTATAATACTTATTTTGGATTCTTCATCCTCTTCTGTATTATTATTTTCAGGATTTGAAATTACCGCATCTATAATTTCTTTAGAATTACAAAACATTATTAATGAATTAAATTTACAAGATCCTATTACAGCTAAGGAGTTTATTTGTATTGATAACGAGATTCCAATAGAATCATTATCAGATAAAGTAATTTCATTGATATCGTCATCAATAGTATTTTGGTCAAAATCGTTGGTAAAATACCCATTTTTCTCCAGCAATTTTTAATTGTATTTGATTTTACTATTTTCCATGCCTCACTTGCAAATGTTATAACATCAAGAATATCAATTGGTGTTATATCCAAACTATTTTCTTCGATAAAAAATGATGTGATAAAATCACGTGATATAACTGTTGATCGATGGTAATTTATCAGGATGATTAATATTACCATTGGATGATCAACATCATATAACGGGAGGATCAATGTTCGAAATGTTTGATATATCAAATATATCAAATATATTAGCTATATTGCATATATTAAATATATTGCACATATCAAACATTTTAAACATTTTTAGCTTAGTGTTTTTACATATAAATAGATGCGTTATTTTTTGATGTATTTAAAATAGGTATCCAGTTAATAAGATATTTACCGATATTAAATAAAAAACATTTTTTATTGTTATAAATTTCTTTGGTTATCTCATTGTCATTTGTTGTCATATACACCTAACCCATTGTTTTATCATTATTTATCGTCATAAATCCTTTATTTGTGTCTGATCGTATTTGCCATTGGGAGTGCAATACTTTATTCACATCTGATCAGATTTGAAGATATATTGGTCAATTGTAACTTAAAGATATTAATTTTGTTTATTAACCTTGCATTAACTATCATCATATTACTTATACATACTATACACCTTCTGCCTACCCTAATTAACCTTTTGTTTATTCTTATAAACACTAAAAGAACTGATATTAACAATATCATATGCCTCCACCCTATTTGCAACCAAAAGTTTTCTATACTGGTCCTAAAAAATATTTAGTATTTATTCTGGTTACATCACGATTTCCCGACAACCTTTTTCCCAATGTAATGCCATAGTATACATAGTAAACTTATTAATTGTGGGGTGCAGTATTATATTTAATCTTAGTATATAAAATTTTAATTTATTTTTAGTTGTATTTTTAATTGGACCTAAAAGTCGTTAAACTATTAATCAGGTGAATTAAGGATAATTTGTCTGGGATGATGTTAAACTAACAATCATGTGAGTTAGGGATAATAATTAATCTGCAGTATTGTTAAACTATAGGCCAGGTGACATAAAAATAATTTAGCATCCGAAATTGACGTTAAACTAGTAGATCATTAAATCAGGTGTATTAAAATGTCAGGTGAATAATTTGTAGATCATGATATTAATGATGAGATAATATAGTTTCACAATTAAGGAGTTAATGATGATCATTATGAGCTAAAGTAAACAAAGGAAAATAATTCATGGAAATAATATTTTTATAAAAATAATTTATGGAAAAATTGTTAAAATTAAAATCTATGAATGAAAATTACTAATTTTGTGAAACATAAACAAATATAAATAGCAGTGAAAATGTAACCAAAGGACAGAAGTTATAATTTTAGAGTCAAAATTCGAATTTATAAATTTTCAATATTATTTATTTATTTATTATTTAACATTATTAAACCAAGCATATTATTGTATAAATTTATATTATTAATAAAGAGTTATTTTGTTAATATCTAAGGTGGCAACGTGATTTATCATGGGCTTAGATGTTACATCGGGAAATTTTTTTGGAGGATAAATATCGATGTAAACGGTCGAATATCAAGCATGAAAAGATGATAAAATTTAACCACCAAATGTAATTTCCAAATATTAAGAACGAACAAATTGATTGTGAATTGGCGTAGATGGATAAATAATTAGCCGAAAAGGATAAACATTTAGGAAGAGTAATGGGAATCCCATAATTTTTATGAACTCAAATTCTTAGTGATATATAAACTAAGTGATATCTATAATGTTGATAAACATTTAGGAAGAGTAATGATCTACATGACGTAATATTCATCAAATAATTGACAAAGAACCAATAGGATAATTAGAGTCGATCAATTGCGGCTTAGCAATCTTTAACAATAAGAACGATAAGAAAGAATAATTATAAGCCACAAAAGATAGATTATAAGCAAAACACATAAAGCGAATTAAAAGAACATATAAAATAATGTCAGAAAGATTAAAGAACACAAAATAATGTAAAAGATAATATAAAAAGATAGTATAAAGATGGAACGTAAAAGATAATATATTAAAAAGAACATATATAAAAAGATAGCATATTAAAAGATAGCATATTAAAAGATAGCGTATTTAAAATATAGATAGTATATTAGAAAGATAGTTCAAAGATAATATGTAAAAAGAACATAAAAGATAGTATATAGATAGAATAGAAAGTAGCATAAAAATTGTATATATAGAGAGCGGAATTCAAGGTAATTCCACAGTTCTCATCCACAGAACTCAATAAAAATATAAGTTTCATTTTAATTATTTGTTAATGAAGTATAATTTTAATTAAAGGTAATAGGTTCGCCCTAAACTTTAATTAATGTTTGCTTAATTAATTTTAATTGAATAAATGGAAATTTTAAGATGAATTAAATATACACTTTTGGAAAGTAATAATTCGTAGCGAGAGCTATCGAAGTTTGAAATTAAAGGTAAAAGTGGATATAATTTGGGGAAATTTCGAGAAGTTAATTTTTATTTTATGTTGTTTGATGTTTTATATTACTAACGCTATTTATGTTGTGAACCAAGAATGTTGTTGTATATTGTTGTTGTGCGTTGATTATATTATTTGTTAATTATGCCGTCGATTATTTGCTTGTTCGTTTAATTGTTCGTTCGTTCGTTTATTCGTTCGTTCGTTTATTCGTTCGTTCGTTCATTCGTTCGTTCGACCATGGGAATGCCCGTTCGATGTGGCAACTCTGTAAATTGATGACAGAGGGAATTGGGGGATCTCATCGATAATTATCACTTTATTGATAATTATCACATTTTATCATACTAAATAAATCGATAATTAATGTATTATGATGATCATCAATAAACAACTGGAAAAATATAATGATATTTAACATTAATGATATTTATTGATAATTATCTGAAAGATATTTAATGATATTAAGTGTTAAAAATTTTATCGATGAATTTCTATAAGATATTTAACATTAATGATATTTATTGACAATAATCTGAAAAATAAATAATGATATTAAGTGTTAAAAGATTTTATCAATAAATTTCTGTAAGTTATTTAATGTTAATCAATCCTGTATAGATTTGCGTTATGTAACATGATATTATAATTAAGTTATGAGATTATTTAACAATCACGTGTATTATATTATGTGACACGACTTTCCGTTAGTTAAACTACTAAGACGCGATGATAAGTTTATTTTTTTAAACTTTTTTTTTAGTTTAATTAACCATTTCCTTCGCCCATCCCCATTTATACTCTTCTAACCTTCTTTTTCCTTCCCTTCTCACCCGTCTCTTTCACACTTTCCCTTCACCCACTCCACCCTTTTTACGCTTTCTTTTTTCTTTCTTTTTTTTTCACCTTCTCTTCATCTTCCCATCATTTCTTTTCATCTTCGATCATTTCTTTTCGTCTCCTATTACTCTTCTTCATCTTCCCATCATTTCTTTTCATCCTTCTTTTCGTCTCTCATCATCACAGGTCGAAATTAGTTAAATAGGGTATCAATAGGTTATCAATAGGTTATCAATCGGCTATCAATAGGCTACCCTATTGGTAGCCTATTGAACTTGCGCCATAATCTGTCACCAATCGGGCAGGCTGATTGTTAGCCAATTAATAACTTATTGATAACCTATTAGTATCCTATTGGTATTTTTATCAAATTGGTTATCAATAAGGTATTAATAGGTTATCAATAGGTTATCAATCAGCCTGCCCGATTGGTGACAGATTATGGCGCAAGTTCAATAGGCTACCAATAGGGTAGCCTATTGATAGCCGATTGATAACCTATTGATAACCTATTGATACCCTATTTAACTAATTTCGACCTGTGCATGTCCTATTTCTCCTTTTTGTTTCCTCTATTACTTTCCATTACTCCATTGTTAGTGTAACATGATATTATAATTAATTAAAAGTAACGAGGCTATTTAACAATCACGTGTATCATATCATGTGACACAACTTTCCATTGATTAACTACTAAAACGTGACGCGATAAGTACTATTTTTTTAAACTTTTTTTTAAAAGTTTAAAGTTTAATTAAACATTACTTTCGCCCTTTCCCATTCACATTCTTCTACCCTTCTTTTTCCTTCCCCTTTTCATCTGTCTTTCTTTCACACTTTTCCTTTCACCTACTTCACCCCTTTTTACGCTTTCCTTCTTTTTTTTCATTTTCACCTTTCGTTTTATTTCATTTTTCCCATTTTTTTCATTGGCAGTTTGATCATTTTACCATTAAAACTTAAGCATTTTTTAGTTTAAGCTTAAACATTTTTTTGTAAATTTTCCCTTTTCCTTTTTTTTTCGTTTTTTTCCCTTTCCCTTTCTTTCATTTTTCCCCTTTCCCCCTTTTCATTTTTTCCCTTCCCTTTCTTTCCTTTTTTCCCATATCCCTCTTTTTCTCGTCTTCCTTTCTCTTTGCTCTTTCTCTCTTCTTCCCTTTCCTTTTTTCTAGGCATTCTTCAGTCTCTTTAGACATGACATTCTGGTAAATCTTTTGCCTTCAAATTTCCTTAGACTCGCCATTTTGGTATAAAGACTTAATTTTTTTTATTTTAATTTTTTATTATTTTAACGAACTTTACTAATAGTTCTTTTTTTTTATTTTGTAGGTGATCAGTTTTTTGGATTTTGAGGGGAGGTATTAATATTTTTTAAAAAAAATAACGAAACGATCATTAATGTTTCATTATTTTCTTTTTTTTTTATGTGATCAGGTTCACCAGATTTCAAGGTAGATATCGGGTTTTTTATTTTAAAAAAATATTTTTTAACGAAACGATTATTAAGGTTTCGTTATTTTCTTTTTTTTCAGTTTCTAGCGGCAATTCTGTAGGTTTATTATTTTTTTCATTTAATTTTTTTTATTTTAACGAATGATTTCTAACTATTCTTTTTCTTATTAGATCAGTTCCTTGGAAGCAAGATATCAGTTTTCGGTAAAAGCTTTTTTTTCTGTCTTAATTTATTTATTCTATACTGACGCTTTGACTTTTCTCTTTTTTATTAGACGCCTGGTCTTTGGACACTTTGGGATTCAGTGGGTGGGTTTCCTTATTATTATTTCTTTTTTTTTTACAATAATGAAACGTTTATTAACATTTCAAAATTTCTTTTTTCATAGACAGGTCTGAACATGTGAAATTGACCTTTTTTTTTGGTAAATCTTTTGGTGCATGGAATTTCAATGGGATCCGATTAGATATACCATAATAGATTTGTATAGTTTTATTAGTATAACTTAGTATAGATTTAGCATCGATGTATTTGATTGATATAATAAAAGTGAACCACATTTAACAATAAAGTAATTTAACATTATCTAACAATAAATAATGTAATGTTATTTAATACAATAAATAATCTAACGTTGTTTTACTGTAAGATAATAATCGTTAGTGATGATAGTTGTTAATTTAATCATATCGTTAATAATCGACGAGTGCGATTATTATCGATATATATCACATTTTATAAATAATGGGATATATATCGATAAAGTGATATATATCGCTATATATCACCTGTAAAAATTTCCCGATGTATACTGATATACCCTTTGCCCGATAATGATTACCTGACAAGACATATTCCTGAATGAACACTTTACCGACATGACACATTCCCTAATGGACATTATACTGACATGCTATTTTTCCCGACATGACATTATCCCGACAACACATATCCCGACAGACATTTTCCTGATTAAAAAAAAGTGATTTCCCAATTATTTAAGATAAAATATATGGAGAAAATTTTTATTATTTGTTTATTCACATTTATTTTAATAAAAATTCGCAATTTCATGTATACTGTATATTTCATTTTTATAGTGCAAATTTTTATAACAAAATCACTAGCAGCAACCCATTGCGTACCTAGAAAAATTTATTTTAGTTGCAAAAAATGGATAAGTGAAAAATTCCAAAAATCTGAAAATCTGTAAATTTTGAAGTAAAGATAAAAAAAAGTATAAATAAAGCCAATCAAATTTCTTCCCATAATCACATAATAAATTATTTATAAAACAATTCCTAAAATTAAAAGATCGTTATTATTATGCAGTTTCTATTTCATAAGACAAAAATACTGGTTTCCCTTTATGAAAATCTTTTATTATCAGATTTCATATGAATTCAATTAATCATTGTGGAAAAAATTAACTTTATAGTAATGAAATTATCTATTTTTAAATAAAGCTATTAATTATTTCATTTAAAACAGTTTTTTCAATGATTTAACATTTTTTATATCATATAATTCAAAATTTTACAATATCTAAATAATTAAATAAATTGTTTCCTTACAAATTTAATCTTTTTTGAAATTTTTGGTTGTGGTAGTATGTAAGAAAATTATATTTATATTTATAAACATGATACATTATTACAGCAGTAATAAATTACTTTTCGTAATCATTTTCAACATGTCAGGAAAATGTCTGTCAGGATATATGTTGTTGGGATAATGTTATGTCAGGAAAACTAGAATGTTGGTATAATGTCCATTAGGGAATGTGTCATGTCAGTAAAATGTTCATTTGGGAATATGTCCTTTACTAAAAATGGCCAATTTTTTGAAATGATTTTGTAATAATTTTAAAATACTACAAAAATACATTTAATACATCAAAATGTTTTTATTATATTTTTGCTATTATTTTGTAATTGTATTGTATCTAGGTCTATAAAAATAACTCAAAATAATATCACAATAATTTTTTAATGTTTTTGTTATTATTTTATTATTATAATATAATTAACTTTGATATTATTTTAATATTTTAATCTCAAAAATACCTTAAATATATCTTGATATATTTTAAAAATTTTACAAAATAATTGCACAATTGTTTTGAAAGCCATTGTATCTAGGTCTATAAAAATATTTCAAAAAATTGGTTATTTTTAGTAAAGTCTTGTCAGGTAATCGTTGTCAGGTAAAGAGTATGTCAGAAAAAAGGTTGTCAGGAAGTTGTCCGACATTGTTTATTCTTACTTTAAAACTGTTGATAATACCAGCATCTAAAGGTTGCAAGTGAGAAGTTGTATTTGGAAAAAGAAAATGTACTTTAATATTTAATAATTGTATAGTTTCATCGATTAAATGTGTGGGTGCATTATCCACTAATAATAAAATATTGTGATTTTGTCATCTCATTAATTGATTAAGTTTATTAAGATAATTACACCATACTGATACTTGCATCCAAGCTGTATGGTTCCAATAATACCAAATGGGTAAATCATCCTTTTTAATTCCCTTTAAAACACGTGGAGTCTGCCACTTGTGTATTACTAATGCAGGTAACTTATGACTACTATCAGCATTACAGGTTAAAACAATTGTAATCTGATTTTTTGATTTTTTAGTGCCAGAAATATAATGATCTGAAAGTGTCTTGGATGATTCTAAATTCCAAAATAAAGCTAAAAAGTACAAAATTATTGCAATTAATAATGATAATAATAATGATATTTTGTGTAACTCCAATTGTATTTACCTGTTTCATCAACATTATAGACGTCACAAAGATCATATTGTTCAATAATTTCTTGCAA